>NC_058132.1:551427154-551604514 GCF_016433145.1 Gracilinanus agilis | reverse complement strand
AAAAAAAATGTGAAGGAAGGGGGCCTAGCAGTACCAGATATTAAACTATACTATAAAGCAGAGTCATCAAAACAATATGGTACTGGCTAAGAGATAGAGAGGAGGATCAATGGAATAGACTTGGGATAAATGACATCAGCAAGACAGTGTATGATAAACCCAAAGAGCCCAACTTTTGGGACATGAATCCACTATTTGACAAAAACTGCTGGGAAATTTGGAAAACAATATGGGAGAGATTAAGGCTAAATTCAGAATGGGTGAATGACTTGAATATAAAGAGGGAAACTATAAACAAGTTAAGTGAACACAGAATAGTTTACTTGTCAGATCTATGGGAAAGGAAAGACTTTAAAACCAAGCAAGAGTTAGAGAAAATTACAAAATGTAAATTAAATGGTTTTGATTATATTAAACTAAAAATTTTTTGTACAAACAAAAACAATGTAGTCAAATTCAGAAGGGAAACAACGAATTGGGAAAAAATCTTTATAACGAAAAACTCTGACAGGGGTCTAATTACTCAAATATACAAGGAGTTAAAGCAATTGTATAAAAAATCAAGCCATTCCCCAATTGATAAATGGGCAAGAGACATGAATAGGCAATTTTCAGGTAAAGAAATCAAAAGTATCAATAAGCACATGAGAAAGTGTTCCAAATCTCTAATAATTAGAGAAATGCAAATCAAAGCAACTCTGAGGTATCACCTCACACCTAGCAGATTGGCTAAAATGCAAGAAGGGGAGAGTAATGAATGTTGGAGGGGATGTGGCAAAATTGGGACATTAATGCATTGCTGTTGGAGCTGTGAACTGATCCAACCATTCTGGATGGCAATTTGGAATCATGTTCAAAGGGCTATAAAAGAATGCCTGCCCTTTGATCCAGCCATACCATTGCTGGGTTTGTACCCCAAAGAGATCATAGATAAACAGACTAGTACGAAAATATTCATAGCTGCGCTTTTTGTGGTGGCAACAAATTGGAAAAGGAGGGTATGTCCTTCAATTGGGGAATGGCTGAACAAACTGTGGTATATGCGGGTGATGGAATACTATTGTGCTAAAAGGAATAATAAACTGGAGGAGTTCCAGGTGAACTGGAGAGATCTCTGGGAACAGATGCAGAGCGAAAGGAGCAGAGCCAGAAGAACATTGTACACAGAGACTGATATACTGTGGTAAAATTGAATGTAATGGACCTCTGTACCAGCAGCAATACAATGACCCAGGACAGCTCTGAGGGATTTATGGTAAAGATGCTACCCACATTCAAAGGAAGGACTGCAGGAGAGGAAACATATAAGAAAAACAATTGCTTGAACGCATGGGTCGGGGTGGACATGATTGAGGGTGTGGACTCGAAACTACCACACCAATGCAACTACCAACAATTTGGAAATTGGTCTTGATCAAGGACACATGACAAAACTAGTGGAAATGCGCATCGGCCATGGGTGGAGGGAGTGCGGGGGGTGAAGGGAAAAAGAGGAGCATGAATCATGTAACCATGTTAAAAATGAATATTAATAAATGTTTGGGAAAAAAAAGTCAATTCCTCTGTGAAAAATCTTCCACACCAATAAAAAAAGGGCTTCAAGGGGGACAGAATGTCAGGGACAGAGTGGAGGGAACCCCTGCTTGATTCAACTTAAAAGGTACAGAGAGAAGGCTGAATTCTCAGGTTTAAGGAAAAGAAAGAAGGAAGGTCCAGAACCAATCCCCCACCTGCTGTGCTGAGACTCAGGCAGTTGCTGGGATCTCCATGTGAGGGCTCCAGCCTGGAGGGAGTAACTTGCTACCACAGCTATGTGAGGCTCAGGGCTCTGATCACAGCTGGCAGGGAGGCAGCTTGAGGAGAGGGACAGAGAGGAGAGCAGCCAGATCACAGCTCTCAGCCATCACTCCTCCTCCTTGGGCCTTTGCCTCAGGAGGTTTTGGCCTCAGGGCACATACAGGTCTGCAGATTGGCTCAGAGCAGCTTAACCCCATCTATCAGTAGTACAGATAAGAAGACTTCTGAGGGCAGGGTAGCTTAATCTCCAACATCCCTCCCCAGGTACTGCCCTGAGACCAGAGGTAAGGGTCTGGCAGACTGGGATCCCAGGGTGAAGGCTGCAACCTTATCCAAGTACCTTAGTACCACCATAGGAAGCTCAGGGCCCTGACCAGGCAGCTGGCAGGGAGGTGGCTGGCAGAAAGGAATAAAGAGGAGGACAAGGGTAACTTCCTTCAGCCTGCACACCTTCAACTTCATCTTCAGCTTTTGCTGACAGCTGGGGAAGATCTGGCCTCAGGGCTCATTAATACTCCATTAGCCTAATCTAGTTAATCAGAAGAGCAGAGAAGAAGCCCCTTCAGGACAGAAAAGTCCAAACCCACAGGTCCAGCAAATAAACATAGGAGCAAGAATACAGCCAATAAGGAGAAGGAAAGAAGGAAAAAATATGAGTAAACAACAGAAAAAGAAAAATGAAATTATAATTGACAGCTTCTATCCAGGCAATGAACAAAGAACAAATGGAATAGAGGAGGACCAAGGAACACCAAGCAAAAACTCAGAAACTCCAGTGAATTGGACACAGGCTTTGGAAGAACTCAAAACACAATTCAAAAAGCAATTAAGGCTGAAGGGGGCAACTGGGTAGCTCAGTGGATTGAGAGTCAGGCCTAGAGACTGGAGGTCCTAGGTTCAAATCCTGCCTCAGACACTTCCCAGGTGTGTGACCCTGGGCAAGTCATTTGACCCCCATTGCCCACCCTTACCACTCTTCCACCAAGAGCCAATACACAGAAGTTAAGGGTTTAAAAAAAATAAAAAGAAAAGAGAGGCTGAAGACAAATTGTCTCCTTCCTATTTCTTAGTTTTAAGTACCATTAGGGTAGGGAAGAGTTTAATAGAAATCAGTAATTCTTTTTCCTCAAAGGTATGAGTCCTTGGTTATACTGTTTTCTGAACAAACACCCAATCCAACTCAGCTCAATTGATTTGGCCCCAATTTAAAGTGTTGCTTGGGACAAATAGCTCTTTTAATGATAGCTATGAACAACAAATGTCCTTATTTCCAAAGACCATAATAAAAGTCCTTGAGAATATAGTATTAGCTATTTCCATTTTTATGTTGTCATAGTTCACATCAAGTTGAAAATAAGAAAAAAAAAACAACACCCTGCGTATAATTAGTTAAAAGATTGTGTGCATTTAGGAAAACTAAACATCAGTGGTAGGTCTAAACTTTCAAACACATATAAGGGCTGATTTATCTCTCTCAAAATTATATGGTTTATTTTTTAATACCTTCTACTAAACAATCACTATCTCTAATTGTTCTGTTTGTCTTTACACAGCATATACTTAGTTTATTATACTTAGAATTTAAGGAAGGGTGCACATGAAGATTTTATGAAGGAACTTTTAAATGTTTACCAAAATATATAAATTTTATTAGGTCACTTGCCATTTTGAGGAGATTAAATAGGTTTGCTGCATTAAATGTTTGTCAAAACATTTTTTAAATAAATGCAAATCAGAGTAAATAAACAAACTTTTCTTTGCTTTTAGTCAGTCAGTCAACAGGCATTTATTTATCCCCTGTTTAAGCAAGATCCCTTTTAGTGCTCCTTTATATTATATATTTGTGTATATATATATGTATACATGTATATATATCATATAGCTCACATTCTTATAGGAGAAATAACGTGTAAATAACTATGTACATAGAAAATATATACAGTGAATGTGGAAGGTAAGCTCAGAGTATAGGCATTGGGGATATGAAGGCAAGAGAAATATAGGAAAAGCTTCTTGTATGTAGTTATTGATTTGGAAGGATACCTAGCTTTGGAGACAGCCTGTAATGAAGTGCTCCATGCAAAGAAGAAGTGGTCCATGTATTGGTGTTGTATTGTCCAAGGCAAAATAAGAGGGCCAGTATTATTGGATTAAAACCTGTGTGTAGAAGGACTTTCCCATCTTCTCACACCTAGTGCCTTTCTCTCTCATTACTTTCCAATTCATTTTTCTATATAGCATATACTTATTTATATGTTGCCTCTTTATTTAGAATGTGACTTTCTGGAGGGCTGATAACCATGTTTTTTCTTTCTTCATATTCCTAGTATGTAATCCAATACCTGACAATACGCTTTAATAATAGCATGTTGACTGATTGATTTTTAAGCATCTGCTAAACCAAAACTCTAGGATTATGCTAAAGGAAACATGCTTTTTCATTGGCTTCTTCCTGTCAATCTAAAATGTCAGCTGACATCTTTGCTTCAGAACATTGATCAGTGTTGTATTACTTGTTTGAGTTGTATGAGCAATAATAATGAAAAGATCTCCAGATTGAATTGCAGGCTGGCCCTACAGTAAAGAGTCATACATAGAAAGGGAAATTTCCAGAAAAATAATTTAATTGGTGTTAATCAGACACTAATATAAGAAAAATGAAATATGAAAAATAGCACTCTTTTTAGGTGTCCAGATAAGGCAGAGAATAAATTCATATTCTGTTGTATCTCAGCCTGAGGTGGTAATGAGTACACAATCATCTGTAAAGAAAAATCACACACTGACTCTCCTTCCACTTTAGACTTGGCTTGTAGCCTTTTCAAATTAAATTGTTTACTATCAGGGAAATAGTTGTCTTTGTTCATTCTCATTGAGTTCATTCCCATTGAATGAATCTGACATTTTGAAAAGCATCATGTTTAATAATAATGCTTAAAATATGGGACTAAGCATAAAGCCCTGCTTCACTAGATTGATGGCTGGGAAAGTGAGAAAATAAGTCTTCATTCAAAACTCATGCAGGAGGCAGGTAGGCGACTCGGTTGTTAGAGAGTCAGAAGACAGGAAGAAATGGGTTCAAATATGACCTCAGATACTTCTTAGCTGTGTGACCTTTTGGAAGTCACTTTGCCCCAATTGCCTAATGCTAAAGATCTTCTTCCTTAAAACCAAAACTTTGTATTAATTTTAAGACAGAAGGTAAAATTTTTAAAAAGACATGCAAACAGTGATGGGCAAACTACGGCCTGCATTGGCCCCCTGAAATGTTCTGACAAATACAATGAGTAGGATACAATACAATGAAACCTCGAAAGAGTTGCCTTAGAAACAGACTGAGAGATGAGCATTTCCTTTCCTTTAGCCCCCTCTTTAAAAAGTTTGCTCATCACTGTATGTAAACATGTCACCATGAAATTGGTATTCAGTACTGATGAACCAAATTTCACCATGAATTTCCACAAACCCTCACTTAAAATATGGGACTAAGCATAAAGCCGGGGGCAAATCATTGAATGTTATGTACAGACCTCCATTCTGCTCCTGGCATTTTTCTTAGACATGTCAGGCAACACATACTATATCAATGATTCCTCTGCCATTTCCAGAGTCACATGGACTCGTAGGCAGATGTCCATCTTCCAGGTGAATGATGACCAAAGGAAGAATGACTCTGGAAAGAATATTGCCAACATTAATTAAGAGAAAGACTCCTCTGTGATTGTCACAGAACAAACTATTTCATTTTAATTTTTAGAGATGAAAAAATGGAGGCGATGTCAGCCTTCTGTGGGATAATGTCCTATTGCCATATAACCAAGATTTCAGCCAGAATCTGTACAAGGCACTTTTCAATAGGAGAAAAGTCTATCATTCAGTATTTCTTCATTTGGAAGTTCTTCTCGTTCCCATTTATAATTGCATTTGAGCTGACATAAATGATCAATGGCTTCACCATTAGTTGATAATGGTCTGTTAAAGACACTATGGAAATATTCAGCTCTCTCAGGAATCAAGTCCTTATCACTGATCAGGGTGGCTCATCAGTGCTGAATATGCAAGTCACTCAACTCTGCTTATTTCTTCATCTAGAAAATAAGCTGGAGAAGGAAAGAGCAAACTACTTTAACATCTTGACCAAGAAAACACCAGATCGCGTCATGAAATATTAAGGACTGAAAAATGTAAGTGGGCAAAATAATTTTATCACTTTTTTTTTTAGGAAGAGCAGAGTAATTTGATTTATTCATTCAACTGACTTGATTCTTACGTAGTTGAAATACAACACAATGGTGCTTAAAGAGGTTTCATAACATACTTAAAAGACACTTGAACCAGAAAAAGTATTCCCAGTTAGAATATTGCCACATTCTTACATACCCAAAAATGCTTTGGGTAGAGTAGGGACAAAATGGAAAGGAACTAAATCAAATGTTATGAATTCAAGTTGGAATTAGAGAACTAGCCAATTATATAAGGAAAGAGTGAAAATCTGAGGAAAATTATTTTTTGATCTACCTCATTCATTTCTAGAATCAGTAACTAAAATCCTTGGAAGGGAGGAAAGTGTTACATAGGAAAAAATAATAGAAATTTTCTGATATATGTGCATTCATTTTCCTAGTTTATCAAGTAAAGAAACCAGCCTTTAAAACACATAATATTTAAATATAGGGATTTGCTGAAAGTGCAATTATACATTATAGAATACTTCCTAATGATAGAGAAAAAAGTATGTCAGTGTGCTGGATTTTGATTTTTATAAATGGGAAAAAAGTCTTGTCAAGGTCAACTGAAATTGTAAGTTATAGTGAATGGCAATGTATCAGTGTCAGCCCTGGCTCTCATGTATGCAACAAAAGCAAAAGGCATGGGCTGCTGGCTCTATTCTTTGATTAAGTAGCCTGATCTTAATTTCATTCTGAAAAATGCCATACAATACAGTTCTCTTTAGCTATATATCATCATGTGATGGGACTTGGGCTGTGATTTATGCAATTTACATTAGGCAGCTCTCTTGCAGTATTGAGCCCCTAACTATCAGAGTGTAAAAACAAATGATGACTTTGATAGAGGAAGGGTGGGTGGAGAGGAGGGCATGTTATGCTTAAAAATTGGCATTAAAGCTGCATTCTAAATTCACTTTTCAGTTTGTCATATTCCACTTATATTAACTCAATACCTATTAGATTAATATTTAATCATTATGGAGATAGTTGTGAGCATTAGTAATAGACAACTGGAAAATTGTGAGCCATGGGCATAATGTGCAATGCATACAAATATTTCCCTATTTCAAAGTCAACCAACTAATTCTATTATTCTTTCACTGATAAGAGGCCACTGGAAAATTTAAGGTATACTACGGTTGCTAAAATGTATAACCAGGCCTTTAGTTGTAATTACCTTATTTCAATGAGATGGTAGTGAATTTATGCAGTGGTTATTTCTAAGGTAAGCAATAGCTAGACTGGCACACTAGTCTGTTATGTTCAGTGCTAAAAGGTAGAAATGTGAAGGTGACAGATGCTGTAAAATGTTTTGATTATAAAACTGATTTGGTGGCTACTCATGCCTACCATGTGTCTGTGGCAGTTTATTAGATATGGACAAATCTGAAGGAAAAGGATAAAAACAAAGGAGGAGGAGAGAAGGCATTTTCAATAAGGAGTTGCAAGTCATTAAAGTATTTTTAGTGCTATTGAATTGTGTTGTCCTCAAGCAAATATACAAAGGGCTTGCAGCACTTTGTTATGCTATGATGAGAATTATTACTTGGAGGTTGGGTATAAATAATTGACCAAATTCCCTGCCCAGAGAGTATATTGAAATAAAGGGATTAAATAGCCTTTTTGCATCTTAATGCCAGGAGGGAGAATCATCTGAAAACAAATACAATTTTAAAAATCCATTTATTCAACAATAATTACTTATGGCATAATGGAATGGGATTTAAAATGAGAAAGACCTGGCTTTAAATCTTTCCTCTAAACCCTATTAATTGTGATACTATGTCACTTAACCTCTATTAACCTCAACTTTCTTGTTTTACAAAAAAAAAACACATTTGTTTCCAGATTATGTCGATACAATATTTAATAATAACTTTACAACATTTTGTAAGTCATGTTGTTTTCCTCTCTTCCAGCCTCCCTCCTTCCCCAAGTCAGCACATATTATGATATATGTTTAACATGTATTATCATAAAATAGTTATTTCCATTTTCTTCATGTTCTGAAAAAAGACATATTGTTTACACTATAAAAATAATTCATGCAGGAAATAAAGTGAAGAATACTCTGCTTCAATCTTCATTCAGACTCCTTCAGTTCCTACTATGGCAGAGCACAGTCTTCTTTGTCATGAGTTCCTTAGAGTTGTCCTGGATCGTTACAGTGTCAATGATAGTTAAATCATTCACAGTTGATCATTTTACACTGTTGTTACTATTGTGTACAATGGTCTCTTGGTTCTGCTCACTTCACTTTGCATCACTTCATATAAATGTTTCCAAGATTTTATTTTTGTGTTAGCCTTTATTTTCTTTAGCTATAAAATAAATATAGCTCCTGCAAAACATGTTGATAATGATATTTACCTCAAAGGTTTGTTGTGAAGCTGAATTGAAAGTGAAAATTAATTGCTACCAAAATCCCCAAATCCACTCTGTGCTTGGTTATCTGAGATGAACAACATCAACTAAAAGACTCTGGTTCTTAATCCTAAGTAAATAAACTGCTTGGTGACCATAGTCTAGGAGAAAATTACAATAAATGATATCTACTGAGGAAAACAAATACCTACAACTTTTAGGCAGTTACTATTCCAAGTAGTCATAAAACTAACTTAAAGAAGGCATACATTAGAATAAGAAACCTCATGTCCATCTGTGCCCAGGTGAATCTATTCTTCACAAAACAACAGAAACATTACAGAACTGGATTAAGCCTTAAAAACTGATCAATATGTAATCAACCAAGAATCCCCTTTAAAACACTCTCTTCTTCAAGGAAAACATTCCCAATTATTTTGTCAAAGACATGGTGCCATACTGAACATAAAAAAAGAAAAATGTAAACTAGATATGCTAGAATTTCTTTTATTGATGTTTCCTAAATGTAATCATTGATTCAGGTTAAGTATGTCATTGCTATGTGATATTATGTGACTAAATAAGAAACAGAACTCATTAAGTTCTGTTACATTAACAAGGCACTATGATAAGTGTTAGGATTACAAAGGGAGGAAAAATTCAGATCCTGTTCTCAAGAATCAGTAGAATAATAAGTGGTCTAAATAGTCTCTTTTAGTGTAGTCACCAAAATAATTAATTTGTAAATCAAAATATTTATTCCTTTTGCAACTGCTCACCTAACAGAAACCCATTCAACCCCCACAAGACCAATTTTCTCCTTAGCAATATATAACTGCCCATATAGTACATGACACATGATGCTTCATAAATAATTATTGGCTAATTGGTTGAGTGACTCCTAACTAGTACTTTAACTGAATTGTAGAACCACCAAATCTCTTTCTTAAACTTCTTACTCTCTTTTCTGTTCCACCTGCTTTTTTTTGATTTCTCATTATCTCCCAAATTTGCAAATATTTTCATAAGCATTGTTATCACCTTATTGTTCACATTATTTAATGAATATATGGGTTCTGTAAGAGAAAAAAATCCTCATCATAATGTAATGCCTTGGGAAAACAGAATACAAGAAATAGAGGTATGAGGACAGTATTGCTGGAATTTAAGCTACAAAAAGTATTGGCCCTGTAATAGTTGAACAGGTTTCTGGTAGATATTTTATATAGCAAATTAATTATTTTGGTGACTAGTATGTAACAGAACTTAATAAGTGCTTATTTATTAACTGATTTTCTGTTATACATAAGCTTAAGCCTAGATATACCTTTGGACCCTTTGCACATCAGCATAGAGTCAGTAGCATTGGTTTTAGAATTGGATTCAAATTACTTATCACTGGATCACAAAACTTCAAGACAAGTGCAAAGTGCTTCCTATAAGTAATGTTAGATCCCTGGATTGTGGATTGAGGCAGTATTGATAGAGGACCTCAAAGTTACTATTTCCCAGAACTTGCTTCATCTCCAATCAGTGGAGAGCTGTTTATAACATTAAGCTATCACTGAAAAGGTTATAGAAAACTTTTGGGAAAGCTGTAACTTGACAGAAGACTAAAGGTCCATATTTCCAAAAATTTAAATATTTCCATCTCACACTCAGACTCAAATTGTCCAAAATATGTTATTATTATTATATGTTATTATTATTAACAACCAAAAACTGCAATTTCACCTCCTATTATTTCCATTGGTAGGAGGACTATTCATTCAGTTTCCCTATGTTTGAAGTCTAAATTAAATCCTTTATATTTCCTTTTTCCCTAATATGATTTTTAGTTACCAAGTTATAGTGATTCAACTTCCTAAATATTTCATGTAACTATCCTTTGCACTCTATTTCTCAGTGCTTTTGCAATATTTTATATGAAATAGTAGCTATAACCTTTACGCATAGCATTAATATAATTAAAGCCCAAAGGGAATCAAGACAAAGATAACAAAAATAATTGGATGAAATGGAAGAAAAAATCTTTTTATCTTCTATTTAGCTATTAATAAACATGTAGGACTGGAAAGGATATTAGAGGCTATCTGATCTAATTTTCCATCTTAAGAAACTGAGTCCCAGAGTGTTTAAATGATTTGCCCAAGGTTTCATAGGCAGTAAGTGGAAGAGTTACAATTTAAAATCATGTCATCTGAATGAAAAGTCTACATGGTCTTTTGCATTTTCCAGCTATGGTTCATGACTGAGTTAGCCTTAAGGATTATGTTTCTGCAGAGAAAGAGGATTGCCCGTCAGCATTACAGCTAGCCATCAATAATCATTCAGTGAAATCAAAGGATTCAGTTAAAAACAAACCCTTTGGGACATATGACAAAAAAGATTACGTACACCCATAAAAGGAACTGAAAGAGTCTGAATGAAGATGGAAGCAAATCATTTTATTTCCTTTATGAATTTTCCCCCCTTTAAGTGATATGTGTCTTCTTTCACAACAATGAAAATAGAAATGTATATTGTATGATAACATATGTACAATCTACATTATAAGGCATGCTGACGTAGGGAGCAGGGGTGGGGAAGGAAGAGAGACAACATTAATTGGATCACAAAATGTCAGAAAATGGTATTAAAATTGTATAAACATCTAATGTGGAATAATAAAAAATACCCCCCAAGTGATATATTTTCTTTCTCAACATGACAAACTTGGAAACATGTTATTTATGACAACACATTTACAACCTATATAATATTACTTTCCTCCTTGAGGAGTGGGAAGAGTTGAGAGGCATAGGGATATATATTCTTCTTTGGCCAACTGCTCCTAATTCTTCTTAATCCTTTTAATTCTAATGCCTTCTCCCCCTGCTAATTATTTTTATTTACCCTGTATATAACTTGCTTTGCATATATTTGTTTGCATGTTGTCCCACCCACTAAATTGTAATTTCTTGGAGAACAGAAATTGTCACTTATCTGTTTTTAGTATTCGTAGAACTTAGTACAGTTCCTGATACATCATAGGAAGTTAATAAAAGTTTAGTGATTGATTGATGAGTAGAGAGCTCATCTTGAAATCAGGAAGGTTTGTTTTCAATCTCATCTCAATTATATATTGTCTGAATAATTTTATATGTATAAGTACCTACAGGTGCATATATATTATGTATAATATTTGTAGGTGTTTGTTTAAAAACAGAATGATGGAATGAATGGACATGCTTATAGTCAAGTGAATTCCTATATTAAGCCTTCATAAAGTGCCTGAATATCTGTTAAGATTAGAAGATAAACTGGACTTCAATTTTTCATGTGATTACCAACTGGATGCATAACCTCTGTGATCCTTTCCTTTTTAAATAGCCATTCTTTTTTACAATTTGACTAAGATTTGAAGCTTTCCTTCAGTTCCATTCTGGTAATTCACACTAAAGTAAATATTTTCTCATATAATCATATTTGATTTGAACTATAAAGGAATGAATCTTCTTTTGGAATGACTACCTACTTGAATTTCTATGAACATAATTCTAAAGTACAATGTATACTCAATACATATATCTATAAAGCAAATTGGATATTTTTTTTCATTTTAAACTTAATCATTCATTTAAACGTAACACTTAATGAGAATTTCTTATTGACCAAGATGGGAAAACTCATTTTAGAAATGCCAATTTTTCTGCTTTTTTGAGATTGATAATTTATTTTATTTTGTTTGCAAACAGTTCTATTTGTAATTAAGCAAACACTCTATACAATGACTAATTTTAGAATCATTTATCCTGTATGCTTTAACATAAAGTAATAAAATTCTTTTGCGGAAAAAATACTAATTAATAGAAGTGAAAATCAGAAAAAGTCAACCAGAGATATATTTTTTAAATTTAATGAAATGTGGCTACTCTTTCATGAATTGTAAAATTAATTGAAGATACTAGATCAAAATTTCCAGATTTATTTTTAGGCATTTGTGGTTTGGTCATTTTTTCATTTGCACAATAAAAGTATGTAATAAAGTTCTCAAGCTCGTTTTGCAATTGTGGGAAATGGTTATAATTGAGCTGTTTTTATATACATACATACATACATACATACATACATACATACATACATATATGCTGAAGTATTTTTCCTTGTGAAAAATCTTTAGTCTTTAATACATTTTTAATAAAAATTCTTATATTTAATGGGGCATGGGTTGCTTTTGAGTAATTTTCCTTCCCTAGTCAAATGAAATGTCTATAGGTTTAGGGATGACCTACCTAAAACTCTTCCTTGTGGCACAAGCCCTATCCTTTCTTCAAAAGTTTAGCATTCTAATGGTAGATGCAATGTCCAAAATGACCATGTACATAAAAGATATAGTCAGTGTAAATGGAACTTATCTTCTAGAAAAGGCTTGTTGTAAAAAGTTAGTGGACAGGAAAAGATGTACTGCAGAAAGTAGTTCTTAAATTGAGTCTTGGAGGAAATAGGGAAGCTTAGAGATGGAGGTGAGGCAAGAGAACATTTAAGGCAAGGCAGATATCCAGTTTAAATGCAAGCATTTGAGAGGTCAAGTATATTATGTGAGTAACAGTGAGCCGGGCAATGTAAGTCTAAGACTTTGTAGAAGGAAGTAAAAGAAAAACAAAGTTAGTTGATTGTCCTTGGGGTGAAATCAACTGGTCTAGAAAAACAAAGAACCCTAACATTTTTTTTTACCCTTGTACTTCGGTGTATTGTCTCATAAGTGGAAGAGTGGTAAGGGTAGGCAATGGGGGGTCAAGTGACTTGCCCAGGGTCACACAGCTGGGAAGTGGCTGAGGCTAGGTTTGAACCTAGGACCTCCTGTCTCTAGGCCTGACTCTCATTCCACTGAGCTACCCAGCTGCCCCCTAACATTTTAACATTAGCAATCATGCATATATGTATAACATGAAAGTTTTCACAGATATATGTCATCAGTTTTGGTTTTCTGGATTCGTTTCCTATATATGTAAATATTTTATAAGAAGAATGAAAACATATAGTCACAAATGATGTCAAAAACAATTTCAAATCTATATCCTGATTAAATTGAAAATTTTGGTTGGCCCTTTTTAGACTAATAATCATCTCCACTCATGAGAAGCATAGTTGTTCAATCTTTATAACGAAAATGCTAACATAGAATGTGGTCCTATGTGTTTATTATATATATTGGGAAAAAATCATAGATAAATTGAGTAAGAATGCCTGTCTTCTATAGCTCAAGTGATAAGTAAGGAAAGGTTAGTATACTTAAAACAGAAGTACTTGAGATAGATTCCCCTAGGACTATGAACTAGAATGGAAAAAATGAATATTTTTATGAAGGCTGGTTATTTAAAATTACTCTTCTGAGAAGAGTTCCATAGACTTCTTTACTCATGGCAAACACCAAAAGGTTAAAAACTTATGCTCTAGACCAGGGGTCGGCAACATATGGCTCTCGAGCCATATCTGGCTCTTTTGAGGGCCAGATATGGCTCTTTCTGCAGAAGCCATAAAGTAATTTTTTTTTCAGGCACTGTTACAGGAGCGCACTGTGAGCACTGTACGGCACTCATGAAATTAAATTTTGAAAAATGTGGCATTTATGGGTCTCATGGCCAAAAAGGTTGCCAACCCCTGCACTAGACTGATGTAAAGCGGTAACATGGGCAAAAGGGAAACTATCTATGGTTTCGGGCATAGATGATCAAATAAACTATTCTAAGATATCTTGAATCACCTTGGAATGAAGGGAAAGAGAGTGGAGGGAGGGAGGGGGAGAAGGGGAAAGGAAAAGACAAAGTCAGAGACAGAGAGAAACAGAGACAAAAAAGAGACAGAGAGAGAAGAGATATGGGGTTGTAGGTTGGGGATGGGACTCTGAGAACATAATACTAAAGAAACTTCAGGAATAGAGCTCAATTTATTGAGATGCAATTTAACTGCCAAGTATTCTGGAGAAAGAGAACTTGTCCTCTGCAAAGGTAAATCACTGCCTTCAAGTGGGATAGAGGAAAATGACAAATGGCTAGAACTGCAAATAGAAGCATAGAATATAATGAAAAGAATCCTTGATGAAGAGCAATGACTGGTGACATCTTCTGAAGGCTGCTGGTCTTTACTGCTTTAGGAAAACCAATATTGATTAATCTGACATAGGAGAAATGAATAATCAGTCCTAATAAGTACCCCCTCTCTGTCAACTGTGACCTTCTATAGAATAATAATTGTTGATTCCATGTGGGCATCTGGGAAATGGTGAATCACTTTATGATACTATTATTCTATTTTTAAACATTTTAATTTCAATTTTTATGGTACATTTATAATCATTTTCTGACATTTTGTGATCCATGTTCTCTCCCTCTTCCTCCTTCTCCCTCCCCAAGATGTTGGGCATTATGATATAGATTGGGCATGTGTTTTTACATAATGCATATTTCCACATTCATCACAATGTGAAAGAAAACACATATAATGCACTAGAGAAAGAACTTTTTGAGTTAATGAATAAAAGGAAGGATGGTATGCTTCAATATGCATTGACTGTCAAATCCTTCTCTGGATTTAGTTAGCCTTTTTCATCATGAGTCCCTTAAGCTTAAACTGAATGCTTGCATTGCTGTTAATAGTTCATTCATTCATAGTTGATCATTATACATTATTGTGGTCACTGTGTACAAAATATTCCTGATAATGCTAACTTCACGTTGCATTTCATATCAGTATTTCCAGGATTTGTGTGATTGTTTTGTTTTAGATTTCTTATAGCACAATAGTATTTCACTGTAATAATTATATACCTCAATTTGTTCAGCTGTTGTCAATTGATGGACAACCCAATGCAATTATATTCTCTCTCTCTCTCTCTTTCTCTCTCTCCATATATATACATACATATACACATATACACACACAAACATATACATACTTACATGTGTGTCCTATCTCTCTCCTACCTCACTTCCACTTTTAAGCTTCTTTGGCTTCCTTCATGATTCAGCTCAAATAATATTTTTTTTTCAAGAGCTCTTTCCCAGCTCTCTCTGTCCCTCTGCTGCTAGTTCCCTTCCTTCTCAAATTACCTTTAACAATCCAATAATGTCATATGTACAGAGTTATAGACATATGAATTCTCCCATTAAAATGTGATCTATAGAATGATTACCCAAGGAATGCTTCTTGACTGAATTATATTACAATATAAAAGACCCACCTGAAAGGCAGGGAGTTGTGTATGTAGTCATGGAGTATCTAGCACAGTGATGACGAACCTTTTAGAGACCAAGTGCCATGCCCACTTGGCCTCCCTCTCCCCAGTGACTGAGTACCATCATGCCTTTCTCCCCACCGAGTTCCAGGCATGCCCCCTCCTTATTCCACACGGGGGGAAGGAGAAAGCACTCCCATTGGGCTGCTGGGTGGAGGGGTGGGTGAAGTGAGGAATGTCCTCAGCAAGTGTAGAAAGGCAGATGAGAGTGTTCCAAGCACTCTGCTCTCCTCCAGTTCCCTTACTGGCAAGTCGCCATTGTTTATTCCCATTGCACTGCTGGGCAGAGGGGCATGTGATGTGAAATAATGTCATCAGGCATGGTAGAGAGGGGAATCTCTACCTGAGTCCCACTGCCTTTCTAGTAATGAACTCTGGGAGTGGGTGGCTGTGTGCCCTGAGAGAGTGCTCTGTGTGCCACGTCTGGCACCTATGCCTTAGGTTTGCCATCACTGATCTAGTACACCTTGAGTAGACTCAGAGGAGTTGAAATATCCTGGATGAGGATTTTAGTACACCTCAGTTGTACTACTTTTTGGATCTCAAGATAGATGTGCATTAATGACTTTGAAATTAAATGTAATGATATTTTTATAAAATAATATTTTGGAATTTTATTTATTTATGTGTTTATGAAACAATTATTAAGCTATCCTCATATTTGTATCATTTATTATACTAAAATAATCAGGGCCTTCTCATACTTAGTTTAAGGTTTAATATTGATTGATTTATTCTTCAGAAGTTTCCATACTTTATTCATACCATGAAAACAATTGATATATATTCTAATCAGGTTAAAGAATTTAGGCATACCACTTTGTCACTTATTTAAATGCTGTCCATCACTCAGAACTTAAATAAAATGTATCCTTACTTTTCAGTACAATTGAATCAGTGAATGTATTGCTTCTTTTTTCTGTGTAAAACAATGTTTTCTAAAGAATAAAAAAGATATTTATCAAAATAAAAATAAGCAAACATTTTAATTTTACTTGTTATTATACCTTAATAATTCCAGTTAAATTAATTATGTAACCATTAATCAAGTGTTATGTATTAATAATGATTAGAAACAATTTTAAAAGTTATGCATATTAAAAATATTGCTTCCATTATCAATAACTATTTTCCAAAGAATATAGAAATTTAATTGAGAATATCTCTTTTGAGCTTTAGTTTAAATTAAAATTACTGCCATGTATCTGTAGTAATCCCCCACCCTGGTTTATTTTCACAGTCCTCTTTTCATATATTATCACATGCTATATTTATGACTTATGTGGATTAATTTGTATTTTCTGCAGCTTTAAATGGCAATATATGCAATTAACTAATCGGAGTAAACATTTTCTGTTTGACTAATACATACTGATTAGCCTCTTAAAATGCACAGCAAAGAGAAGGTGAGGAATGTGGAGCTCAGGTGGAGAGAGAATTTCCTATGTACACAGTCAGTTATTCATTTCTAAGCAATGATTTTTTTTCTTTTCTTTATGTTAAGAAAAGTAAAGCTGTAAAATGAGTTGGAAGTCATGTTGATGATAGGCCAAGAGATTTATTTTGATATTATGGTTCACAGTACTCTATCAGCCATATCAGAATATTTAAGAAATTTAATTTATAGTAGCAAATTAATATTCTGGATTGTAATTCTGTTTGTTTTATTTTGAAAAGTTGTATTTTGACAAAAGTTAGACTCGCATTAATTTCTGGTTGTTACATTTAGGAATGTAACTGATAAGTTAGAAAATACCAAGAATAAGTTATTAGAATGGTGAATTGATTAGTTATTGTTATATTTGATGATTGGTTCAAGGAACTAGAAGTGTTACCATTATAGAACAGAAGATTTGTGGGGTTTGGTGCTGGAGAAAATAGGATGTTGTAGAAGTTAACAGTATGGTCATATTCTGAAAACTACTTAGTTCTCAAAATCCAGAGTTATGGAATTTCCGTTTGTTTTGGCCCTGACATGTGATTTCATTGGTGTAGGGAAGAAAGGGCCACCTAACAGTGCAGATTGGCAACCATCCTAAAGGTTTATGCAATTAATGCACTTAAGCAAAATCATTTAATTTTAGAGGAAAGATTAAAAGCCAGGTACCCAAGAAGACAAGATTGACTCAGAATCCATTACAACATATTGTGTTTCTATGAAATACATGGGGAAGTAAAAGTTACAGTATGAAGATATTTACTAAGTTACTAATTACAAAAGAGGTCCCTAATTATGTCTTTCTGAGCTTAAAATTAATTTCTGTCGACATCTATTTCTGACTAGTATGTCAATATATTTGTCAGTTATTCACTGATTATTGGATGTTAGAAATGTATTGGCTCTCAGAATTCTCAATTTCAAAATATTTTTGTGATATATTTAATTACTCAGAATTCAAAGTAAAATGCTAGTTCTAAAACAATTATGAAAATGAAAACATGAAATTATGAAACATTAGTTTTTGATGTGAGAGTAGGAAATATTGTTATGATAATACTGCTGGTATGAGGATCTGAAGCTGGGTAAAGTGAGTGAGTCCTAAGTGAAACACTCAAGTTGTAGTAGTGAATCCCAAAGGACCTCCCACAGCAGTAGTTGCTACTATATATGGAGAATATGCTGGACCCAAACCCCAGATATAACAGTGTTCCAGAGTAGCCTACCAGATAAAGATTGCTAACAGGCTTAGCAAAGGGAAGCAGGTAATGGCTGGAAAAAAGAAAACAGGAAGTCCTTAAATAGCTAAGTTTAGTGATGTTATGATAATATCTGGATTGATGGTAATCAAGTTTGCCAGTTGCCAGTCTGGTTGGGCAAGACTGGCCCCAACCTAGATCAAGGGATCAAGGTTACTCTGCTGATAACTCTTGCAGTTTCTTCTTGATGGTTAATTGTATTTCAGGTTATATTAGAATCAGATTGCTTCAGGATCAGGGACTGATGAAATTGATTGGTACAGGTTGCTGGTTTAATAAGCTCACCTAAGGCCTACCTTCAGCAAACCCAATCTTAAAACTGAGATCTCTTCTCAGTTCAAATCCTTCCTTTTATACCTGAACCTCAACTGCCTTGGCACCTGCCAGCTCCTGCCAGCTCCATTCAATATTGTATCTTCTAATCAGGTAACTGTCCATCATCTTGATTTCCACATAGATATGCAATTTATCATTATAATATCTGCCATAAAAATGGCATGCTAATAATCAATATCACTCATTCTTATTCGTATGCTATGTAGACAATTGATCAGACCACCCAATATAATAATGAAAATGCAGAAATCAGGTCTAAGTTGATGATAAAGCTTTCTGAGATAAAATTAACTCATACAAGAAATGATGTTTTAGAGATAATAGAAAAATGATCAACAATGTGAGTAGCACATCTTTATCAATAGCATAAACCTACAAACCTGGTCCTCAGTCAAGAAAAAGCTCCTTGTTTACAAATAGATATTACAAATGGGAGAGAGGTGCATTAAATTGTTAAAAGATCAGGCTGCCAGCTTGCCAATAGAACTGCAAATGGTTACAAAAAATTAAAACTTTTGCTTGTGGATAAAATGAAAATTTGGGAGCTAGGAAAAAAAGTCTAGAACTTCAGCAATGTTCATTTGGAATTGCCAGCATTAAACATTAATAATTGAAGGAGTCATGATTGCTTGAGTTATTTATACTGGAAGGAAAAAAAAAGATGAAAATCTGAAATTAAATGTATTTATTTTAGGCAGTAGCATAAGACATACAGTTGGCACAAATTTTCCCTCAGGCTAAATCAGCTTTTGATCAGTTTGTTTAATTATATAATAAGAGTTAAGGAATCAAAAGGGATTTACAAAGTGCTTTCTATTCATCACCAATGTCCATAAAAAGTAAAAATGCTTCCTGCTTTAGGAGCTTACATTATAATTGTTGTGAAATTGATTATTGATTACTGATTTTTGGTTAATGATTTCTAGTTAAGAGTTATGCTCATTATAATAGTAACCATTGTAACATGTTTAAAACTCTAAGACTAGAGTATTATTGTATAAACCTAATGCCCAATTCCCAATAAGCAAAACAAGCACACCTCTTGAGAGAGATAAAAAAGATGGATGAAGGATGATTCATCCTGTTCACAAAATGTTTTCCTAGTGCTGAACTCAATTAGTACAGGAAGTGGCAGTAAGAAACTTTCTGGAGAATGTTCAAAGGACATGATTAAATCCATCCTCCTTCCATAGCACCATGGACTCTGGAAGACCCTTAGTGTAGGAGGACAATGTGGGATTAGCTGACATGAGACTTTCCAAAAGGATGTTGGTCAAATTTGGATTTTCTTGTTGCTGTGTGAAGTAAGTTATTGAGGGGACGTTGATCATGAGACTAGAATCCAAACTCTGGTGCCACCTGGGTTCAGGGGCAAAGCCACTAATTAAGGGACGGGACAATGAGGCAGGGAAAATGTCCTCTGAGTGGTCCAAATGAGGGAGGAAAGGCGTTAGTTGGGTCACGAAGCATGATGTGTCAGAGTCAGTGGGCTGAGAGAAAGTTAGATAAACCCAAGCCAGAGCTGATTTTGCTCTTGACTTCCACTCTTGAACAGAATGAATATAGGTCTTAAGCCAGTTAAATAGAGACTCTATAATCAGGTTAATCATTGCTTAAGAGAAATCTATCCATATCTCCTCTCTCTCTCCCTTTCTCTCTCATCTTTCTTCTCATTTTATTAATAAATGCTTAAAACTCTGGCCCGAGTCCCCATTGAAATCATAGCATGTTAAATTAACTGGTCTAAATAGGAAGTGATCTTCAAATTTGTCCTTGATACCCTAATCAAATTAACACAAAGCTGTATATATATATGTATATATATATACATTTACTAATATATATATAAATATTATAAGACATAAAACAAATAATTTTCATTGTATTAAATGAAAAGGTTTATTTTTGGTTTTTACAAATAAAACCAATGCAACCATGATTATAAGGGAAATCACAAACCAAGAAACATTTTTATAGCACATTTCCATAATAAAGGCCTCGTTTCACAAATA
The DNA here is from genome assembly GCF_016433145.1 of Gracilinanus agilis. Lineage (NCBI taxonomy): Eukaryota > Metazoa > Chordata > Mammalia > Didelphimorphia > Didelphidae > Gracilinanus > Gracilinanus agilis. Next base: position 551,583,803 of record NC_058132.1, on the reverse strand, counting down.
TGTAAAGAACTGAGTCAAAATTATAAGAATAAAAGTCATTCCCCAATTGGCAAATGGACAAAGGGTATAAACAGGCAGTTTTCAGAGAAAGAAATCAAAGCTATCTGTAGTAATATGAAAACAATATTCTAAATCATTTATTAAAAGCGTGTAATATTTAGGATTAGTTATTTTAAAGATATTAGAAGTCCTAAAATGAAAAAAATATAATCCATGACCTTAACAACCATATAGCCTCTATAATGAGAATATGATACATATAAAAACAAATTCTGAATTTAATAGATTTGATTTCTCATATAGAAAACAACTTTTCCGTGTTTTGGTAGGTTTTCAATTGCTTCTTCAGATACAAAATTTTTTTAATTTTTTGACTTTTTCTGAGCATCTAATGTTCTAGTTCTTTTTTTTCTTGCATGAATTCTCCATATTGAAAGCAACTATAAAATATCAAAATTTCTTCCATAGCATATCTTGCATATCTCTACACACATTACTACATGTTACTTCACACCAGCATCACTACTCACATAGGCTTTCCAATTGGTTTTTCTACTTCAAGTCTCTATCACTTAATTCTATACTTTATACTAATGACAAAGTTATTTCTTTTATTTAAAATTTTACCTTGTCACTCTTCTAATCTATTCAATAAACTCTATTGGATTTCTATTGACTAGAAAAAAGAATGGATTCTTTAAGTTCTTATGGTCCAACTTGTATTTTATGTTACATTATTCTCTATTTCACACTATAATCCAGCCAATCTCACCTTCTCTCTATTTGTGATATATGATATCCCATCTCCCACTTTTGTGCCTTTTTTTCTAGTTCTCTCTTTTGTTTGGAACACACTCCATTCTAGCTCAAAGAAACTTTCTTCCTTCAAAAAATATTTCAAACATTAACTCCTGATACCCAAATCACCCAATGACCTCCATCTCAAATAGCATGTACTTAGCTTTTTTGTGTATATAATTTATATCATATATATCATTTATATATTACTTTATATATAAATACATATTGATAAATGTGTATATATATATATGTATGCATCTATGTATGAAATTTTCATGTTCACTTATTTTCCCTGTTAGAATATAAAGTTCTTGCTGTTATGAATCATTTCATTTATTGTATTTGTATTCTCAGTATCTGGCACAGTATGTCATATGTTAGGGCTTTTGTAAATGCTTCTTTATTGATTAATTCTACTTATGTTCCAGAAAAGCACTAGTCCCTAAAAAGAGTAGGAAAAGATATAATATATTTTTGAAATAATTATGTTTCCAGAGACAGAGGAATTTCTTAATGCAAAGAGTCTAGCAGGGGACTTCTCCAAACAAGTAGTAATCCTTTGGAAACCTCTTTGGCTCTGCAATTGAGAACGAATTAATGGAATTGAGATAGTATGTGTCAATTAAAAGTGGTTTGGCTCATTTTGTTGTGGGTCAGAGCCATTCATTGTAATAGACTTCAAGATTTCTTTCTAATCATAATCTAAAATTCCTTTATTTCTTACCCTTTTGACCCCTAACCATGTGATTTGTCCTCATTAAGCCTCCATTTCTCAGTTCTTTTCTAGAGTAGACTTTTTTGTTTTTATGTTGTCATAATTTTCAAATACAGTAAGTTAAATAACATCATTAAATATAATTCCAACTAATTGTTGCTCTCCCCACTTTATTATTGCTGTCCTTATTTTTAAATGAAAAAAATAACAGGATGAAAGAAGCTATAGTCAATTTCTCAAGCTCAAAAGCCAACTCATATTATGTAGCTAACTATGTTAAATCCAAGTTTGGACTTATTTTTAACTCCAAAGTTTTATTTTATTTGTCCCCCAAGGAAAGCAGACATTCATTTCTATATATTTTTTTATTTTTTATCTTGAATGTCCAATTCTAAAATATTCTTCTTAATATTTTTATCTTCTATATTCCTATGTAAATTTTGTTGACAGAATTGTGTTGTGTCTCATGCTAGATTTTGCATATTATGTCACTGAGAGGAAAAAAGAGATTTAAAAAGCTCTGAAAGAACTGACTTTCTTTAAAAGTATTTCTTTCTAGGCTTTTTCACTTTATTCTGCTTTGTCAGAATCCAAGTGAACTAAGAGAACAGTATAACAGTATTTCAGTTCATTATGGCTTCCTTTCAAATTGAAATACTGCATCACTTTGTTCCTGATAGCTTCCCTCCTAGTTTATATGTACCCAGTTAAAAACAGAACACAAACAAGAGATATACTGCATACTTCTGGGAAATTTTTCCCCTTTGAAAGATGCCTATAATTTGTTCGAGTTATACTATAAATCCAACCATCTAATCTCATTGAGTAGTTGGACATTTCAAATGAAAATTGATTGTACCTCTTTTCCAAGAGAATTCAATCTCAATAGTGACCAACACACCTAGTAAAGAAAACAACTTTTCAGATATATAAAAGGTTTTTAAAAAGGATTTTTATGTTTCTTATTGTGTGTTACTGAAACTGCAAGCATTTAATCAGTTTAAAAATCAACTGCTTAATTTACCTATTTCATACTATACTGATCAAACTACCAAAAAACTTTTGTTTACTGAATTAGAAAAAAACTATAACAAAATTCATTTGGAAGAACAAAAGACCAAGAATATCAAGGGAAATAATGAAAAAAAATATGAAGGAAGGTGGCCTAGCACTACCAGATCTTAAACTGTGCTATAAAGTAGCAGTCATCCAAACAATATGGTACTAGTGAAGAGACAGAAGATCAGTGAAATAGACTTGAGGTAAGCGACCTCAGCAAGACAGTTTTTAATAAACCCAAAGAACCCACCTTTTGGGACAAAAAAACCACTATTTGACAGAAACTGTTGGGAAAATTGGAAAACAATATGGGAGAGATTGGGCCTAGATCAATATCTCATACTCTATACCAAGACAAATTCAGAATGGGTGAATGACTTGAATATAAAGAAGGAAATTATAGGTAAATTGGGTGAGCACAGAATAGTATGCTTGGCAGATCTATGGCAAGGGAAAGATTTTTAAATCAAGCAAGAGTTAGAAAAAAATCACAAAATGTAAAATAAATAATTTTGACTACATTAAACTAAAAAGTTTTTGTACAGATAAAACCAATGCTACCAAAATCAGAAGGGAAAAAACAAACTGGGAAAAAATCTTTATAATAAAAACTCAGATAAAGGTCTAATTACTCAAATATAAAAGGAGGTAAATCAATTATACAAAAAAAAAACAAGCCATCCCCCAATCAATAAATGGGCAAGGGACATGAATAGGCAATTTTCAGATAAAGAAATCAAAACTATCAATAAGCACATGAGAAAGTGTTCTCAATATCTAATAATTAGAGAAATGCAAATCAAAAAATTCTGAGGTATCACCTCACACCTAGAAGAATGGCTAAAATGTCAACAAGGAAGATTAATGAATGTTGGAGGGGATGTGGCAAAATTGGGACATTAATGCATTGCTGGTGGAATTGTGAACTGATCCAACCATTCTGGATGGCAATTTGGAACTATGCTCAAAGGGCTTTAAAATACTGTCTGCCTTTTGATCCAGCCATAGCACTGCTTGGATTATACCCCGAAAAGATAATAAGGAAAAATTCTTGTACAAAAATATTTATAGCCTTGCTCTTTGTTGTGGCAAAAAATTGGAAAATGAGAGAATATCCTTCAATTGAGGAATGGCTGAACAAATTGTGGTATCTGTTGTTGAGGGAATATAATTGTGCTCAAAGGAATAAAGAACTGGAGGAATTTCATGTGAACTGGAAAGACCTCCAGGAATTTATGTAGAGTGAAAGGAGCAGATCCAGGAGAACATTGTACACAGAGACGGATACACTGTAGTACAATCAAACATAACAGACTTCTCAACTAGCAGCAATAAGAAAACTAGCCACATTAAGAGGAAGAACTGTGAGAGGAGAAACACAGAAGAAAAACAACTGCTTGTACATTTGGGGTGATGTGGATATTATCGGGGATGTAGACACTAAATAATAACTCTAGTCCAACTATTAATAATACGGAATTGGGTCTTGATCAATGATACATGTAAAACCCAGTGAAATTGTACATTGGCTAAGGGGGGTTAGGAAAGTTTGGGGAGAGGGAAAGAACATGAAACATGTAACTAGGGGAAAATATTCAAAATTAAAATAAAATAAAAATAAAAAGGGCTTAAATCTCATACATTTATACAAAAAAATTCAACTGCTTATAAAGTTCATTTCACATGCTGATATTTGATTCAAAGAGAATTGATTCTTAACATGGTAGTTTTATTGTCTGTAGCATTCATATGATCCAAAGTAATTAGATATATGATATGTAAGATTTACTTCATGTAAATAAAATAAATAAAAATGTGCTAATAATTTATTAATAAATTGCAACCCTATTTCCTCCTATTTAAAAATGAAACCTGGTCATTTAATATCTTGAAATCGTTCAAATATTGCTACTCTTTAGGTTTTTCTATTCCTATGTATTTCTATTTCAAGAATTCTACTCAGGGGGCAGCTGGGTAGCTCAGTGGAGTGAGAGTCAGGCCTAGAGACAGGAGGTCCTAGGTTCAAACCCGGCCTCAGCCACTTCCCAGCTGTGTGACCCTGGGCAAGTCACTTGACCCCCATTGCCCACCCTTACCAATCTTCCACCTATGAGACAATACAAAGAAGTACAAGGGTTTAAAAAAAAAAGAATTCTACTCAGTTATGATTTTCTTGACAGACAGACTTTGAAGTCAATCACTAATCCATTTTCCTCCCTTGCTGAATTTATTCAGTTTTCTTAAGAAGTTATTCTTGCTTGTAAGAGTTTCTTCTTTTTCCTTTTGTTATACTATATTCCAAGATTTCTTTCCTTATATTAGTTTCTGCTGAGTGTTTTGTGATCATGGCTATGATTATTCAATATATGGCCTCCTATATATTTTCTTTGACCTGAAACATTTGGATTTTGGCAATGACATCTCTGAATATGTTCAATGCTAGATTCTTTGAGGAATATTTTGTGTATTCTTCATATTTTCCCTTAGCATTCTGCCACTAATAGTGCTGGGCATGCTTTTTATATGGTGTCTATTTAGATTTACAGTTTTGTCACAATTTTCAGAGTCTGATACTTGTTAAATTATTCTTCCTGATTCTGTTTCCAGTTACTTTATTGCAATAGATATCACACTTTTCCCTCTAATTTTGAAGAATTTTTGTCTTTATCGACATTTTTATTGCCTCATTGAATTCTCTTCATCCTACTATATATTTTAGAATATCATAATTTTTGATAAAGTTGTCTACTCTTTACTCTCAACAATTTTTGTGTGTGTTAAACTTTATTTTCTATATCTTATTTGTACCTCTTCATTTATTCCATTCACTGTTTGATTTTTATGGTCAATTTATTCTTTGTTTTCCCTATGGTTCTGCTATTAATTATTTTGAAATTATTGCTTTCCCTTGGGATTTTTTATCTTGAAATTCTATTAAACTACATAGCATTTATTCCTTGTAGTAGGAGTTTTCTTTTCTTTGTTCAAATATGTAGGTCTTTTTAGATTATTACATTATACCAGAGCTCAGATGTAGCTCCTCTTACCCTGTTGAGTTAGGCACTGTCTCCCACTATGACACCAATGCTGTTCTGTACCAAAATCCTTCCCTTTCTGGAGTTTGTAAGCCCAACCACCTGTGAGGGAAACTGTGTGGAGTTAAGTTCCTGACTTCTTTCACATCCTTGTTCTTTGATCAGAGTCCTGGCCGGGCTAGGGAAGTTGATTTGATTGTTGGTACTGAGGCCCTCCTCCTGTCATATTCATGAGCTTTAGTCTATCTTCTGGAGATTTCCATGACCAAGACTAGTTTATTTCTTTGTGAACTTATATATTTCCGGTTAGCCATTTAGGATCTTCACTCCTGGAATGAATGGCCCAACCCATTTAATGCTGACTAAATTTTGGTCTCCTAGGGAAGAGATATTAAATTTAAATAGAAATAAAGACAACTAAAATGTACATAATGCATCCTTTGGGCTACTTATAATTTAGAAAATCATATATGCTTATATATTTCCTTTTTCGTTAACTTATTAATTTTGTTTAAAAATTTCAATTACATTTTAATTCAGGCCAAGCTACACTCAAGAAAATTCATTGTTGTTTTTTAGGGTAAATTGGTTTAGTTAGAACCTCTATGTCACAATTTTAGTGAAAGACCTCACGTGGTTCTTTAAATGAGAAGCATTATGTAATTAATGAAGAAATTAATATTTGAGTCATAGCTACAATTTCAACTAATATTACTGTATTTTCACTTTTTGACAATTTGATAATTTTAACCCTGAGAATGATAGATTTTATGCAAACATTTTTAATTGGCTACATTTTTCCCAATTAAAACAAAACAAAACACAGACCTGCTGAAATGTTGCTAACTTTTCTCTTTCCATTGAAGAAACCCAAAATAAACCATCATTGAAAAAAATGCACAAGTAGGCAGATAAAAGTTTTTACGTTAGGGAAGAAAGGGGATTCCTCTACTTTCATTTCTTTTCCCAGCTGCAATAAACACAGGAAGATATATTCCATTGTCAGTTTTAAGTCGCCTTTTTCCTTAGGCTTGTCATATATATTTCAGTTTCATGTTTAAGAGAGTATTCTGTCTAGGTGCTATGCTTTACATCAATAATGGTGCTACTGAAAAACTGGAGAAATCAGACATATTTGGAAGCACTGAAATGCTGTCTTGGGATGATGCTGTTAGCCTATTTTTTCCTTTTCTGTCTCATATTGTAAATGTCCCCCTTCAAACAGTAACAATATCTCACAAGAGTGACAGACTTGTGGCTCCCAAGAAACCATGAAGCACCCTGTTTATGGTTTATTGAGCCCATTTAAAATTCAGTCAGAATAGCAAATCCCCAGAAGGACATTTAAAGTTTCCCATAGTGTGAGAACGTTTTGGAACATCATCTACATTAGCAAATATTCTCACGTCTTTAAAGACCTTAAAAGACTTCTGCTTCTATGAGTGAGGTGCATTCAGCACAGACACTGAATCTCAGCATCATTTCTATGTCAGTTTTTGAAGCCCAAGTCAGGTAACACATTAAGACATTATGCCTTTAATTGTGTGGCTTATTTTAAAGAATAAAAAATAAATATTTTCTAGAAATATTTTCATAGTATGCTTATAGTATGCCTCATTACAACAAAAAAGTTTTAAAATAAGTTACATTTGGCAAAGGATGCTAAAATTACTTATTCTTTTTTTTCAAAGCTGGTTGGACTACTCAGAATATTCTGTTTTGAAGAGAGAGACAAGAGAAAAATGCCCTTTTTGGTTTAAGCCACTGTATTTGAAAAGAGTTTGCAGAAAGCATAATTTTGGCACAACAGAGCTGTTAGTTTATTTAAAAAATTGATAAGTGGAAACATTTAACATGAATCAAGAGAGGCCCAGGTACATATTCTGTCACTAAAATTTCCTTTACATCTCTGAACCCCTGTTTCCTCTTATTTTAAATAAGAACATTAATAACTGGCATTTATATATGGTTTTAAGTTTTTTCAAGCACTTTGAATACATAATCTCATTTAATTCTCACAAGAGTACAGTGTAATAAAGATTCTGATTCTAAGAGAAGTTAAGTCATTTGCCACTCATCACACATCTAGTGAATTAAATTAAAATCAAGAGCAAATTGAAATCTAGATTTTCTGTATTCCAAATCCTGCATGATATTCATTGTTCCATGCTTTGTCTTGTGAGAGAATTGTGGAATAAATTGTAAACCACACTGAATGCATCTTATGATTTAGTTCTGTAGCTTGCTCAGGTCCTATAGAATTCAATTATGGTTCTAGTTCAATTTCTGTCTTTTGAGAAAACTTTATTCAATTATGGGAACTATGAGAAAAAATTTTGCATAGTTTGAATATAGCCCTGCATGATTGAGAAGCTGGACCACTTCTCCCTTCTATTCTTAGAGACACTTAACTGAGGATATAGGTTATTCTGGCCAGAAATCCAGTGAGATGTGAAGACTATTCAAAGAATTTTCTCATAATTACCTATCTCAAGTGATCTATTTGTTTTCCAGGAAAACTGATGTACTAGTCCATCAGTTAGTGTATTTTTTATTCCTTCAATCACTTTGGGGAGTTTTGGACCTCTCTTACTGATTTCAGGGAATCGAACCTTTGCTCTCCATTTCTCAATTGTTGAAACTCTCTTATCACCTTCCCAAATCTGTTAAGTACCTAACCATTTATTTAATTAGGAATTAGACTACCTAGTCTTGTATACTGGTTAATAACCTGTTAATTGCTTTCTTTTAATGTATAAAATTGTTCTCTTTTAATGTAAAAAATATATCTTTGGGGTTCATTGCCAAGATAAAGAGGCCTGATCCTAATTTGTCATGCAATTAAAATCCATTACTTAATAAAGTGATATGCTCAGAAACCCAAACTTTTGCTTCTATAGTTATTTCCGATTTTACCCACCATACCTGATAATATTAAAATAGGAGTATCTGAACTACCTACATGAAATTGTTACTATGTGGATGAAATGAATTAACACTTGTTAAATGTTTTACAAGTCTTAAATCACTGACAAAAGAAATATCATTCTAAATATAAAAATAAAAATTTATAGTAAGGAGAATTCAGGTGGTATTTTCTAAGTTGAGGAAATGTGAAAATGGAGTTAATCAAGAATTAATTTAGTCATACCCATGCAGAACAATAGTATCCATTTTATATGATTAAATTGTTATCTTAAGAATATAAGAGGTATGATGAATATTTCAGGATATCATCATTTTGTAACTCTCTACTGAAATCTATCATGGTGAATAAATAGAAACAATTTAATTCATTTATATAATATGAATTAGTAGGAAACTTGAAGTCTTCCAGGTTTAGTGTTTTCCCACTGCCTGCTTCCTCTTCTAATTACTTTGCTATTGTTTGAAATACCCCAAAGTCACTACTACCCATTTGGTTTTTGCATTTCTTCTCTTTTACAAAGTTATTTTTTGCATCCAAATGAAATCTGCCTTCCAGTTTCATCCATTCTATTTAACTTGGTCTCTGGATTCCTCATCTTCCTGGTTGTTTTTATTTATTCCAAATAAACTTTGATATTTTTCCTATTAAGAAATGATATTCAGAATTACTGAACTATCATGTTCTTGAAATATTCATTCCCTTGATGCTAGAATTGAAGTCAATATAATGAAGCACTAACTATATGTGAGACAGAATATTTATAGTTTTTGCTCCCCAGTGACTGAGCTTGGGGAAGTCACTTAAGTTTGCCAGAGCTCAATTTCTCATTCACAAATGAAATGCTTTTCAATTCTATCTATGTGATGTGATTTGTAAATATAAATACCATGCACATGTGAATTGATAGTATGATCTACTTCAATAAATACTGTTTCAATTTTAATATTTAGCAGTGTTGGTTTGCATTGAACTTGTGGTCAACTAACCAGCTCTCTTTTATCTGAACTGATATTAAGCCATATCTCTATCACCTTTATTATTTCAACAACTTATACACACATTTATCTTAATCTTCATATTGCCAGTTTGATCCTATTAATAATACAATCTATGAATATGTTTGATTTCACTTTTCTCAGAGATAAATTAATGTATTTTCATTTTTCTTTTCCATAGATGCATGAAACTGTTTTAAAAGGGCTAGACTGTTACTTTATGTGTTGGTTATATATAGTTATTTTTCTAGACTCATTCCCTTTATCTCACCCACCATAAGAGTGCAGTAGTCACTCATGCCCTTTACTACTGCTGATCAGAGAGAACAACTTAAATATGGCCAAAGGAAATGAATTGAGGAGTCAGAGAAGTAACTAACTCCCATCTGAAAGAACTTAAAAGACAGAGAATTTAGTCCTTTGCACATAACAACTCCTACTAAGAGTATTAGGAGGATCTGGATAAGACAAAAGAACAAACATCTCAATGTTGAGATCTTGGGTTCCTTATTTCTGGAAAAACATAGTTGAATTGCCACCAAAAATTAAACTCTACTTTGATTGACATTTAATTTTAAATGTTCCTCTGAATTGTAATATGATAATTGTAACATTTCAATTAAAGAAACAATTAAGAACACATTATGGCCAAATAATTGTGCTAAGAACTGAGATAGATAAATTTTAAAAAGATTAACCAGATATATGATACAAGACATGATCTGATGTCATTTTTCAGTGTCCATATGCCATTTAGACACATACATAAAGACATGGATGAATTAATCTCTCACCTCTAGGGGCATATTTTTGCATAAAAATACCCTTTATGCCTTTTATGAAAATAACTATGAAATAATCAAATATATGGTAGATATGTAAAATGCCTTTTGAAAATACCATAAAAGTTTATAAATAAATAATTACTAGAAATATAGAAAATAATTCAGGACAAAATATAAATGTAGCCATATGCACTTATGAGTAATATGTAATTGTCAAAGTAAAAAAGTCATAGGATCCAAATTTTAGAGGTAAATGTGACTTCTGCTGCCAGAAAGCCTGACTATAATTTTACAAAAGGGGGAACTGAAAAACAGAAAAATTGAGGAACTTGCTCAAGATAACCTGACTAATACATGTTAGGGACAGAATTTGAAACCTAAGCCCTGTTAAACCCGAGCAAATGGTCTTTCCATTTTTAACCTGACATTAATAATTGAGGTTTTATCAGTTTTCATCTGTTAGGAAGTTAAAAATAGCAAGAAATATCAAACTTCATGAATACCAACTGACCTTTGTGAGTTATATAGATGAAAATATAATATTGCTGGAAGAAATCCAGAAATTATTGTTATAATTTTTAAATTCTGGGGAAAGAATTTGAAGATATTTGTGGTAACATTAGTATTTTCATCACAGATGTGCATTAAAATCAAAAGAATTGGAATACAGGAAGATGTATGAAGAAAAGAGTTTTCAGAAGGTGCATGACGAAAAACTTTGGCATTTAAACTGCAACTCCAGTATAGGAATTAGTGTCTTTTTTTAAAGGGATGGAAGAATTTGAATTCCATTTTCTATTAGGAAGATGTGTTTTTGATGAAATTCAAGCAACATAGGAGTGAATAATTTGAGTGAGCATTAAAATGGGAAAGAAGAGATAATGCATAATTTTTGTAATACACTAAAGAATACAAAAAGAGAATAAATATATGGGGATGTAGGGACAAAGGCATCAAACTTGTCATGGAATCATTATATGCTAGTTTTGGTGAGCTTAAATTATCAGTATAACTAAAGGAGTTCTGTTGTTACCAATGCCTTAGTAGCTACACAGTTTTTTTGTTTGATTTAATAATAATTTTATCCTTCAAAAAGTAAAGAGAATAACAAAGGGAACTTTTCTTCTGCATTTTATTCTGACCAAAAAAATTATGAATGGTGGTTGTAGTAGGATGATGAGAAGCTTTAGGGCAAGCACTTCTATGTAAATATTGACAATCAAGAAGAAGGAAGCCAATCAGAGTGTGTTTTCACCCTAGATACATCATCAGGTTTGCTAAGGTTAAGAAATAACAAGTGAGATTAAAAGAACTAAAATTCATATGGGGAGACATCCAAATAGGAAGTATAATCTCTCAAGAAATAATTTCCAACAGGAAGGAAGAAAGGGGACTTTAATCATATAACTCTCAATGAATGGGAAATACATTGAAAAACATGAATTTTAAAAAGACAGAGAAAAGAGAGATACAATGAAGGACAGATAAAGTGGGACAGAAGAATAAGAGAGCCTTATAAACCATCAGCAAGAAAATTTGTGTTTGAAATGTTTTGAATAATACAAAGTGGGGCATCTATATGTCTCAGAGCAGTGATGGGCAAACTTTTTTAAAGAGGAGGCCAAAGGAAAGTAAATGCTCATCTTTCAGTATGTTTCTAAGGCAATTCTTTTGAAGTTTCATTGTATTGTATCCTACTCATTGTATTGGTCAAGTTAGGAATAATGTCCTGCCTCTGTATAGAACATTTTAGGGGGCTGCATCTGACCCGCAGGCGTAGTTTGCCCATCACTGGATTAGAATATAAAGAGCCAGGCCTAGAAACTAGAGGTTTTCTGGGTTCTGTAATAGGTAATTGGAAGAGGTATGGGATTAGAAGGGAAGACACAGGCATAGCTGGGGTAAAATTAATCCCTCAGCTGGACTGGAAAGGTAACAATCTATCACACATTTAACTGGGGAATAACAAGGTAACAGAAAACAAACACAACCTGGGAAAACAGTTTAATTCAACAGTTTGTTCTTGTAGTCTGGGAAGGAGAAATCAAGAAAGTACATATAAAAGATTTTAATTGTTAACAAGGGCAGGAAAGGGAGGTAAGAGGAATCAAGTGTCCCTTAAGTCTATGGGTTAACTGCCAGGGAATATTGGAATGGGAAAATGGCTACTCTGTCACTAACTATAAACATCCAGCTTGGGGCAGGGCTAAATAGGCAGGGTAAATAGGTATCTCACAGAGCAGTCCACTATATGTTTTCTAAATGTATTGGGTCCCAGGAAATTTCAGGTATACAGCAAAGTAATCCACTAGGAGTTAGGGAGAATAGGATTTTCTGTGGATGACCACCAGCCCAGAAAACTCCTTTCTCAACCTAATAACTCTTTGGTCTTTCTTGAAGTTCTTACAACAAAATCCAAAGTATAGCTCCACCATTCAAGATCCCAATACCAATCCTCAGACTCTCCAGTCAGTTGCCTAAACCTCAACTTGACAACTCACTCCCCAAAGCAAAACTGCCAGCTTTCAGTCACTGTGTGCACATGCCTCTGTCAACATTCCAGGTTTGGAATTTTCAGCTCCTGCCAGTTTTTGCCTGGTCTGCTTTTCCTAACTTATAATAAATCCTAATCAGCAATTTTCCTATAACAATTCAGATCTCACCTCAGACACTTCCTACCTGTGTGACCCTGGTCAAGTCACTTAACTACCATTGCCTAGTTCTTACCAGTCTTTTGCCTTGTAACAAATACATGCTATTGATTCTATGATGGAAGGTAAGGGTTTAAAAATAATAATAATATGAAAGGTTTATTTTATCTCAATTCTTTAGGAAAAGGGGAATATGAAAGAAAACGCACAACTACTTCAGATGGAAGGAGTGGAAATAAGACAATATTAATTGAAAGAATTATTTATTCTTTCTTTCTATTTTTCTTACCAAAGAATTTTATATCCAAAATGGAAAGGATTCTAAATAGAGATGGAAATAAAATCCAATAAAATAAGAAAAAATGTAGATATTTTTAATTTTATGTTTAAGACCCCTATTTTCCCCCTTAGAATCAGACCTAAGCTTTAGTTACAAAGCAGAAGAGTGGTAAAGGCTAGGCAATTGGGATTAAATGAATTGCTCAGGTTCACACAGCTAGGAAGTTTCTCTGAACCACATAGCTGCCCCAGGTATATTTTATAATTTCAAATCATTGTTAACAAATTATACCACAAAGTACTGAAAGAAGTAGCAACTATGATTCTCAAGATTATTGATCCTTGTAAGCTCTTGGAGAATGGGAGAAGTGTAAGTTTAATAGAGAAAGGCAAATATCCCATTATTCTTAAACAGAAGACAGAGGAAAACATAAACTAGAAATCACTCTCCTTAACATCATTTAAGATTAATCTATGTCTTTTAATCAAGGCTTTAATCAAACTAGTTAAAGTTGCAGATCAATCAAAGAATTATGGAAAAGCACATGGAGTACATGAATAGGTTTTAGAACATCATCCATGAACATTTGATGAGTAGTGTGGTAAAAAATTTATCACACCAGTACAAAACTCCAAACTAAATAGGTTTTTTGAGAGGAGGCCAGTCTGGTCAAGATCAAGATCAGAGTCCCAGAGCCTTAGGAGACAGCCTTTTTTAAAGAGAGAAATCTTATGACAAAGTGACCAAGTGATACAGTCAAAAATTAAAATAGAATAGATGTACATATCTTACACATAGGCAGTTCCTAACTGTTGAGATCTATTTGTCATCTCTGATAATCTTATAAGGACAGTTTAGTTGATAAGGAAATAAAGACAGAACATGGGAGTTGTCTTTTAACTCATGCTTCCAGCTCTGTCTCCAGGAGCATGGAGTTTATTATATATATTTCTAGACTCATTTCACACAAAAGAACCCCCCAAAACTACACAGATGCACTGAAGTTACAAATGATATCATATCAAAACACAAAACATTGGCTTCAGAATAGAACAAGGCCAAGGCTGAATTTTGAATAGATTCTTATCAGAAAGCCAAGTTGGAGAATATTTTTTTCAGGGTTGACTTGCTCCTGCTAAGGTTTTGGTCTTGGCTGTTCCAGGCAGCTGCATTCCTGGCCAAAACGGGAGAGTGTTAACCATTTAACTTCTGGTTAGCTAGGAACTTAAAGCTTTTCAATGAGGCCACAATACTTCTCAACAAGAAATCACGAGGATCACAAAAGGAGTCAAAAGAGGAGTCTCAGATTTTTATCTATTCTCTTATTGGCTTCCCACACTTAACCAATGACACAAGTGCTGAAGCAGCTGAAAAATGCAAAAATAATAACCCATATCTGATTTTGTGATTGACCTTTTCAAGGCCTCTGCAATAAGGGGATGGAGGCTAATTGTTTTACTGCAGACAATTATTATGAAATACTAGTCGAATGACTGATATTTCAGGAGCCTCTGCCTCCTTTATGATTGTCCTGAGTTTGCACCTAAAGCATGCCTCTATTTCCTTCCTGACTGTCCTGAGCTTATACAGAGAGGGGCTAAGTGTAAACGCTTGGGTTTGGTTTAAGGTCAAAATGTCTGTAAACAAGATTTGATGCCACTCTAAACTGCATTTTTCTTAGCTAACGTTTATGCTTTTTATAAAGCAAACTCTATTATTTGACTATTAACTCAAGACTAGTGATTATGTTATTAAAATAATCACAAGGGCTAATACTATTGTAATCATAAAAGTGGATACAGAACTTTACACTCACAGTAGTTACACCAAAGTTGCCAAAATGATCTATGATCACAAGAGTAGATGGGCTATTCATGTCATTAGAGTCCTATGGTAATTGATAATCTATGAGTTATGATGTTATTTTTTCTGTATAATTATTATTTACAACAGAATGTTTATCCCAGAATGTAGCTACCAGATGATACTTAAAATAGTATATGACATTAATACCTACACATGAGAAATGTGACTTTTAAAAGTAAATACTTAAATATAAATTTATTTTAACTTACCCTTGATGGTCTAATTTGATATTCCTTCTTGTACCCATCAATTTTTATCAGAATCAAATAAATATGACTACTTCCATTTCCTGAGTAATGAATATATTAAATGAGTATGTTTTTCTAAGAACTTTCCTGGTCTTTCAAAAATATGATTTTGTCTGGATTTAACAACCATAGCAACAGGAGTTCTTGAAGGTCAGCTGTTCAAAATGATATCGACCTGATATATTTTTGCTATTTCTATTTTTAGTAAAGATAAACCTCAATTACTTTCTTAAATTTGTCTTAAGGGACATATATGAGAACTCCACCTATGCTTCTTAGAACACTGAATTGGGACCTTTGAAGAATTATTTGTCACCTTAATCTTTAGCAGTATTTCAGTCAATTTTTATTAGGGAAGATACAATACAGTTCTTTTAATGTTAGAGTACATCATTTGCTGATTTACTATATTACAAAAGGATAGGAGAGCACATATGTTAGAGTCCCTGATTTGTTCAAACATCTACCTTTCATAACATAAGTATTATGAGGATTTGCGAATGTACTTTTTTTTGCACCATAGGTTCTAAAATAAGCTACTCTGTATAGTATAGTACCCTGTAGTGAAGCACTGAAACCATCGTTGAAGGAACAAATTCAATAAGATTTGTTGATTTTCACAAAGTAGTCTCCTGGACTTTGAATTCTAGTTTGGTGCCAGACTTTCCAATATCATGTGCCAGGTGGGTTCTATCAAAATGCAAGGAGTAGAAAACCTTAGAAAATTGGCTCCATCTGAAACTACCAGAGGCAAGATTATCAGCAAACCCTCTCCAAAACTATGTATGCTTATGTAGCTATCCTCCAAACACCTGCTTATACTTATCTTTAAAGGGAAAGTTAAGGGTCTGAGTTGGGAAATATCTGAAAACATTTGTTCATTTGTCCTGCCAGAAAGAAAACACACCTTGTTCCTTTGGAATCCAGACTATATAATCCATTATGTTTTTATATGGCATATCACCAGCAATTCCTTTTCTTGAATACTAAAGATATAGCAGCAGTTTGACTCTTTTAATGGGCAAAACCACAGTCTTAGAAAAGAAAGGAGTGAAGATAACACTGGCCAGAAAGTTCTTACTGAAGAAGATGGAATATTCTGTCATGAAGAGACATTGGACAGGTGGTGAAATTGGAAGCAGAAAGCAAGAATTATAGAGCCAAAAGAAAAGAGGCTTAATTATTCCTGAACTAGTCCTTGCTATAGCTCAGTCCCTAAAATTTTTTCTAATGTTATTCATGTAATTTCAAGAGATCTAGAAGAAGACCATCAGCATATTCAATATATAACCTGTAAAATAATTTGGTTGACATCTAAAAATGGAGGAAATATCAACGTTTTAATGTATTCCATAAAATATTAATTTAATTAGACATATATTGAAGGAATATTCTTGACTTATTTTATCTAGATCACAGAAAAACATTTGTCAGAGTCTTCCATGTTATTATTATAAAAAAGATGTCAATATAGGGACATAATTTCCATCTGAGGAAGTTAAGTGATATAATGGATATGCTACTGGAGTTGAACTAAAAAAGATGCAAGTTTTAATCCTATCTCAGACAATAATTTACCAGGTTAGAATCCCTCAACCTTTCTCAGTTTCAGATTCCTAATCATAAAAATATGAAGTAAAAAAATAATCTATCTTACAAGATGGTTATGAAACTCAAATGAGATAAAATGTCAGGTCCTTTGAAAACCTTAAGGTATAATAGCTTTAATAAATTTTAATAAATAGCTTTAACAAAGTATAGTTAGCTTTTTTAGATAAGAATAAAAATAGATGGATTTAATACTTTTTGAATTAATGACAGCAAATAGTAATCAATTAAGTGTAGGATATAAGTTTTAGGAAATTGGCAAAAGAGAAGGTCTCAGGAATTTGTACTTGATCCTCTGCTGTGTAATATTTGTATCACAGACTTAGATTAATCAATCAGTCAACTTTTTATTAAATACTTATGTTCCTGGCATTGTTCTAGATAACGGGCATGAAAATAATGAATTATACAATCTTCACTCACAAGGATCTTACATACATATAGAATAACTATCAGAAACTTATAAGTATGTGTAAAATAAATATTAAGTATTTAAATATCAGGTAGTTAGAGAAAGAGTAGCATTGTCAATTGAAGGGGAAATGACAATTCACTTATACTAGGTCATGTTCTAGCTGTATTTGAAGAAAAGAAATTTATGAGGAGAATGTAAAGAGAGATACATATTAGACATGGCAGATGACATGTGGTAAAGCACAGGCAGGAGGAGTATCATGTGAAAAACACAGTATGACTCACAAAATAGGCATGTGTGAGGGTAATGTGTAATAATTCTGAGAAGATCTTTTGAGGAAAATTGGTTGGGTTTTAAAAGCTAAACATATTAATTTATAATTTGAGATAGAGTCAATAGGAAGCCATTTTAGTTTGAATTGGGTTGTGACATGACCACATCTACACTTAACTAAAGCCACCTTGCAGCCATTTAAAGGACGGACTGAAGTGGGGAGAGGCATAAGTCAAAGAGTACAGTAACTGACACATAGTAGGAGTTTTATAGAATTGTTGATTGACTAATTGTTTATAATGATTTTTTTTCATTATTATAAGGAATAGCTATTTGGGTAAAGGAAGGGAGAAGATTTTATTGAAAAAGCAATAGACAGAAAAAACATTTGACAAAATATAGCACTCATTCCTATTGAAAATACTAGAAAGTATAGAAATAAATGGGTCTTTCTAAAAAAATTATAAATAGTATAGATCTAAAACCATCAGTAAGTATCATCTGCAATGGGGTTAAGTTAGAAGTCTTCTTAATAAGATAAGGAGAGAAGCAAGGATTCCCATTATCACTTCTATTATTTAATACTGCACTAGAAATGCTAGCAGTAGAAAGAAATTGAAGGAATTAAAGGAGGCAATGAGGAGACTAAATGATCACTCTTTGTAGATGATATGATGGTATATTTAAAGAATGCTAGAAAGTCAATGAAAAAGACTAGTGGAAATAATTAACAACTTTAGCAAAGTTGTAGGATACAAAATAAACCCACATAAATCATCAGCATTTCTATATATTTCCAATCAATTCTTATATCCTATAATTAATTGATTTCCTTGGAAAAATTAAAAATAATTTTTGGATCTACTATTAATAGACTATACCCATGTTGGTGAACCTATAGCATGCTGGAGGAATCTGCTCTATTCCCCTCTCCGTGTGCATGTGAGGACATTTCTCACCTTACCAACTCCTCTGTCCAGGAGCCCAATGGGAGCACTTCCTCCCTCCCCTGTCTGGGGTATGGTGGGGGGTTCATATGTTGCATGAGGATTGCAGTTTGGGCATTTGATCTCTAAAAGGTTCACCATCTCTAGGGTATACTGAACTTTGTTATGATGGTCAATCAACTATTTATTGTTTAATTATGTCTTCTAAAAATGTTGCTACTATTTTATATAGTATGCATATGTATTCCTACTTCACAAATACAGTTCTGGATTTTTTAAAAAAATTCATATAATAGCAATTACCAAAAAAAGCCAAAACAATATCTCTTTCTTAAGAAGAAAAATATTTGAATTTTAGCAGTTAGTAATATTGTGTCAATTATTTAGATGTGTTATCATTTATAATTTTGTTTTGCCATTGATAAATGATTAGTAGCAGCTAAAGTAAACCAATAAAAAACAATTTAATGAATTACATATTTGTCAGAACATTTTGTCACATAATATATGACAGGGATACCAACAGTCCATAGAGAAACATTTAAGTAAATGGTGAATATGGCATGAAAAGTATATTTTAGCCATCATTTCAGAAAGAACTTTGAAATGTTTGATAGAAAAATTTAAAAGTTATTATGTTTAGGGGGCAGCTGGGTAGCTCAGTGGAGTGAGAGTCAGGCCTAGAGACAGGAGGTCCTAGGTTCAAACCCGGCCTCAGCCACTTCCCAGCTGTGTGACCCTGGGCAAGTCACTTGACCCCCATTGCCCACCCTTACCAATCTTCCACCTGTGAGACAATACACCGAAGTACAAGGATTTAAAAAAAAAGTTATTATGTTTTATATATCAATTCAAGTTTTACCTTAAAGAGAAAAGGGTACATATAGTTGGTCAGGAAGTAACAAACTATCACAGTCTTGAAAAATGCTATGTGTTCTTTATGTTACCTTATTAAAATGTATCCTTTCCTGCCCTCCCCATTCTTTTAGATAGTTATAACAAATCGAAAAAGAGTGGGGGAAAGTATAGTTGAACAAATTTTTTAAAAAAATCAAAATAACTTATCAGCCACAATTGACATTTTGAAAAGCTCCTGATCCAAAGGGTCCAAGAAAGAAAGTATGGGGAAATTCAATAAGCATTTATTAATTGCCTACTATTGGCCAGGCATTAGGTTAAATGCAAATATTACTTCATTTGAAGAATGTGAATTCTTAATATCTGTTCTTTGAGTTTGTGTTGTACTATAAATTCACACTATTTAGTTTTGATTTTGTTATTGATTGTTTTTCTTCCTTTTACATGATTATATTATTTCTACATATTGATTTTCTACTTTTATTCATTTATCTTTTTATAACTTTGTGTAAGCTCTATGTCCTCTTATTTTCTTCATATTTATTTTTCCTTTAGGAGCTATAGGATTCCATTACATTCACATACCATAACTGGCTTAGCCATTCCACAATCAATATAGCAGACATTTAAAATATTACAGCCTTTGTTTTGGCTAACATTTAAAATTGAGATAACTGGTTAACAATAAATGTTGATTAACAAAGACATATTTAAATTATTTTATGTTCCAGAATCATGTAACCATGCATATAAATGGAGTTTTCATTTCTGGTCTTAAATGGTACTAATTTAGAATCCAATTTACAAATATCTTCCTAGTCTTCCACAATGAGAAAAACAGAAGCCCATTTATATGTCACAGAACCCTATATATATATATATATATATATATTAATAACTCACTGCAAATATTAATTTCCCTTAATCTATTAACTTTTCATAGAATAGTAAAATGTTTGAGTTAACAGTACACTAAGAGGATATCTAGTACAACTGAAGAAACTGTAATCCTTTAAAACTGAGTCCAAAGTTATATAAAATAGACAATTATAAGATGAAACAAAACGGTCTTAGAACCTAAACATTATGGTTGATTCATGTAAAAAACTATAATGACATAATAATTCTTGCCACCTCTCATATCTCTTTGTTTACTTTACTTTTTTGCATATTATGTATGTGTATATGTAAAAATATATATATATATACATATATATATATACATAATTTTTATTAATTGCTTTCTGGCATTTTGAGTTCTATGTTCTTTCAATTTCTGTGGTATTTGTACATGTGTTCCTATAAACACATGTACAAATACCACATATTTCCATGTCCATCAAGTTGTGAAAGAAAACATTTCTTACAAAACAGAAAATTGATGGAGGAAGTAGAGTGAAGAATGCAATGCATTAATCACAATGCAGACTCCATCAATTCCTTCTATGGTGGTGAATAGCTTTTTCCATCATGTCCCTTGGCATTTTCCTGGTCCATGTCATTGCTGAAAATAGTAAATTTACTTAAAGTTAATCATTGTTCATTATTGTTGTTATTGTATGTGGTATTGTAAATTTGGGAATCATTGAACTAATTTTGAGGTCCCTGATCTAAACTTCCTTTGGAAGTTTAGGGGTCTTTCAAACTATATTTCCCATGATTCCTGGCTTACAAAATAATGTAGGTAGTTATGTAATAATATGGACCAGAGGTTAAAAGGCTGGGCTTGCTCACTCTCTTTCCAGCTGGAGCAGCAGGGTGATGGAGGTAATGGTGGGTCTTTTAAACTGATTCTTAACATGGCACATGGGTTCAATTTTCTAATGGCAACCAATAAATATTTTAATGCCATGATATTTTTAAATCTATCCCTTTATATCCATTTTGTTTCTTACAGCATACAATATTCTCCAAATTCTGCTTACTTCACTTTTCAACACTTCATAAGTCTTCCCAGGTATTTTGAGGATCGTCTTTTTCATCATTTCTTATAACACAATAGTACTGCAATACAAGTACATGCTGTAACTTGTTCAGCTATTTCCCAATTGATAAACATCCCTTCAGTTTCCAGTTCCTAGTCACCACAAAAGGAGCTGTTTTAAATATTTTTGTACGAGATCTTTTACTCCTATTTTTGTGCTCTTTGGGATAATGACTTAGTAGTAATATTTCTAGGTCAAAGTATATCCACAATTTGATGACGCTTTGGGCATTGTTCCAGTCCTCCAAAATGGTAGTATCAATTCACAGCTCCACCAACAACAAATTAGTGACATAATTTTACCATATTTTCTCCAACATTTATCAGTTTTTCTTTTTTGTCATATTAGTCAGTCTGATAGATATGGTATGTCAGAGTTGTTTTAATTTGCATTTCTCTAATAAATAGTGAAATAGAGATTTTTTTTAAATTATATAATTAATTAATTTGAAATAGTTTTACATGATTACATGATTCATGTTCTTTCCCTCCCCTACAACTTCTCTGCTCCCAGAGTCGACTATCAAATCCACTGGGTTTTACATGTATCATGGTCAAAACCTATTTCCATATTATTAATATTTGCAATAGAGGGATCATTTAAAGTCAACATCCCCAATCATGTCCCCATTGAACCATGTGATCAATCATATTTTTTTTCATTTAGTGTTTCTGCTCCCACAGTTCTTTCTCTGAATTTGGATAGCATTCTTTCTCATAAGTTCCTCTGGATTGTTCTGGATCATTACACTTTTGCTACTATAGAAGACCACTACACTTTATTGTGTCACAATGTATCTGTTTCTGTATACACCATTCTCCTGGTTCTGCTCCTTTGACTCTGTGTCAATTCCTGGAGGTTGTTCCAGTACACATGGAATTCCTCCAGTTCATTATTCCTTTCAGCACAATAGTATTCCATTACCAACAGATAGCACAATTTATTTAGCCATTCCCTAATGGATGGACACACCCTCCTTTTCCAGATTTTGTCACTGCAAAGAGTATGGCTATAAATATTATTGTGCATGCATTTTTCCCTATTATCTCTTTGGGGTACAAACCCAGCAATGGTACAGCTGGATCAAAGGTCAGGCATTCTTTTAACGCTCTTTGGGCATAGTTCCAAATTGCCTTCCAGAATGGTTGAATCAATTCACAACTCTACCAACAATGCCACATCCCTTCCAACACTTATTACTTTCCTTTCCTGTCATATTGGCCAATCTGCTTGGTGTGAGGTGATACCTCAGAGTTGTTTTGATTTGCATTTCTCTCATTATGAGAGATTTAGAACACTTTTTCATGTGCTTATTGATAGTTTTGATTTCTTTATCTGAAAACTGCCTATTCATGTGCCTTGTCCATTTATCAATTGGGGAATGGCTTAAATTTTTGTACAATTGATTTATCTCCTGTTGACAAACTCTTCCACCCTTCCATTGTATTGGTCTTCTTCCTCCCTCCCCTATGAGCACTTCTTTATGAAATATATATTTACTCGATTTTATCTCTTTTTCCCATTTCTCTTAGTATTATTCTCTTTTTTAAACCCTATATCTATATCTATCTATATATATTTATATTTATATTTGACATATCATCCTATACAGTCTGTCACTGTACCCTCTAAGTATATTTCTACTAGCTACCTTGATAATAAAAAATAATTTTCAAGAATCACCAAGATCATATTTTCATATAGGAATACAAATCATTTGAACTTATTAGGTCCCTTAATTTTTTTTTCCTTTCTTAATTACCTTTTGGTGATTCTCTTGAATTTTGTATTTGGGCATCAAATTTTCTGTTCAAGTATGGTCTTTTCTTTAGGAATACTTGGAAATATTCTATTTTATTAAATGACCATACTTTCCCTTACAGGAACATAGTCAGTTTTACTGGGTAGTTGATTTTTGGTTGTAGACACAGTTCCTTTGCTTTCCAGAATATCATATTCCATGCTTTCTGGTCCTTCAATGTGGATGCAGCCAGGTCCTATGAAATCCTGATTGTGACTCCATGATATCTAAATGTTTTCTTTTTAGCAGCTTGTATTATCTTTTCCTTGATCTGGTAGTTCTTAAACTTGGCTAAAACATTCCAGGGCCTTGTCAATTGGGGATTAAATACAGCAGATGATCTGTGGATTCTTTTAATCTCAATTTTATCCACTTATTTAAGAATACTGTGGCAATTTTCTTGGATGATTTCCTATAGAATGATATACAGGATTTTTCTTTTGTCATGATGTTCCAATAGTCCACGTCTTTTGTTTTATCAATGAGATATTTCATTTTTTCATTCTTTTGATTTTGTTTTATACATTCTTCCTAGCTCATAAAATAATTTGCTTCTAGTTTTTGGATTCTAATTTTTAAAGACTGAATTTCATCCCTGGCTTTTTGATGCTCTTTTTTTTTCCCATTTGTTCTGTTTTTCTTTGTAAGTCATCTTTTACTTTCTTTGCCTTGTTTTCAAGCTAGTCAGTTATGGCATTCAAGACACTATTTTCTTAATTTAGTTCATGTTCCTCTGTTTCCAGATGACATATTTTGCTTTTTAATTTCCTTTCCCAATTTTCTTTAGGCTTTTTTGTTTTTTGAATTGTGTTTTGAGTTCTTCGAAAGCCTGTGTCCAGTTCACTGGAGTTCCTGAGTTTTTGCTTGTATTTTATTGGTCCTTCTTTGTTCCATTTGTTCTTTGTTCATTACCTGGAAAGAAGTAATTTCTTTTTTTGTCTTTTTCTGTTGTTTACTCACATTTTTTCCTTCTATCCCCACTGTCATTGGCTGTAATCTTATGACTTTGATTATTTGTTGGATCTTCCTGTAACCTTTTCGACTTAACCTTAGTATATAATGTGAGATATCAGTCTGTGCATATTTTCTTCCATATTGTTTTCCAAGTTTCCCAGAATTTTTTTGTCAAATGGTAAGTTTTTCCAAAAGTTTGGGCCTTTGGGTTTATCAAATATGAACTTATTCTGTTCATTTAAATCTGTGCTAATTTCCTAATCTATTTCATTGATCTAGTACTCTGTTTCTTAGCTAGTACGAAATGATTTTGATTGTTGCTACTTTATAATACAGTTTGAGATCCAGTATATTCCTTCATAGCTTTCTTTAATTTCCTTTGTCTTCTTGACATCTTGTTTCTCCAGATGAATTTTACTATTATCTCTAACTTTCTAAAATAATTTTGGTTATTTAGTTAGGTATGACACCGAATAAGTAAAATAACAGGAAGAATTTTCATTTTTATTTTATTAGCTAACCTTACTCACGAGTAGTTAATTACTTCTAATTGTTTAGATATGATTTTATTTGTATGAAAGGTGTTTCATAGTTTTGATCATATAGTTTCCAAGTTTGTATTGAGAGGTATTTTAAAATTTTATTTTGAAAAAAAAATAAAATATACCACCATAGAAGAGGAGCTGATTTTTAAAAATTTCTCTTATTTTATTTGTTTATCTCTACAAATAAAGGAACTCTCCTTAAGTAAGATATCTTAAAATAGTTGGAGCAACTGTTAATTTCTGTTCTTACCATCTTTGATATTAACAAAAAGTTAATAAAAATATAATTCTTATGACTAAATGATATGGAAGTGATCCTATATTCTGAAATATCTTGTCAGTTGACAGGTAGATCTGGAAGTTACAACAGTGGAGGGAAGTCTACAAATAAAGTTCTAGCAACAGACTAGGCCTATGTTGGGAATATCAATCTTGTAAAATATGGTCAATTACTTCATCAGTAGCCTTTGCCATCTGATAAATTCTTTGGCCATGAAAATCCCAATAAGCAAATAAAACTATTAAAATTCTCTTTTTCTGTGATGCCTCCTTCAACATCAGTGATAATAATGACAGAGCATAGGGAAATAAGAGAAACCATCTCAAGCAGAAAGTAGATATAATCAGTCTAAAATCATTGAATTAATCAATGAGTAGAAATGCCACTAGAGAAACAACCATTTCAGACTCATCATTCTCACCAAATGAATATTGAAGGAAATAAAAATTATAGATCCATGATTCTACTTCACTTGTAGAATATAGAGATTTGTAGAGTATGTTTATTTTGCATAGAATTAAGAAAGAAACTTTATCTCATGTGGAATTTAAATATTTAATTTGTCAGTTTTTATTTAAACTTATAGCAAGCATCTGATTAAGAGATGAGTAGATAAATGCAATGATATTTTAATAGAATTATTTTGACAAAATCAATATGTAACTTCAAAATGCGACATCAATTAAAATGTTGCTAATGAAGATTATCATGAAACTATGTTGGAAATATTTGCTAAGGAATAGGAAACCAGAGAAATAAAAACTTTGCAGAAAACACAGACACTTTACACCTATATAGTACAAATACTTGCTTTGGGAAAAAGAATGTAACATCACTGAATGGGAAGAAACAGCTGAAGGAGAGTTTAGATTTAAAATGTCATCCCACACTTAGATAACTTTGACAAATTTCAATGTTACCCACAATAAAAAGAAGGAAAAAAATCAGCTAATAGGCATATTCTCACTGTAGCTTCCATTCCCAAAGTAGCAATGAGAAGCATTTTATGAGTGTGAAGAGGGTGAGAGTAGCCCCATAACCTGCAGGGACTGATGTTATGTATCCTTTGAGACAGAGTAGTAGTATCATGCCAGTGGGAGACTACTCTTTTACCTAGAAGACAAAAAAATTGATATTTTCTGAATTACTTAATAAATAGGTTGGAATATAGAGCAGAGTAATAAGACTGAAAAATATGATTTAGGAAAGTTATCTCTAATTCTATGATTCCAAAGAGAGGTTAAAATGGGTGATTGGAACTATATTAAGCAACTTATGTTTCATCAACTCACAGGAATCAGTATTTTAAAATGAAACAACATTCTAATAAACTTTTATTAGAGAATCAATACCAAATTGTAAGAATTATTTAAAAGAAAGAAAAGATAAGGCATAAAATTAGGTTATTTCCAATTTGACTTAAAGGCTATATAATATATCTAATTGGGAAATGGATGGTATAATAATCAGTATCAAAGTATATTATTGTTTCCTCTTGATGCTTAATCAGTTGCAATAATAAGATGTCCTAAGGAACCAGCATTTATTTGACCTGTGAAGCATATTGATATGCTAGAGATAAACAACTTTTATATAGAATAGAAACTTGTTTTGAAATTTTTGAGAATAGGGAAGTACAAAGTTTATGATCAGCATAATTTTGTAAAGCAATAAGGGATAACAGAGAGAAAATGATAAAAACAATTTAAACCAAAGAGCAGCTAAGTCAGGAATCCATGGTTTTAAGAATACAAGAGAGATAAAGATAACACAACAAAAGGGAATAATTAGAATTCTTTTACATTTGCATTTGTTTTGTTATTTATTATTCAGACATTCTTTAATATACCTATGTATGTAGTTCTAATAATAAATAATAATAAATACACAATATATTACATAATTCTTTGTGGGTTTTGCGCTTCTTCTTAGGGTCAAATTAAAAAATAAAAGAATTCTAAAGAAAAGTAATTGTGCAGAAATGGCATATAATAACAGTTCTGTATGTTGCCATATAATAGCACTTCTGAATAACAGATGTGTGTAGATGTGTGTGTGTGTGTGTATTGGTTTTCAGGTCTACATAAAGAGAAAATATGTAAAGCATGTTAAGAAGTTTAAAGTATTACATAATAATAGCTATAGTTACAAAGATATAGATATGGATAAATATATAATAGTATTACTCAGAAGTACGATTTATTTTTCAGTGTATCAAAGCTTAAGCTTATTTTCAAGGGGTGGTAAAGATAGAATAAATGTCCATTAAAATGTAATTTATACTATAAAAGCACTCAACTAAAATCCTAGTGAAATTATTCCTTCTTGTTATGGGATTGATTTTCAATTTGTGAAGGATTCATGAGGAGAGTAGTACAGCCTCTATTTATTTGCTTTTAGAGACAAGCTTATAAATATAATGTATATCTATCATAAATGGCCAATGAAAAGCTTATTATTAGGAGGCTGACCACCAGATGATAAATAGTTTTGGACCCAGAATGTCATGACAATTATATTCATAAAAAATGTGATATACATTTTTTTGAACAAACATCCATAGTGATGAAATCACAAATCTTATAAGCATTCGAGATATAAGTAATAATTTGGAACCATTTGTAGACATATTTGTGACCCAAGGGACAAAGGCAGAGTAAGATGGATTTACAAATTGTTGTTACAAATTAAAACTGATGGATTAAGGAAAGAAAGACAGATGTAGAAATTAATCAGTGATGTAAGAGAGTATTATCTGGGATGAGGAGTTAGATTTATAAGTAAGGGCTTAAGGCATGCCATAATGGGCTCATGGCCATGATCAAGGCAAATGTATTTTTACTAACATAGATCAATAAAAAATATATTTGATTAACTAATTCTTATTTTATTCAAGATGACTTCACACTGCAAATAGATTGGGAAAGTTAAGTCTCCATATACCACAGGAAATTATAAATAGATCAATTAGATAGGTAGAGAGAGAGAGAGAAAAAGAGAGAGAGAGAGAAAGAGAGAGAGAGAGAAACACAGAGACAGATACAGAGACAAACACAGAGATAGAGAGAGATAATATCTCTCTCCACATGGATCCTCATGGAGGATATTCAGTAACATATTTGAGTCTCTACAAAAGAATGTGAGAAGAAACAAGAGATCTTTAGAATAGAATATGGAAATATAATCATTTAAAATATAGGAAATTGGAATATAATTAACAAATATTGATTATGTATTTACTAAGTGCCAAGAACTATACTATACACTAAGGAAACAAACTCAATGCACACAAAAGAGAAGAAAACTTGGAAATATTGTCAAATTACTAAATTAATAGATATTTATAATTTGAAAGCCTCTTCTTTCAAAATAAAAATCAATACCTGTCTTAAAGCAAGTTTTTGCATCTCAATCTTATTTTTTCTTCGTCATTATTACTATTATTTATTCAATATTATCTATGTCTCAAATTTCTTTAATCCATTACATAACTTTATGTAATATAATATTTTTAGCAGGTGATATAACATTTCACTCATTTCTCTAATTTTAACTCTATATCTTTTGCTTTTTAAATCCAGCTCTTTGAGAAATTATTGATGGGTTTGTTTCCAATTCACATTTTTCTTGGAGGTTTTGCTCATAGTTCTTTGGATAGTATTGTCTTTTAAAATATTATATATGTATATGTGTAAAATATATGTACACACACATATATATTAATACATATAGTTTCTTACACTAAGATCTAAAACAATGTCTTACTTGTTTCATTTATCAATTCTTTCTCTTGGAGGTGGAGATATTCAAATCATTCCTTAAACAATATTTCTGTTGCTATATATAATGTTCTCTTGGTCCTACTTATTTTACTCTTCAAAATCACATAAGGGTTTCCACTGTTTTTCTTTTTTTCTTTCCATGTTTTTTTTTAGAAATTAACCTGCTCATCACTTCTTATAGCTCAATGGTATTCCATCCCAATCATATATCACAACTGCTCCCTAAAAGATGAGCATCCTCTCAATTTCCATTTCTTTCTCAACATAAAGAGAGCTTCTATAAATATTTTAGAACATATACATTATTTTCCTTTTTACCCTGATCTTCTAACAAAGTAAACTTAAAACTGGTATTTCTGGGTCAAAAGGTATTCACAGTTTTAAAACTCTGGACAGAATTCCAGATTGCTCTCCACAATGATCAGTTCAAACTTTCACCAACAGTGTACGTGTCAACCAACACTTGCCATTTAACTCTTAGATAATTTTAGCCAGTCTGATAGTTGTGAAATAATGCTCAGAGTTATTTTGATTTGTATTTCTCTAATCAAAAATAGCTTTTTCATACATTAAAATATAGCTTTTATTTATTCATAAAAATCTGTCCATATCTTTTGACCATTTGTCAATGTGTAATGGAAAATATGGAATATTTTTTATAAAATTGACAAAGTTCTTTATATATTTCAGATATAAGACCTCTATATGAGAAATACACCTTTTTTTCTGTTTGTGCCTAGATTTGATATCCAGTCAGGTTATTTTTGTTATTTCCCCAATTTTCCAGCCTATTTCTTGACTTTTAGCTTTTATATTAAAGTTGTGCTCTGTTCCTGGAGTAAAGTGGGTACTTCCAATTTTCAGGTTCTTCTTGCTGCTACTTTCAGAGATATTTCTGGGGGTTCTATAATTTTAGGTGCTTCTAAAGTGGTGTTTTGATCTAAGGAAAGGCATGGTCATTGTTCTCTTGGATTGTACTCTTACCTCTATCCAGGAAAGGATCTTATTCTCTGATAGCTTCAAGTCTGAGTATTTTTATTGACCCTGGAAGTGTAATCAGGTCCCTTGCTCTCCTGTAGCTTAAGAATAGTGTTCATTTCTGCCTTAAAGAAGAAATCAGGACTTAGTTCTCTGTGAACAGCCACAAGCACTCTTCTCTACCCTGTTACTGTGCGCAGGGTCTCTGATCCCCTGTAGTCTCAAGTGCTATCATTCCTTTTGGTTTTGAAACTGTGACTTGGGCCATGAATCTCTTTAGGTACCAGGTTACAGGTGCTCCTTTCAGCTTTTGAACTGAGTCTAGAACCCCCCTTGATTCTACATGAATGACTAACAGCACTTGAATCCACTCTAAGACAGGGCTCCTGCTACCATGAGGTTGAAAGCACTAGTGCTCCTCTTCTCTCAAGTACTGTGAATTGGAATTGCCTTTGGACAATATAACTCAGTCTTGAACCATGCATCAGCAACAAATCTTGTGTAATTTCTGTCAAGTAGTCTGGTCTCTTTACTATGAGTGGGCTGAGGGTTCTTAAAGTTGCCACTGGAGTTGCTGAAACCACCTGCAGGTTCTTCTTCTGCTGGTTTTGCCGCCTTGCTGTGCTATATCCTGGATAGACAAATACCTTAGTGTGACACAGTTTTTTGTGGTATTTAAATTATTTGGGGCAGGAAAAGTTTCTTTGCAAGTTTATGTTATTACTATTGCTCCATCATTTGGTTTTGGCTGTTCCTTTAAAGATATTGTTATAAAAATAAAAGAGATGAAGATGGAGATGGAGAGGGAGAGAGGGTAAGCCTAAACTGGATACTACCACTGGTAATTGTGTGACAGCAGTGGAGTCCAGATAGGTGGCTAGTGCAAGATCAACTGAGGCTTGCCCCTAGCTAGATGATGTGACACCTCCCTCCTTTATAACAGTGCCCAGGCAGGATCCTTCAGGTCAATGGATGGTATCCCTTCAGGTCCCACCTGGGGTTGATTGATAATGTATGTTGGTCTCTATTAGCTTTGGTAATGGTTTGTCTGATTGCATATCTCCCTTCCCAGAGAAGCTATGAAATAATCACTCCAAGAAGGTACTTGAAAGCCTTTAACTGTATTTAGCAAAGATGGGGTATTGGGAATGGATAGAGGAATTGGGAAACCCTAACTATTTTGGTGATAATAAACTCCCAGGGCTGTAGGCAGGTATTTGATTCTGGATATTTAGCTTCTCTGGTTCAGCCTGGCTAAAGCCAAACTGGAGTAGGCAAACTGCTGCTTGATGTCTTTCAGCTTCTTTTTCTTTCTGCCAGATGTTATGCCTAAACAGCTTTTGGGTAACCACCCCTTTCCACCCACTTCTTCTCCTGCCCACTTCCCAGATCCCTCCCGGGCCCTGGGAAACCTAGATAACTACAGATGATTTGATTTCCTAATATCTAGGGGCAGTAGAATCAGAAGAGTGATGGTCTGGGTACAGGTTGACAATGCTATCAGGAACAAGACAGGAGGATCTTGCAAGGTTGATCCAAGCAAGTCACCAATCCCCTCAAGACCAGGATCCACAGATCTCAAGTCTCAGGGAAGGAAGGAAAAGAACCAAAAGTCATGGCTGCCAGGGTATTTATACCCCCCCCCCCTGGGCCAACCGCTTTCTCCCCTGTCCTCACAGCCCCTGGGAACATTCCCAGATCCAATGGACCCACCTGTCAATCAACAGTGTGGACTCCCAGCTCCCAGAGTTTCAATATAACAATATTTGTGGGTAATGTTGGGAGAGTTCAAGTGAATTACTGTCCCTACTCTACAATCTTGGCTCCACCTTCTCTTTCTATATTTTTCAGTAAGTCTCACCTCGCTATATCACAGTTCACTTATCACAGCTGTATCTTGGTTTTAAAAGAAATCTTAATTCTATATCAGGGAGTTACACTTATTGCAGCATACTATTTGATGATAGAATGAGAGGAGACCAACAACAGTGCTATGTTCTATGTCCGGGGCTCTGATTGGCTCTTTGACTGTAGGTTAATATGTGGGGAAAAGGTTTATAGGAGAGTGTGAAGGGTTCATAAAGCCTTAAAAAAAAATATATATATATATATATATATGTATATATGTACATACATATAAAATATAAATAATGAAATAAATATAATGCTACTACTTTGTGGATTTTCACCTATCATGGGGGTCTCTGGGTCATAACTCCTGGGATAGGTGAGTGATCACTATATATGAATTTTTCATTGAGTTTTGCTTTGAGCTATTCTAGTAATTATGTTTACAAGATAACTAGTCATTTTGAGAACCTGTACTTCTAAAAAGTGGATGTTCAGAAAAAAGTGTTTATACAACTCTTGAAAATCTGAAATCTAGAATATATTTAAAATTAAATGACTTGGTCA
Organism: Gracilinanus agilis; assembly: GCF_016433145.1. NCBI lineage: Eukaryota > Metazoa > Chordata > Mammalia > Didelphimorphia > Didelphidae > Gracilinanus > Gracilinanus agilis. The sequence continues at coordinate 551,551,598 of NC_058132.1, read as the reverse complement.
CAGTCATTCCATTGACAAGTGCCACTAAATACTATTTTTTCTACCTCTAAGTTTAGTACTTTCCACTGTGTCCTGCTGGTTATTAGATTTACCACTTTTGTATTACATAAATTGTTCTTGTTTTGAAGACTGTTCTAAACTCATTGTATTCCTTGCACGTTTTATGCTGATCGAAACTAGCAGATTTCAACATTTAATTTTATGTTTGTTGTTGTTGGTTATGATAAGCTTTACAAACTCAGCAGCAGGCATAATTCTTGTCATTTCTGTCAGCAGCTCTTAAATGAAAAGAACATTTGTAACAAACAAAAAAGATGTCCAGCAGCAAAAAAATCAGTATGTGATAAAGATTATAATTGTTGTCATGTTCAGATATAATATTTGAGAATAATCAGCATTGTATCATAATATGTCTAATGAGGAGGGTTGTTCTAATCAGTTGAATCAAACTTCCTTACCAATATAATAAAAACTATTGTTCTCTAGGTGTTTTTCCCAATCTGGCAAATTCTCAAAAAAAATTTTTTTTGCTTTAGGCTGTTTAACTCCTTTATGAGTTTAAAACTATCTAATCTTTACAGTTCTTCTTTTCTATCTTTTTTATACTTATTAGATCCATTAACAGATTAATGACCTCTTGGCTTTTCTCTCAGATGCTACAGGTGATAATGTTTTTGTTTCCATCTATATGCATCCTTATTTAAATGCTAGCTATGTTCCTATTTTGTTGCATTCTGGCTATGTCTATCCTTTCTGTTTCATTATTATATTCATGGGAAAACATCTGCTCTTGCAATGTTTGTCCTCTCATTCCATTGTGCTTTCATTACCTTTGATGATATCATAGGGAAATATCCCAAATCTGTTTTCCATAATTTAGTACCTTGAGGTCATATAGTATTTTCTGTATCAAAACATCCATTTCTTTCACATAAAATTGACTTAACTTAGGAATTTACCAATTTATTTCACTGGAGAATTTCTTATCTCTAAGCAAATGCATTTATTTACCAGCTTTCTATACATAATAACATAGAAAACTGCAGGCAAGTCATTTGAAAAGAAAGTTGTAGTTTCACAAATCAAGTCAGAGCTCACTTTTACATTTAAATGACATTTACACCTGCCAGAAATCTGATTATGAATTATAGCTATAATGGGGATTGATAGTTTATCATGCTAGCTAAGTAGATTGAGGAAAACCTATGATCAAAAATTTCTAAATTCATGTACACAAAATAACTAAAAAGTGATCAAAGACAATTTTGTGTCATTAGCATTAAACTCCATTATGATGGCAAGTCAAAAAATGTCACTAGTCAAAACAAAACAAGATACATATATCTTGGAAATTAAAAAAATATTCTAAATAAATTACATAATTTTAAGTATCTTCCAAAGTAAATAATCGTTCTATAACAATTGGGACCATATTCCATATTTTGCCTAAACCCTAATGGACATATTTGAAGGAAAGCAAATGCTTATTATGACATTCATTTCTTTATTTTTGAGATGACTCTAATTGCCCACATTTTAAAGTGAAAGTAATCATAGTGTGGGTTAGAGGTTTTAATGAAACCTAGTTCAAAGAGGCTTCAAGGATTAATCAATTTAATCTACAATTATAATTAGTAAACAATTCTACTCTACTAAACTTCAAATTAAATCAAAGCTGACTGATTTGGCTAGAGTTCATTGATCTTTATAAAGATAAATCTGTGAGTGTGTCTTCTTGGCCAATTATCTTGACAAGAAGTAGTCTGGGAACTGTTTCAAATGAACCACATGCCTCCTGTGCTAACCATTGGCAGCTGGAAAACAGGTGTTGGATCATCTGGAAATTTTTTTTCTTTAGCAATACCAAAGGTCCATATTAACTCTAGGCAGCCAAAAAAATACTCATGTGTACTTCAGCATGCATATAAATTATGTGCTTTGTAAAAATACACACAACATGAGGAAATGCTGCTCACATTTTCCTTAGAAGTCCTGAAGTGTTTGGGATTCCAATATTCTTTGTAGACTTGACTTGTTCTGCAAAATTAATAGTTTGATCTGAAATTTAAGAAAAAGAGGAGGAAATTGTCCTTTTATATTATCACATGAACCTTCTGTAGGATCAGGGAAACTGTAAGATGATAGGGGTCAGTAGCAGTGTAGTCTCCCTAATCCCAAGGTCTTTGGAGAGACACAAGCACACAATCAGGCTAGCAGGAAGGGAGGGGCAGGAACTTGTGGAAGTGCTCCTTCACCTCCCCCCTCCTGCCAAGCAGTTGGAGTCAGTTAACAGTTTGGTAATGGTGGACAATCTGGCTTGAAACCTACTGGGCCTAGATGGTAAATGGGAAAGGCTAAACTCCTTATGATGATATCTTTCTCTAAATTATTTCCCCATAGGAAAGAATTGGTGAAGCTTGCTGTCTTAAAGCTCATTGGCTCAGAGATTAGGATTAACTTCAGGGACTCTGGTAAGAGGAATTTGGCTTTTGGAGGTTGTGAGTATATCCCCAAAATATCTATATCTGTTCCTGATTGATAAGGGTTTAATGATATCAGGAAATGGGAAGGAAGAATAAGGCTTAGAGTTGATAGGTAAGGAGAAAACTACCTAACAGTTATGTCTAAAACAGCCCCTTGCCCCAAAGGGGGAAATGTCTCTTCTATGGTTGATCTGCTTTCTAACCCTATAAATATTCTTCTTCTAAACCTAGATAGCTAAAATAAGGAAAACACTGATATTGTTGAAAGGTCTAACCAAAGTAAAACAGGTTTGGCAGTCAGAGACTGAATGGCTCAGCTCAGAGCCACATAGCTTGCAGAGATAACTCCCAGATCAGAATCAGGACCCAAGACCTAAAACCTAAGACCCCCAGACTCAAGACCCAAGACTCAAGAAGACCCTGAAAGCAGGTTTCCTGCTTTTTTTATACCAGGACTCCAACTGCCTCTAACTGCTCCCTCTCTCAGAGTTCTGGGAGGCACTATGGAATTCTGTGTTGCAGCTTGTACTCATCTCTGCAGCTTTAACCCCTCTCAGAAATATGGATCCCATACTTCCCAATTTTGAAAGCTAAACTTCATCCTTTTTAAGATCACTTATACTTTGTTTGATAAATCTATTTGATTACCTCATCATAATAATCCCCATACAATAATTTATTTCCTTAGGATCATACAAATTACAGGTAGGAGGGAAATTAGGGATAATCTAGTCCAAGTCACTCATTTTTATAGTCAACAAAACTAAAGTTCAGAGATTAATGAACTTGCTCAAACTAACTTGACCTAGGCTCTTAAGTATTTTAGTGTTATTACTGCTGGTTTGTCTTTTCTTTCCTCTTCCACCTTTACTACTTTCACTCTTTCCTCTGTTTCCCATTTCTTTTCCTTCTACCCTCTCCTTATCTCTCTCTCCCAGTCTCCTATTCCCCTTACCCCCTGTCATGCTTCCTGTTTTCCCATGTCTTTTTTTCTTTATGTCTCTGTCTCTCTATCTCTTTCTCCTTCATGTCATCTCATAAAATTTCAAGTATTAAAATCTTTTCACCAAGAAGAAGAAATAGAATTGAACCTTCCTTCAGGATATTTCCATGAAAACTAGCATTCAGATATTTTCATGCATTGTCAACTGAAATAGGAGATCTTGTAGAAGACTCAAACTGAGTTTATAAAGAACAGTCAGTGTTATTATATATGATGATATCCATCCTTTACAGTCATAATCATGGCACCATTGGTAAAAAAGTATCATTTTTGTAGTTATTTACTAAACATGCATAAACTTATTTTGAAAATATTATATTTTGTTATTTTATATCATATTATTAGTTTTTGCCACCATATATGCATCTTATTTATTAAATAAGTAATTAAAGAAACTAACAAAAATTAAAAAATAATTCTAATAATATCTATACAACCAAAAAAAGGAGAGGAGAGCTTCAATTATTAAGTAATGCCTTGTAATTCAGTATATTTTATATGAAGCTCCACTAAACTTTTCTATGCCATTTTTTTCATTCTAACTGCAACATTTGGGTCAATCAAAAAGAAAGTGGCTTTGAATCAAATTTATTGGTACTTGTTAGAGTCTGATTAGATGTTAGGGCATTATCAGGCCTTTTCAAATATCAGGTGGTATCAAGCAGAAAAGGCCGCAGATGTTAAAACAAAGTTGAAGCAGAAAAGAGAACATTAATTTAAGCCTTATCTACTTTGACCTTATTTTGGAAATACTATGAAGATACAGTTAATCCCTTAAATTTCTAGCTTCTCCTGGGTGTGACAGCAGTAATTTTGCTACCTATCACTCTTAGAATGAATGTAGGGATTCTATAATAGAGATTTTGTCTGATGACCATTAAGCTAGAATGTCTCAGTATGACTTCTGTTCAATTATTATTCAAATGCTATTGAAATCTAAATAATTCCCCCTCTCATCTGGATCTCCATAACTATTCTCTATAAGAGGATCATATAGCTATAGAAAAATATTTATATTTTTTCTTTGTATATATCCTAACAAACACAGGGACTATTTAAAAAATAAGTGAATATTAATCAATAAATCTTTTAGAGTTAATTTTGAAAAGGAAACTAAGTCAATTTTATTGGTTATAAATAATGTCAATAAACCTGTGTGAGGAACAATATTTTAATGAAACACTCTTTTAGAGAACTCTTACTGAGATTCATATATCATAAGGACTAAAACTCTGTCATAACAATTTTTTTTCATGACCTGAAGTAGCCACTTCCATTTTGTCATCCTTGAGTCTTCTTCCTAAGAAATTGATGGTTTAAGTTCTTTATGGCATATAGACAATATGTATCAAATAGGGAATCATATGCTTCATTTCCCCCTAAAACTTTATTTCTCCAAATACACAACTTTTAGTCAGGCAGATCTTGAAATTATCTTGAAATTAGAGAACTTATTTTCATATAAGGTAATACTTTCAATTACCCTGTCATTTCTTCTGCCTCTCCCTTACTTTACTATGGGATAGAAGGGATACAGCTGAGAAAGTAAAAGGAAGTTGATGACTCATGATAGCAATAGGAAATTATCTCCCCTATCTTCATTCCATCTATCTTTCCTCTGTTTATTATTTCCGATGTTTGATAACTTTGTTTTTTCTGCATAGTTCATTATATATTAAATCTTCCTTAAGGTTTTGTAACCCTTATAAGCTAGTGCTTAATCCTTTGTGCTCAGCTCAGTGCACAAAATAAGCTTAACAAATGTTTATTTATAGATTCTCTGTTGTGAAGTTTTGGTAGGAGTTTGAACAAAAGGTCAGGAGAGCAGTGTGGTAAAACACAAAACATTTAGTTTATTCTGAGGAAAAGTTCAGATAGGAAAAAGAAAGGAGGAAAGTGAGAGTAATCTTATAACTATACCTAAATCCAAATCTTAACTAAAATTTCTAAAAAAAAAAAACAAACCCTAAATCTATCTGTCTTCAAGGACAGTTTCTTCTGCCAGGGCCAGGCCTGGCCTACACTGCCTACACTGTCTATTTAAAATTATATTTACTCTCTAACTACCTATCTAAGCTAATCAATAAGCATTAATCTGCTACAACTTCCTTAAATTCATTTTCTATCTCCCCAACTGTCAGTTAGTCCCAACTGCCAGTCTCCGAGACACAGAGACAGACTCTTCTCCCCAGGGAAGCCAGAGACCAAAGCCCAACTGTCAGAACTGCCCTTTTACTTAACTCCTCCCCTGTCTCTTAGGTAATGGAATCTTCAGCACTAGCTCAGAGGCTGTCAGTGAACTGTCTATCTTAAAGGGACAGAGAAAGAGATTAAGAAAACTCTTTTAACACTATGAATAACACTGAGTGAAATACAAGTAGTTCAAATGAGTTTCAGAGTTCACTAATGGACCTAGGGCATTAACCTAGAGCCAAATTTTGGAGGACATTTACAGAAGTCAAATTACCTCTTACTCCATAGAGTCTGACAATTATAGATTAAATTAAAGATCCGTGACTATCTGGTATCAATAGGGAGTACTTAGATAGCACTTCTGTCCTGCACTGTACACACCAGCTCCATGGATGAGCAGGGTGAACTCCCCAGTGAATGCCTTTCAGCGCTTCTTGGTGGTTAAATTATGCAACTCACTAACTCCCTAAGAAAACAGTATATGAAAATTGTGTTATGTTCAGCTAAAAAAACAGATGGCCTCGATTTAAAACTACCATAAACTTCTCCATTCTATTTTGAAAAATCTCAGGTTATTTCACAAGCAAAAACTAGTTTTCTTGGCTTGCCTTTTTAGATTAAAATGCTCTGATTGATACGTTTGCAAATTTAGATGCAAATTATTCAGCTCCCTGGCAGAATAATGGGCAGTTAAGTAAGCATAGTTCATAAAGTGCCATACCTGCAGTCAAGAAGACCTGAGTTGAGTCCAGGCTCAAATAGTTGCTAGTTATGTGACCCTGGGCAAGTCACTTAACCCTGTTCCTTTCAGTTTTCTTATCTGCAAAATGATCTGTAGAAAAAATGGCAAACCACTCCAGTACTGTTGCCAAGAAAACCCAAAATGAAATCATTGAATGGTTGAACTTGACTGACATGCCTGAACAGACCACATATTATTCTACTATTGTACTTAATTTGATTTTTCTCATACCATCATTAACCTTTAAAACAATCAGATTTTATATCTTGCTTGCTCCCAGTACAAAACAGAACATTCTGTCAATCCAGCTCAATTTGTAGAGCCTTTGAGTCAATTTTGGAATCACTTGTATTTCCTCCAATGTGTCTATATTCAAGCTGAACATTCTTTAAATGATCATAAACTTAAGAGCAATTTGAGAAAATTTAACTTACTGGCTACATCCAAGCAAGTATTTAACTTCGAAGACTCTTTCATAAGAACTATTCATTTTTTAAAAGTTAGTATTTTATTCATGGCTGTCACATGGCATTGTTTGTTTTATGGTGAGCATTAAGGGAATTAAAGATTAGGACAGCAACTAGTGATAGGTAAACCATGCTGACTTCATCTTGTTACTCAGATATGGAGCTAGCTCAAATCCCTTTCTATTCAATTATATGTATAGCCCAATTTTTGTCTTTTGAGAAAATTTAATTCAATTGTAGAAATTGGGAGAAGATTTTCATTCCTAGTTTGAACCTGGCCCTACATGACTAGCAAGCCAGACTATCTCTAGCTGTTGCTTAGAGATCTTTAACTAAGGACTTAGGTCTGTGATGGCAAATCTATGGCATGTGTGCCAACGATGGCATGCAGAGACTTCTCTGTGGCCTTGCTCACCAACTCCTTCCCAGGCTCTGATAGAATTAGGTACTAGAAAGGCAGAGGGACTTTGGCAAATCTGCTCCCTTTCCCCTCTCCATCATGCCTCCCTGCTCCCCTGAGCTTACTACTCCCTCAAGCCACTCCCCTCTCTTTCTTCCTTCCCTGTCTGGGAATAGGGGCTGCAGGTGGGGCAAGAAAGGAGGTCTCTTCTCTCACCACTGAGCCCAGCTCCTAAAATATTTCCACTTTCTTCCTTCTTGGCCAGCCTCTATTCTTGGGGGGGTGACTGCATCATGAATGCTAACTGTGCTCCTTCCACCCCTGCTCCCATGGGTCTCCCATGGGTCTCCCATGGGTTGCAGCCCAGTAGGCAGCCCCACTCCCAGCACTGTGGACACCTCATAAGTGCACAATTTTTATGCGACTATAAGCAGCCCAAAAGGCTCCCAGGCTCTGTGACAGAGCTAAGCAGAGGCTATGTGGGACTTCATTTAAACCTGACTCTACAAGGACATGCAGCCTATATTATAATAAGAAGCTGCCTCCCTCCTACCCTTCCTCAACCTTCCAGACCCTACTAGTCTTCTCCAGCTGAGCAAAACCCAACAGCAGTGGATCCCTGGGCCCCAGCTGGCTAGGAAACTGGTCCCTGCCCCCAAATGCAGAGGGGGGGCAACATTCAGTCTCTTGGTGGGCGAGCGTGGGGCTGGAGGTGGTCTCTAAAAGTTTCTAAAAGGTTCACCATCACTGAAGTAGATTATGTTTACCAGAAATTTGGTCATATTGGAAGACTGAGTAGTGTTTTTTTCACAACTGTATATCTCCAGCAGCTTATATGGCTTATCTGAAAACTGGTCTAATTCTGGGAAACTATTTATTGTTTCTATGGTACTTCGTTCATAGACACTTTGGGGAAGTGGTGCACCCTTTTTACTGATTTCAGAGAACTCTACCTGTTCACACTCCCACTACCTACTTGGAAAGATCCTAATTTTTCTTCCAATTAGAAGTCAGATCACCTAATATTGCATCCTGGTTCTTTGTTTCTTTTTAATTAATTTGTATTACCTTTTTTACATTTAAAAATATGTCTATCCCAGTATTCAGAGTCCAGCTCCAAGTTGAGGAAAGGGGCTAGACCTGATTTAATAAGTAATTGGCAGACATTACTTAATAAATCAAAATGTTTGGAATCTTGGAACTTGTTTCCTCACTCATTTCATCTTTCACCTGCCATGGCATCATAGCTAACTTGTAAGATTGGGGGAGAGAAAAACCTAGAGGCACAACTCTTTATTATGTGTATGTGGAGGAAGTGGGGGAAGTAAGTAATCCCAGAGATGAAGGTAAGAAGTAAGAGTGGAAGAAAAATGAAACTTCTGACATTTCTCATAAACTTGTCCCATAGTCTTACCTATAATGAAAGAGAAAACGTAAAGAGAATTTTGGTCATGGAGGGAGGGCACAAAGTGGTTGATATTCTGCAAATGCCCTCCTTTGTGCTTGTATATCTCACTTGTGCTCTGTGGTATGACCTTAAACTTGTCTCCCCCTTAAAAATGATAACAGGATTCAGAAAATGCCTCTACTTTCTCTATATTAACAGGAAGAATGACATATTTCTTCAAAACTAGAAAGGGCTCAATGTAAAAAAAAAGAGAGAGAAGGAAAAATATGGTGATCGGCAAACTGAGTAGTGTCAGAAAATTGTAAAGTAGAAGAATATAACAAAGAATAAAGAAAGAAGAGTAATCACTGAATGCTTGGGATTAAGCTATAGAAATAAGACCTCCAATAGAATAATTGTGAATTCTCTCCAAAAAAAAAGTAGAACTTAACTTTCACAGAGAGATTATACAGATCTAAAATATTGCCTGAAGAGAGCACATAGACCAAGGATCAGACTAAGAAGATATATTATGGTCAGTGTAGAACCTTTGGTTAGGGTCAGATAAGTACTATTTTTAATCTCACATTGACAGAACAGAGATGATACCAAAATAAACATTAAACATTCCAAGCTAATAATAACTATATGATTTCTCTCCAATAGTGCCCTTTAGGAATATGGATATATCAATTAACCCTTCTTTCAGGAAGATAACTTCATTATGCACCCTCAAGTGAGTGAATGAGCACTTAAGAATTCCTATCATGAGATATATAATAGCTCAAACCTCAACTTTATGTTAGAATGACATACCCCAAAAGTCTTTCTTGTTCCTTCATGAATTTTTCTCTAGGTTAAGTGATATATGTCTTCTTTCAAATTATAAAGGACATGAAAAGATGTCTTGTATGATAAATAAATGTACATTATTTTATTATATTACATATATTACATTATATTACATAGGGAGATTGAGTGGGTGGGAAGAAGGGAGAGAACATGGATATCAAAGTGTCATAAAAGTTTTTTTTTCATCATATTGACATGTATTATGGATTTTTTTGAAAGACTTTATTAGAACTATGGTTCCTGAGCTCTTGGCTCTTCCTTGAATTTCTCTTAGGAATACACCTAGGCATTCTGAAATTCTAATTAGTTTCTATTGCAAACTTAGGCAGAATAAGATTGATTCTAATGTATAATTGTCATTTCTCCCCCTGGTACACAAGTGACCTTCCTTTCCAATCTTTATAATGACATCTTATATAAGCCTTGACTAGAGACTTGGCTATGCTTTCAGTTCTCACTTGAGAATCCTTCCCCCTATGCTCCATACAGGGTTTCAGTTTTGAAGAGGACATTCTGGTGTAGGTAAATAGCCTGGGATTGCCCCTTGTGACATTCAGAGTAGGAAGAAAGACTTGAGAGAACTTAAATTTTGATAAATGAGGTGGTAACATATATTTATTGTTTCTGGTGTAACTAGTTATTACTGAGCAATCTTTTTACAATTTCTTTTTTTTTTTTCATTTCTTTTTTTACCTTGATTCCTCCAAATATTTGAAGAAGGAAAAATGCTGAAATACGGAACTATGACCTTAGCATCCCCTTACTGAAAAACTATCTATGATGAAATTGAGGTCAACCTGTAGAGATCATATCACAAAGGACTCTGGTACACCAACCTTGTTTTCCCCATGTAGATTCAGATATTACTGTTAAACAGCTTTACAGAAGTATACTAAGAGGAGAACACTGTGAAGCTTTGAACTATGAACAACAAGGCTATTCCCACTAGACCATACAGCACAGAGATTAGTGACATTCGTGCAAAAATTCAAATTATGACAGTTTGAGGATAAAAATAGAATTCTCAATGGCAGGCAGAATAGCCCAAGTATGCCTGAATTAAACTCATAGAAGAAAAGAAAAACTAAAAATTTTCTTCCCATTTTTCAACACCTATATAACCTAGCAGGGGAAAAGCATATAGGTTAGGTGAATAAGGATGGCATGATTTCCATTATTTAGCAATGTTTTGGTGAGCCTTTTCTATATCTGTGTAAAATGTAAGAAAAAAGATGAACTATAACTGGAAAGGTTTATCAAGCTATTATCAACAAACCTCAATTATTAAGATAATTACACAACTTTCCTAAACAACCTCCTCAAAAATTGAGATGTTACCATAAACTTTAATTTTCCAAAGTCTAATACTAGACAAAGTTGCACAAAAATGAATTAAACACCAAAAGATGAGTAAGGAAAATGCACGTTGATCACCAAGGCCCAATTTGAAGATCAATCAAACAAATGAATTCTGCTTTGAAACAAAAGATAAAAACAAAAAGGTTGTAAAATGCAATATTTCACTAACTGGCAGGACATTTTGAATTATCAAGAAGGGGGTGAACTCTTTTTATCTTAAGAAAATTATTATTTGTATTTTCAATATATAAATTATAAATTGGCATTTGGGGATACATTTTTTAAGTTACTATATTTTTACCTATGTTATTTTTATGAATTTGAATAAAAGCTTATTAATTCCCTTGTAGTTTTTAACTTTTCCCAAAACAACAGAAAATATGAGCTTTTATGCCTCAGTAGTTAGTTTCCCACTTGATATTTAAATAATTAAATTCTAAGTATAGTCAGACAACCAACATTTTTCTCTACTCTTATCCTTCTCCATAGAGATGGAAACTTCACCCTCCTTTTTTGTCTTTTGAAGTAAAACATATTTTTGGATTATTCTGTGCATATATTTGGTGATTGCAGGAAACAAGATGAGATGTTCATGAAATTGAGCTTAATGAAATTTCCAGAGTCTGAACTCTGATTTGAACTCTCAGGCATCATTTAATCTAGTTCTTTAAATCTTCTTAAATTGGGTTTAATTTGCAGAATTTTCCATTTTACTTCCAGTTTCAGTGAGAGATTATCAAAATACTTCATATCTTTTTTTTAACCTTCAAAGGAGCAGAAATAATATCAGGATGCATTAGAGAACCAGCTTTCCTCAGTCATTTCTCACATTTAGTTTGAGGGTTCCTTTTTTTTAATTATGTCAGCATATCAATAAACAATCCATGTTTAGGTTTTTTTAAATGCCAATTTTTTATTTAAACACATAATAAAGAGTGAAAATAAATTTCCTTAGGAAGGAAATGTCCTCTTTGTCATCATTCAGAAAGTGAATAAGGCATAGTAAATAGATAATGATTATAATCAGCAAAATTTGAGTTCGAGTCTCAATTCTCTAATATCTTGCTTTTGGGATCTAGAGAAAATCACTTAAACTCTAATTTTTCTAGAAAAAAGGACATATAGATATATACGTACAAATATATACAAATATACTAGTGCATGTGTTACTATGTAGTATTAGGAAAATAATAAATATATGTGGGTAAATAACTCCTGGTGGGTTTGGGTAAGGTGAGGAATGGGGAAGTGGAGTAGAGCGGGACACCACCACCAGGAGAATCAGCTGGGTTTGACACAGTGGATTCTTGATGTCAGTTAGGTGCCAGATTTGTCTGGGAAAGGAGGAGAAGCAAGGAAGGTCTGTATAAAAGGGTTTAATAACAAATTTGGGATGGGGAGTGAAGGGAAGTAGGAAAACTAACACTCAGGTCTAGTGAAAACTACCAGGGAATAGAGGGATGATTTAGATTAAACTGGATCTAAATCTATGAGCAGACTGCCTAAGGCAAGGCAGTCTGGCTTGACAGGGATAAGGGGAACTCATGAAGATGTCCTTGGCAGATCTCAGAATGTCACAGCTGGTCACAGGAAATCAGGATGCACATCAAGATAAAATCCACAAGTGAAGTGAGGGAGACGGGATAATCTGTGTGTCTCCACCGCACCAGATAAATCCACTTCTCAACCTACAACTTCAATGGTCTTGATTGAAGATATAATGTCCACATCCAAGGAAACAACTCCAGAGTATAAAGTTCCCCAAAAGACATATGCTTATCCTGACAGCTGCCTCCAAACCCAACTGTCAGCCCCCAAAGTCACTGTGTGAGTCCCTGTGACAAGATGCTAAGTCCTCTTGCCAGTCTGCTCTGCTATCTATCTCTGCTATCTAACTCAGATTTATATTTCTCTACAACAATAGACAGATATATGTATACATGCATATATTTGCGTATATGGATATATATATATATATAAACATGTTTATGTATGGCATGCACGCACATATGTTAGGAAATTATTTAATTACGTATTAAAGTATAGTACAAATTACACTGATAGTGATTTGATAGTCATAAACTTTATTTGAGAAATACTTTCTTATTCTTTTGTAAAATGCTAAAATATAATTAAATTTAAAATGCATTCCCATTCAAATGTTTAATTATCTATGTTGTGAATATTTAAAATAATTACAAAATAAAATATTTTAAAATTGAATTGTTTTAACTTCTTTGATAACAGCTTTATCTAATGACTATTTAAAATAATTATCAGCACAAATAAAGGGACAACTAGACGGCTTTTTGGCTAAAGTGCTAGGCATGTAGTCAGGATGACCTGAGTTCAAATCCAGACTTACTACATGACCCTGGGCAAGTCACTTAACCCCTGTTTGTCTTGGAGAAAGTTATAGTGGTGGCTCCGTGGATAGACTGCAGTGCCTGGAGTCAGTAAAAGCTGGGTTCAAGTTCCTACTCAGACATTCACTTGCTGCCTAAGCCTGGACAAGTCACTTAACCTCTTAAAGGAAAGGGAAAAATCAAACCATTATCACTTATCAACAAAAACCCATAAACAATATTAATATGCTATGATATAGGGTCACAAAGGATCACACATGACTAAAAAATTTAATAGCAACCAAAAACACAAGAACAGAGCCCAGTCCAGTGCAGCCTGTGCCAGCACAGGCTTATCCCTGCATTCCAACCACAGGCATTAGAGATGACTCAAACAGTGGCCATGGTGGTTTCTGGAATTCTTAGCCCATACATAATAAGGATTTAAATCAACTTCCAGAATACAGAAGGCACTGGGTTCAAATCCAGCCTCAGGTCCTTCCTAACAGTGTGTCTCTGGGCAAGTCACTTAACCTCCATTGCCTAGCTATTACCACTCTTCTGCCTTGGAAGCAATATATAATATTGATTCATATGTGGAAGGTAAGGGTTTTAAAAACAACAACCACCACCAACAACAACATCAGAAAATTACAGGAACTTTCACTGGCACTGAAAACATGATTGCATTGCATCGTCCATACTTGATTCTCATTATCTGTCCTAGTGTGAGAAGTATTACTAAGAGAAGCAAGTAAGAATTCCAGAGTAGAAATTTTTGCTTATTGTGACTCACAGACAAGAGCAAAGGAGAAAAGAGCAGTGACAACACCTCTCCTTAGGTCGTACAACATTGGGAGGACTAAAGTCTTAAGAATTGAAAACTAGTTCTGAAAAAAAATGGCAGAAGAAAAATCTGAGGTTGGAGACAATGTACTTTCCATTGCAAGGGCAGAATATGACTAACGTAAAGTTAAAAATCAAGAAATAAACTAGAAAAATAAGTAAACACAGGGGGAAAAGTCTGACCATAGAATATTATTATGGTGTCAGGGAAGTTCAAAACAGAAAATGAGAAAAATACAACAAAGAAAAAACTGTTACAGCCAGAGTTTCAAGGAAAAATGTCAATTTGCCTCAGGTGATGGGAAGCTGAAAAAATTTTAGAAACCAGATAAGAGAAGTAGCAGAAAAAATGGAAAATGAATGAAAGCAAATCATGAAAAAAGAATGAATGGGTTGGTAAAGGAGACATAATTTTTTCTAGGTCTCTTTTTTTTAAAAAAATCTTATTTTTTCACAATTACTTGAAGCAATTTTTACCATTTTCTCCAATTTTGAGTTTCAAATTCTTCCCCTTCCTGATAGAAAGCAATTTGATATAGGTTATATGTGTTCTCATAAAACATATTTCCATAGTCATCATGTTATGGAAGAAGACAAACACTAAGAGAAAAAATGAAAGTCTTGAAGAAAATAACATGAAAAGTGGATATTTCTACCTGCAATGTGATCCAACCATTGTTTCTTTTTTTTTTTCATTCTCTGGTAATGGATAGCATTCTTTATCTTATGTTCTTTAGAATTATCTGAACTCATTTTATTGCTATTAATACTTGTCATTAACAATCATTCATTATATAATATTGCTATTTCTAGGTACAATGTTCTCTTGGTTTTGCTTCACTTCACTTCACATCACTTCATATAACTCCAGTTTTCTAGGAAAACATTCCATTTATCATTTCTTAAGCATAAAGTGGAATTTCATTACAACCACATCCCACAATTTTTTTCATCCATTCCCCCAGTGAGGAACAGCCTCCCCTTCCTGTCTCACTCCCCCTATTTTCCAATTCTTTGCCACTACAAAGAAAGCTGCAAAAATATTTTGGTACAGGTAGGACTTTTTCCCTTATGTCTGAATTCTTGGATATACACTCAATAGTGACATTGCTGGATCACAGGGCAGGCATAGTTTTCTGTCATTTTTCATCATGATGTCATTAGTTTCCACTCGCCCAATTTTAAGAAATTATTTTCTTCAGTGAATTTCTTTTTCCATATGGTCAGTTCTGTCTTTTAAAAAAGTTCTTCTCTTTAGTGTATTTTTTGTGTCTCTTTTACCAGTAGGCCTATCCTGTTATTTAAAACATTATTTTCTTCAGGATATTTTTTACTTCTTTTTCCAAGCTATGGACTCTCTTTTCATGACTTTCCTGCACCACTCTCATTTCTTTTCCAGTTTTTATTCTATTTATTCTATTTGATTTTTATAAATTCTTTTGAACTTCTCCAGTAATTCCATTTTTGTTTATCACAGGGGCTTTGAGTGCACCAATATTAATTTTGTTGTCTTCTGAGTTTAGGTTTTTGTTTTTCCCATCATCAAAATAACTTTCTAGTTTGAGGGGTTTTTTTTGTTGTTGTTGTTTGCTCATTTTCCAGTCTTTCTCTATTCTTTTTTTTTTTAACAAGGAAAAAAACATTTACAAGTGCGCTCTATTCTGATGGTGTAGTGGCCACTTATTCTTAGTTTCAGGTTTTTTGTTGGACTACCTTTAGAAATCTAGAGTCGAAATATTTTCAGAGCTTCTAATGAAGTATGATTTAAGAAGATGTGTGTTTAATACTCATTAGGCCTGAATTCTTGTCTATGAGCAGCCACAAGTACTCTTCTTACTTGGAACTATGACCAGGTCACCAACTCCCCTATGGCAGAAAGTACTGGTATGTGTTAGTGCTCTACCATTTCCTAGGAATGCAGCCTTGATATGCATATGGGCAATGCAACAGCCTTACACTGAGAGTAAAAAAAGAGAACCATGTAAACACCTCTCCAGTAAATTTATTCTTCATAGTTATCCAACCTTCTTACTATGTGTGGCTAAGAGTACCAGAAGTCTCTGATGCTGATCCCGCTGCCCCTAACACCTGCGTTGGTTTTTAGAGGTAGGTCCTGCATGATGGTCTGTGCGCCAGTTCCACAGAGGTGGGATGGACCGCTCCTGCCAACCTTCCAAGTTATCTTGGCATTATATCAAAGTTGCTTGAAAGGTAATTTTTCAAAGATCAAACAGGTCCATGTACTTGCTCCATCACTAGACGCTGATTTCCCACTGTATAATTTTTTTTACAGAGAATGAATTTTAAAAGTCTTAAGAATGTTGACATAATTTCATGAATTTTAGGAAGAGACACAGAGTGACAGATCAACTATGGTCTGGTCTAAGATGAAATTACAAACTATGTTACTTGTCTCACATGACCCACTCTTTCTTTTTTAAAATATTTCCTTCACGAGCAGATTCTGCTTCTTCTTTTCAAGTAGCCTTGGATTCTCCATACAGACTTTAAAATCTAGTCTCAAAGGCTTCATATAAATGGAACTTTACATAGTCTAATATGTTCTCTTCCAAAAATATTTATATATTAATATGTGTCTAATTCACAAAGTACAACTTCACAATTCTAACTGGAATCCAAGGCATCTACTAATTTGTGGAGGAAGGTCTAATGGTTAAAATATGACTTTATAATACTACTATTTGGGTTTCCTGCTGTGTTTATGCATGAAGATGACCGTTGGTGGTGCAGCTCCTCTGAAAATAGAATAATTGGTCACGGGGGTGGGGATGACCAATTTCAAGGTTAGGCAAAGAACGATCAGTAGTTTAACCAAAGTTAGAGTTAGATATTGTCAGTAGTCAATTCTGGACAAATGTAATTGCTTTTATTCCCAAAGGAAAAGAAAATTGGCTTTCATTATGCCTATCTTATCCAGAGAGATAATATATAATTTTAAAAATGCTACCCTTTAAAATAGACAATGGTACATGGTGTGAAATAATTATATGATTTTTCCCTTAAAGTTAGTATTAGTAAGAAGTATTTCCCAAAACAGAACAAAAATAAATAAATAAAATGAAACATAATTATCAGTATATGTTTAGTCCTTGTGCCATTTCCTTCACTGAAGAAACCTAGTTGAATTGAATTCTGATATTTTTAGTGCATTACTATGTGCATTACTATTTGGAAGTAAACCTGAGTCAAATTCTAATGCTTCAGGAGTATAATTTTATTGAGAGGAAACAGTAAAAGAGATTTTATAAAGAAATTATTTAGATTAAATTTAGTATGTTTTAGTCAAAGGAAAAATTAACCGACATTAGGTCATACTTTAGGAAATTCATTTTAAAATCACTTTTTGCCCTTACCTATAAGGTTTGTATTGAGGGACATAAATACTGTGTATAAAATATGGCCTATGTTTTCAGATAAAAAGCATGGACTTTTTTTTTTGGTCCAAACTTTTTACTTCGTTACTATAAAGAACACGTGGTAAAATACTTTCCTCTACCAAAGCAGATCTGCAACTCTTTTGCAATGGAACAAATAGTCTTAAAAGTTGCCTGGGTCATTGAGGGATTATCTGATTGTCTATATTTACAGAGCCAGTGACAAGAGACTTGAACTCACTTTTGAAGGATCATGAATAGAGTTTGAAAATGACTATTAAGGATTTTCAGCTCTTACTTTATAGAAGAAACAAAGATTCAGCAAATTTAAGTAAGAAAATATCACAAAAATAGTAAGTGGAAAAGTCATGATTTAAATCCATATATTTTCATGCTAATTCTAGGAAGTTTACCATTGATTCATGTGTCTTGCTTTGATTCTCTTAGCATGGCCATCTATCCAGTATTTGAGGACTACTCTCATAAGTTACATAAACACGTTCACTTTAAGAAAGAAGAATCTTATTGTAAAGTTCACAGAATGTTGAGTGAGAAGATTTAGGTTAAAGTTTCAGCTCTTTCACTTATTATCTGTTTGCCCTTAAGCTAGTTACTCAACCTTTCTGGGCCTTACTTTATCTAGAAAATTTGGATATTAGACAAAATATTTATTTAGAAAGTTGCTTCTACCAACTTAAAATAAAAGACTTCACTGGTGGAAATGACAAGGGTCTTTAATCAAAGGAAAGAAATTACAATTCAAGATAGGGAGTATTAGAATTCCTCTGAGGGGAAGATTTAAATAGACTTTAAGAGGGAAGAAGTCTCACGGAATGCATAGCTTCCTGAAGCTATTACATTAATAATTTTGAACAATAGTGAAATCCTGGGAAGGTTCAGAGAGCAATGATATCTATACAGAATAGTAACTTCAGATTCTATAACAGGGGATTTCCAAAGAAACACCTGTACCCATTTCTATCTAGCTTGTACTAGCCTAGCAGTTTTCAGTCTTTTCATGGCTTTGTCCTGTGGACAAAGTCATCTTATAAGTACCCACGATCAATATTTCCCATTCTAAATCAATCATTCATATAAATAGATTAATGAGAAATTACAAAACATTTAATAGATGTTCCTAAAAATGCAAATTATATTGTTAATTTTTACATGACCTTTGCTTTAGAAATAAGAAGTCTAAAATAAATTATTACAAAAATTAGAACTTAAAAATGTTCCATGGTGATAAAATAGGCATTAGCATCTGTTAGGGAAGAAGACACTGCTTAAATTATGTTGCAAGAAAAGAAGGAACACTACCCACAGTCAGAGGAAGAAATACAGGAGTGCAAACACAGAAGAAAAACAACTGCTTGAATACATGGGTGGATATGGAAATGATTTGGGATGTAGACTCAATGACTATGCTAGAACAATTATCAATAATATGGAAATAGGTCTTGATTGATGATACATGAAGAAACCAGTGGAAATGTATATTGGCTATGGGGGGGTAGATGGGTGGAGGGAGGGAGAGTAAGAACATGAATCATGTAATCATGGAAACATTTTTTCTAAAAAAGAAAAAGAAAAAAAGAAAAGAAGGAATTTTGAACCCCCCAAATGTTCAATATTTTGTGAGTTATAATAATATTCCTTATATTTATCCCTAGGAGTTTGTTTAAGACTAGTGTTATTTAATCAATGGACAATTAATTAATTACTTCTTACCACAAGGGAGGAAGATACACTATCTATTATTGATTTAATAGACATTAAATAACATTGATGTCTTTGAAAATGAAAATTAATTTCAATAAGTATGATTTTCTTATAGTTTCTGCTCAATCTGTGATGAATAGAAGCCTACTTTTTAAATAAAACTGTTTCAACTAACAAAACTCCTCAGATAAAAATAATACTTATTAACCATATTGCATCTCACTTAAGTGACAGTATCTCCTTCATTTGGAGGCTATATAAATCAGTGATGATGTCCCTGTGCATTTTCATATTTGAATCTTTTTGAGAAGGTAATCAGTAGATTCCATCAATTTCTATTTTACCCTTTGTCTCTAAAATTTCTGGGCACTTTTCCTTGATGATTTCTTAGAGTATGATATCTAAACGCATTTATTTGGGAAAGTAAAAATTTTACAAATAGAAATCTCTTAGTTCTCTAAGGTTAGCATATCATTGGTTTAAATGATGGTCATTTCCTTTATTTTTCTTTCTTTCCCACTTCTTATAGCCTGCTTTCTTCACCATTTCCCTGCTTATTGGAGAGCTGGTAAGAAAAAAATGAGACACAAATCAATCAACATTACAGCTTATTAGCAGCTGGTAAGGGGAAAATAGCCTAGAAGGGGGTTAAAACTGTTAGTTAATAAGAGTTAATAGCAGTTTTCACAAGCTCCCATGTAAGTCTGACTAATCAAAACTTTCATTATTTTAAAAACTACTCCTCTGTCAAAGGACTAGATTATATGGTAGCTGTAATTAAATTGTAATATATGGAAAATTATATAGACACAATATGGAAATGAAAAAGGAGGCATCTAATAATAAACACTGACACTTAAAGACAATAGAAGAATGCTGCTTAAGGTCAACTGATATTTAAATTTTTCTGAGCAAAACAAAGAAAATAAATGTACATGCATATGCCTCAGTGACTCCAGCATTTCCCAGAAGCAGATTTTGTGCAGAAGGAGCAGATGAGCTCTGCATTAGCATATTCTTCCTTGGGAGGGGGTGTGATTCCATGATTAACTTTGGTGTGCTGTGAAGGGAAGGTGAAGAAAGGAAGGGTACATGTGAAATTTTTAAATCTGGTGGATATATGTAAAGGAAAGAAAAGATGCTTTACAAATTGTTTCCTTACATTTTAGTCCTCTTTATCTAATCTTTTGCACTTTGTACATTTTCTTAAAACAAATGATTAATGAATTAAGTTATATTTTCCATTAAATCTTTTTATAAACACTTACCTTCCATCTTAGAATCAATACTGTTTCAATTCCAAGGCATAAGGTGATAAGGGCTGGGCAAATGGGGGTTGAGTGTCTTGCCCAGAGTCACAAAGCTAGGAAGTGTCTGAGACCTGATATGAACCCAGGAATTCCTGTCTCTAGGCCTCATTCTTAATCAGTTGAACCATCTAGCTGCCCCCTCTATTAAATTTTAGTGACCAATCTTATAGCTTCAACAATTCTGCTGATGCTATAAATTAATGTTTATTGACAGTTTGTCAGACTTCAATTAAAATATATTAATTTTTACAATAGAGGGAAAATGAAATTTAAAAGTTGGCATTAAAAAATGAGATATTCTGGATTTACTTTGAAATTTGAAAAATAACAATGGAAGAGCCATTCATGTCAATTGTGGAAAATTAATATTGAAATGTAATATTTTTTTTTCAAGAATCTACTGTATGTCTTGAGAGTCCTGAGTTTTCTCTCAGACTATTAAATTGGGTTAGGCTCTTTTTTTAAGATCTTAAAAGTATAAAAGAACTAAGCACAGGGTTAACCAGCCATGGTGACCCTGGATTTATTTGAAAGATTGAGTGAGCTGAGCACCATGTTGAACTTTGATTCATTTAAAGTATAATGGTCCAGCTATATGACTGATAAAACAAGGTTTAGGCTTTTTCTGCATCTCATCAGGGACACATCCTTCCCGTGAGGAAGTATTCAAGGAGAAGTTGAAGTCTTTAAGTCCATCTCCTTTAGTAGCTATTTACTGGAGATATCTCTGATTTCCATGTGAGGGACCAAGTGGTGAGCTCACAACTGGTATATATAAACCTGTGCTGAAGAATTGGGGGCTTTTTCTTTGTTGAGGGAATCATTTGACCATATTAGGATATCTTGAGCAATCAATTAATATATTTTTTAAAATAAGAAATAATGCTTCTCAGCAATTTCAACCATTATTATGTCAAAATAGGGTAGAAGTACATTTTTATACATTCGAATGAATAAAAGTAACAGTTTACATCAGGGAGCACAGGTAAGTATAGCAACAATGTAAAAATGGTTATACCTTGTTAAACTATCATCCAATTTAGAAGACAAGTTATCAAATATGAATTTGTTTGCTTCATGAAACTTGAACTGATTTCTGAAATTGCCATTATCTTGCTAAAAGGCTCAGAGAGACCAAATCAACTGATGATGCTTGAAAGGAAAGGAACCTCAAAGTATTCCTAAATAACTTCAATCAACACATTTTTTCATAGAAAACACATTTACATCACAAATTTCTACTTTTTTCCTAGACAAATTTGTATATTTGATAAGAAAGCCCTTTCCAGGTGAACTAGTACAGGACATAAAATGTTGAAACTAAGGTTAGGAAAAGCTGATCTCCAATGGATCAGATAATTTGTAGCTTTTAGCAAGGCCAAATATCTGTTCCTCACTTGCCTTATCTACTTCAAAAGACTGTTATCAGGATCAACTTAGGTACTATATTTAAAATATCTTGGAAATCTTAATGCACTACTTAAATGTTAGCTACTTAAAATGATACAACTACTGTTTTGTTGGAGTCAAGGCACAATTTTTTATAGCTTAATTAATTTAGAATACTTTTCCATGGTTACATGATACATGTTCTTTCCTTCCCCTTCTGCAATCCTCTCCCGTAGCCAATGAACAATTCCACTGGGTTTTACATGTGTCATTGATGAAGACCTATTTCCATATTATTGATATTTGTACTAGGACGATTGTTTAGTCTATATCCCCATCAAGCAGTTGTTTTTCTTCTGTGTTTCTGCTCCCACAGTTCTTTCTCTGGATGTGGATAGTGTTCTTTCTCATAAGTCCCTCAGAATTGTCCTGGGTCATGGTGTTGCTGCTAGTAGAGGAGACCATTACATTCAATTGTGTCACAGTACATGAGTCTCTGGGTATAATTTTCTCCTGGTTCTGCTCCTTTCACTCTGCCTCAATTTCTGGAGGCCATTCCATTTCACATGGGATTCCTCCATTTCATCATTCCTTTCAGCACAATAGTATTCCATCAACGACAGATACCACAATTTGTTCCGCCATTCCCCAAATGATGGACACCACAAAGAGCACATCTATAAATATTTTTGTACAAGTTTTTTTACTTATTATTTCTTTGGGGTATAAACCCAGTGGTATGGCTGGATCAAAGGGCAGGCAGTCTTTTAAAGCCCTTTGGGTATAGTTCCAAATTGCCTTCCAGAGTGGTTGGATCAATTCACAACTCTACCAGCAATGCATTAATGTCCCAAAGTTGCCATATGCCCTCCAACATTTATTACTTTCCTTTGCAGTCATATTAATGAGGCACTATTTTTGAGTTGAAAAAACAGATCACAATAGTTATTCTTTGGGGATGTCATTGTTTTAGAACACCACTTTAAATTCTTAAGACTTTCACACTTAACTAAAGAATTACATTTTTTCCAAATTGAAGACTTGTAAATAATTTTGCAAGAAGCCATCTTGGGCTAGAAGAGTTGCCAGTTGCTAGTTTAAATTGTAGAATTCAGGGGTTGGCATGAGCTGGCATGAGACCAAAAAGACTGTTAAGAGCACCCTATAAATAGAAGCTGGATCCTAATCTCCATCAAATTGATGAGGCCCTAATATATAATAATGTTTCTTTATAAATTTTCTTTAATATTTGCTTACTAAATCACAAGTTAGGACATAAAGTCCTTAATTTCAATGGGCCATTTCACTATTTTTTTCTTTCTATTCACAGAGTCTTCTTAAAATGTTCATAAAAATGATAATCATTATGCTTGAATTGCTTTGTGCTTTTATTAGGAATGAAGAAAAAAGGGATATATTTCAGGTATGGGTTATAAGCCAAAGGGGTTGGTCATTGAAAACCTTTATTGCATATCCTCATTAAAAAAACAATTAAGGGTGAAAGGATATTTGAAGTAAGTATATTTGCATTATTTAGTCTAGTTCAAATACAAAGCAAGACAAGACAAAATTGTACTGAGTAAGAGAACTAAAAGGAAAATTTATTTTGGAAGAATACATATATCTCAACATTTTTATTTTACATTGTAATCTGAAAATGTTATTTGAACTAATTATGAAATAGTGAAAAAATACTAGTTTCTACAGTCAGAGAACATGAGTTTAAATAGGACCTCTGACCCTTTCCATATATGTGACTTTTGTCAAAAAATTTAAATTATAAATTAATTTCTTTTAAATTTAAATGAGTTGCCTAGACTAGATGTCCTCTGAATTCTTGTACAGCTATACATCAATTTTACTTTGTCAAATGAGAGTAATAAAGTACTAAAGGAATTCATTATTGCAAAGTTCCTCAGGTATAGAACCTGACACAGAAATCAGGGCTGCTAAAACAAACTTTTACCTCTGCCCTCTTAATTCTTTTTGCTGACTAATTTGCCCAACTATTGATAGGCAATAAAACAGCATAGAAAACTTATTATTAAGAGTATTATTCATCAATTTTTGTGCTTCTACAAAAACAAGAAATCTACATTGAACCTGACATAATCCTGCCTTCAAGAGGCTTGTCTTCTACTGGGGTGTTATAACATTTGTTAAGATAAATTAATAGAATTTAAATGAAGATTAAATTTAGGAGGAGGGATATATGCAGGAGTTGTATATATCAAAATTACTGTGATATAGGTGAAAGGAGGATGAGGAATGATGGGAGAAAGTAAGGGGAAAAGAAGGTAGGGAAGGCAGAGGAAAGGAAGGAAGATAGCTGGGGTAGCCTGTCTCTAGCCCCAGTGGGGAAATTGACCCAAGCCCTTAGGAGCTCAACAAAAATCAAGCTAGATGATAGGTACATTAATAAAGTGGGTTATTTAGATTAGGAAAGGGAAAAGTTAGGTAGGGGAAAAGCTAGTTGTTGTATTGGGGAAGCTTCTCTACACCTTTTAAGGTATGCCATGTTGCCATGGGAGAAAAGCTCAAGATCTTGATGTTGCTCAGGCCAGGAGGCTAGGTTGGGGTTGCTCCTAGTCTCAGTGATGAATTTTTGCCTTCTCACTAGGGGTATAAAGCTCAGATAATAGCAATTCTATGGCTTCAAAAGTGGGATTATACAACCTGACCACCCTTTTGTATTCATTTATTGATTTGGGGGGTTGGTGTAGAACTGGGGAAATCTTCTCTTTAAAATTTCCAAATCACCCCCTGTGAATGGTTTGTAGCCCTTTACATGTATTATGCCTGAGTTTGGTTGCACTACAGTCCTGTCTGTAATAGGTAGGATAGTGACAAAAGCTGCTTCAGCCCCTGCAGCTTATTGTTCAGTGGTGTTATTTTCTGTGGCCTTCTGTTTACTGTCTCCCTCCTTTTTTGGTAAAACTGTACCCTCTATGATCTCTAGCTACATGATGGTTCTTGCATCAAGAAACCCTTTTTTTTAAAACCTTTAATTTCTGTGTATTGGCTCCTTGGTGGAAGAGTGGTAAGCATGGGCAATGAAGGTCAAGTGACTTACCCAGGGTCACACAGCTGGGAAGTGTCTGAGGCCAGATTTGAACCTAGAACTTCCCATCTCTAGGCCTGACTGTCAATTAACTGAGCTACCTAGCTGCCCTTGCATCTAGATCTTTGCCTTCCCTAATTTGTTAATTTCAATGAGAGTCTTTATCTGTTCAATCAGTTGTTCTAGAGCTGGGTTTGTCACTTCTGCCTTCCCAAAAGTAAAAGTCAAAATCCTTCTCAATATCATTAGGGCCCCATAAAATATTGCTGTCATGGCCATCACTGATGGAACATATGTCAGAGATTCACCCAGGGGTATTGTCAGCCATTGACAGGAATCATAAACTCTAATTATCTCCATAAAAACCTGAGGGATAGTCACCAACCACAGCATTGAACAAGCCCTCCATATCCCATATAATAGCACTACAGAGCATCCTAGAATAATGATTGCTCTATTAACCAAGCTTGCCATGATAAAAGCTTCCCACTCAGGTTCAGAAAGATATCCTAGGCTGGCTGGCCAAACTGTTGTATTTGGGAAGTTGTAAGATGGCAGAGTCTGTAGGATCAAATCTCTCTGTTCCTTTGGTCTATGGAAAGGACACACACACACACACACACACACACACACACACACACACACACACACAGCCTTGTCTGNACACACACACACACACACACACACACACACACACACACACACACACAAACAGCCTTGTCTGAAGGGAGGGGCAAGATCTTGCTGAGAGCTCCTTCACTTCCCCTCTCCCAACAGGAAGTTAGAAAGTCAGTTAAAATATGGAGGTTGATCTGTTATCTTCTGGGCTCAGTCAGTAAATTAGGAAAGACTAAGCTCCTAAAGATGGTAACTTTCTCTAAACTATTTCCCCACAGGATTGAATAGGAGAGAATAGGAGAAGCTTGATTTCTTTGAAGCTTACAGGCACAGAGGATAGGATTTACTTCTGGGCTACAAAGCAGGAGGACCCCAGCTTGAGGAAGTCATGAGTATTTCTCTAAATATAACCAGGCACTGCTCCCAATTGATTAAAGGTTTAATGATACATGGGGATGGGAAAAAAGGGAGATCAAATAAGGATTGAAAAGATCTAGGAAGCCCTCAAACTGTTGTGTCCAAGCAGCCCTTCCCCACAAAGGGGAAGGTACCTTGAATAGCTAATCTGCTCTCTATCCCTATAAATATTCTTCCTCTATGTCTAAATATCTAAACAGAGGTAATCTGTGATGTAAATTGGATGTCAAATCAAGGTAAAGCAGGCTGGCAGCTAGGAACTAAAATGGCTTTGCTTAGATTCAAGCCTCAAGCCCCAAGACAACCCAGGACCCAAGACCTAGCAAGCAGAGTGACCTACCTACTCTCAACCCAGGATGCAACTGGCTTTAACTGGTCCCTCTTTCAGAGTTCTTGGGGGGCCCCATGAAATTTTGAGCTGTGGCCTGAACCCCTCTCTGCAGCTAGAATTCCACTCTGTAATATGAATCTCACCGAGTAGATCTCCGAGGGGACCAAGGCTCTCTTCAATTCTCCAAAAAAGGCATCCTGGGGGAAAAAGGCTTTTCCCCTGGTTGGGGAAAAAGGCAGTATCACTCTAAGTAGTTTGTGGACAAGCTCCACTTAAAAGATATTGTTGTGGGGTCATGTGGTTTGAGTTATTTGCCTTATTTTTGTTCCCAGAATTATCATTCCCTACAATTGCTATTCCTGAAAATATTATAACTATGATTCTGATAGTTGTTGTTCCTGAAATTATTATTTCTATAGTTGCTGTTCCTGAAATTATTGTAGTTGTTATTATTTTTTTTATTCCTGATGGCCTGTAATAGATTTCTACAATTCATCATTACATGGCCCTTCTCACAGAAGTGGCAGGTCAAGGATAGATAATTAGATTCTCAGAGAAGGGCAAGTGTTATTGGTGTAGTATCATGCCCTCTTTCCTGTTTATTTTATCACATAAAGATTTCAGGTCTTTTGTATTGTTTCCAATAAATCTTTAATTTCTGTTGTTTTCTCTGCATGTCCTTTTGAGACATACACAGCAGTTTTCCTCAATTCTTCCAGCTCCATCTCAGGCCATTTCGGGCAATGCATTTTAAAATAGTCTTGGACCACCCTGCAAGAATTATTAATGAATTGAAGCTGTATTTGTCTGATATCTTTTTCATTAGAAAGATCTAGGTGTAGGTATTGACTTCCCAGCTCAATGAGCCTATCCATAAATTGGGAGGGAGTCTCGTCATCAGATTGCATAAAGCGGTTGAATTTTGTCCAAATATCTGGTCTTTCAGTGCATTCTGTCATCGCTTTTAAAATGGCATTTCTAGCATTGTTTAATTATAAATATTCCATGGGAACTTTATAGTCCCATTGAGGATCTTGAGGTGGTCAGTATGCTACATTGCACCCTTGGGCTTTATTTACATGAGAGATGATTTTATTTTTCTCATGTTCCATCAGAAAGGCCTGAAGTAATTTTTCAATGTCCTTATAAGAAGGAGCATATTGGAAGAAAATATTCATCATTTTTTTTCATCACAGCAATGGATTCTTCTTCAAAACTTGGAATATCTCTTAAATTCTTTAATATCCTACAGTGTGAAAGGAGTATGATGTCTTAAGTTTATCACATCCTATTGTGGGCATTTCCCTTAAGGGGAAAAGGCCATCATAAGAACCAAAATCAGTCTGTGGTTTGGGATTCTTCTGAGTTGTTTGCATGCCTACTGTTGTAGGAAAATTTAAAAGCAGATTTAGAAATATGTCCAGGTAGGCTGGCAGGAGCCCAAGTTCTAACTTGGAACACAGCAAGGGGCTGAACACAGTGGATTCTCTCTAAAGGCAGTTGGGGGTTTTGAAGGAGTTGGGAAACCACTGACCTGAGAGCCTGTGGATTTTGAGTGTCTCTGAGCAACATATGGAACATCTCAACTAGCAGAATCAAGGAGAGCAGGTTGAGAATACTGTCTTGTTTGGTGGACAAGCAAGATCAGTCTCCCTGACTTCTCTGAAGAGTTATTTGGCTGGAGCCTGTATACTTGGAATGAAACATTTTGCACTACTGCTCAAGACCATCAGACCATCTACGTGAGATCCCAATAGTCCCTTGTGTCCTGGAGGCCTGCATAGTGTAGTGAAGGGATTTCCCAGACCTTTAACCTTTAACCTTGAATTGATCCCATAGTGTTTTAGAGTAGTGTGACCTTTCCCCCCTCTTTTAATCTTAAGTTAACTATTAAAAAAGTGTTTTTATTCCTATTGTGTCTTTCCCTGTAGAAGTAAAATATCCCTGGCTGATTTAGTCTAAATGACAGTTGGATTCCAACTGTCACTCACTCAATCACATTATCACAGCCCCTTTTTTATTTGTTTAAGATAGTTATACATCTTCAGCCTTCATTTCTTCCTTCATCCCTTTCTTTCCAAAAGAACCCCTGTGTGTGTTAGTGTTCATTTACCCACTTCACTACCAAGTCAGTACAGGTAGGAATTGGTATGGTCTAATCTGTTGGGAGTTCTCTGTGCTAATGAACTCATAGCTCCATTATTTCCTCAGATAAAATTACACTCGGGGTTGGTCTTGGGCTTGGAGAAGGGACAGGAGAAGACAGGGCATTGGGAGAGGATGAGGTGTCAGGAGAAGAAGCAGGGGAGGGAGGGTTGGCCAGGTATGGAGGACCATCTCTATATCAAGAGTTTGAATGGTGTTTTATGGCATCGGAAGATAAGGACAAAGCAGAAAATTGAGAACAGCCAAGCTAATGGTTAGCTCCATGCTGTTCTGACAGACATTGAGCTTGAGGTATATTTTATACAGTATACAGGAGTCCTTTAAAAAGCACAGTGGAGTTAGCATCTGTGCAGACACATCAAGGTTACAGAATTACATCATGATTAGTATATGGCTTACAAGAAATTTTTTCATGAAGATTATGCCCAGATGAGAAAAGTCCCAAGATTTAAAATGAGCCTCACTTTACCTAAAAGTTATTTTAGTAAAAGCTTCCATACTTCAAAAGATATCTTTAAAGAATGAGCTTTTAAGATTATTGGATACAGTCATTGAAAGTACCTAAGAGGGAATAGAATTTTGTCTGGCTCTGCCTACAATGTCCTTGGGTTGTCCAAGACAGTGAAAACAGATACATAGCAGGTTCTGTTAATTTCCTTTTTTTTTTTCTGCCTTGAGAAAAGATTGTTAACGCCTTAACTACTCGTTTACTATATGGAACTTAGAGGTTTTTCTTTGAGGCTGTTCTAAAAACTAGATTATAATGCTTTCAATAATAAAAGGAATTGATCAGAAAAGAACCACAGAGAAGGATCAAATTTTTTGGATTAGCCATCCACCTCTCCGCCTGGCCTTTCAGGCTCAGATCACCAGAATCAACACAAGGCCTTGTGAGCTACATTGATCTTTATGGGGATCCAGATAAAAGGCCCTGTCAAAGACCCTATTTCTTTGAGTGGCTCCCCGAATAGCTCCCTATAGCTAGGAGATACACAACACAAGAGAGGAGTTTCTTCACATCCGTATCCTTCTCTATTTCAGGAAAAATAGAAATTTCCACTCTGAGTAGTTCAGGAACAGGTTCACAAAATTTTGAAGTAGATATTTCAATTGGATTCCCCTTTTCCACTGGATCAAGTATAGAGTATTTGAAAATTTCCAATTGAAGTTGCACTGCTGCTTGGATTTTTGCTTGCATTTTCCTGTTTGCAGCCTTTTGTGTCTTCATATTGAAGATTAGAAAAAGATTTCCCAGAAACATTAGGAAAAGGAGACATTCAGAAACCGTAAAGTTTTTCAATTTGGCAAAGGCCAAAAGGTTTTCCTGTATAGAAGTGATCATATTGAGCAGCTTCTATAGATTGATTTATTTGGTGTGCTTTAATTATTTATTTAACAATCTGTTTGCTTGCTTTTATTTATTTATTTGCTTCCAGTTGGGGGGGATAATTTATTTATTTGTTATTGGTGCTGACCACTAGTGGCAGAAAGGTAGCACTGCAGCTCTGCAGAAAAGGGGGGAAATACTGTGTTCAATGCTGGCCTCTAGTGGCCAAGATGCAGTATTACAGGGGGAAGAGAAAATTGCTGATGAAGGAAGGGAGTTAGAAAAGGAATTGTGGGTAAGGGGGTGGAGTTAAGGTACTGAATGGTGCTGGGAACCAAAATGGAGGAAGGAGGTGGAGCTGAAGCACTCTGGGGAACCTTCCTGCCAAGGTAAGTAGGGTTTGGGGCTTTTATTTTTTCTTTTCTTTTCCCCTGAGCAGATACTTAGAGTTAGGTGCAGGCATGGAGTTTTAGAATTAGGCTGGGGTGGGTGAAAATGAGAGAGGGACCAGAGGTTTTTCCTGGACCCTTTTTGGGTTTTGTTGTCAGACCCCCTGCTGGGTTTTTTTCCTGGAAGGGGTAAGAAGGTTTAGGGTTAAGGCTCCTGGGCTGGGTGAGGGGGATTCAGATCTGGAACCCCTGCTGAGGCAGAGGATCTGAGCAGGAGTTTAGTAGGGGAAGGGACCCCTGCTGGGCTGGGTTTTGGATAGGAAGCCTTTTTTTTTAAACTTACCTAAGGTAGTAAGGCAGGCAGGTAGGAAGGTTCAGGTCCCAATCTAGGTCCATTGCCAGATCGTGATGTAGGTGAAAGGAGGATGAGGAAGGATGGGAGAAGGTTAGGGAAAAGAAAGGTAGGGAAGCTGGAGGAAGAGAAGGAAGGTAGCCATGGCAGCCTGTCCCCAGCTCCAGTGGGAAAATTGACTCAAGCCCTTCGGAGCTCAACAAAAAACACACTAGATGATAGGGATATTAATAAACTGTGTTTATTTAGATTAGGAAAGGGAAAAGTTAGGTAAGGGAAAAGCTAGGAGTAGATCTCCAAGGAGACCAAGGCTCTCCTCCGTTCTCCAAAAAAGGTGCCCTGTGGGAAAAAGGCTTTTCCCCTGGTTGGGGAAAAAGACATGAAAACCTTCACTCTCCCTTTCTCTTATACTTTCCTCATTCCTCTTATACCTTACACCTCCCACAAAGGAAGTGGGATGTGTCTGAGAACGTTAGGGTAGAAGGTCTTAGGAGTGATAGTCTCTCAACAATTAAATATGAGATTCAACAGAGCATATATATTTTAAAATATTGAAGTGACAATGATATAAAAGGCTTTAAAACCTAAATAGATTGTTGACAGTATGATCCTCAAGGCAACAGGAAGTCACTAGAGTTTCCTGAAATGGGCATAGGGAAGCATTAAATACTTGGATCTGAATTGTAATAAGATTAACTTGAGATCTGAGTTGAGGATGGACTGGAGTAGTGTTAAAATGGACTAAAAATCTGAGAGATTTACCATTGCTGATGCAGTGGACTAGGTATGTACTGTTCTCACTGTCTCTGTGCATATTTATAAATATGCACACACTTACATACATATATGTAGATATAGAAAATGTGACTAGGTTAACAAATATTTATTTTATCTCCTTCCTCTATTTCCTGATCACAATGGAAAAAGGGGAAGGAGGAGAGGAGAGGAAGAAAATCCTTCTAATAAATATTTTATTACTTTTTCTATTTCTTTAGCTGTAAAGTCAAAGAAAATCCTACAAAGAAACACTAAAGATTTTTAAAGTCAAATTAAGTGTGTTTGTTTCTTGATCATGTTATTTTTGAAATTTTATATTTTTATTCATTAATTCTATTATTATTATTATTATTATTATTAGTTTAGTTTAGGCAAGACCTGAACATATATTTATGCAATAGTAAGAGAGACAACATGAGAGAAAGAGGAAATAGAAACAAATATATTTTTCTGAAGATAATGATTGGATTGGAGATTGATTTCAGGACCCAATAGATGGACATGCTTTGACAAGGAGAGGTGTCATCTCTTTGTTAGGATTCTAAACAAAGGAGGGGAGAATAGATGATAATTTGGATGGTTTTTGAAGTGGAAATAGAAGAAAAGGGAAAGGTCTTATTCTTAGCATAAGTGGTCAAAAGATGTTAATTCAAATCACTAAATGATGAGTTGACAGTACTCTAGTAATCGACTTTATAATTATAGATATTTATAAAATACTTGGATGGTTTATAGAATATTTCTTTGTTCATTATTTGTTCTACACAACAAACCTATATGATAGCATTAAAGTTATTATTGTGGTTCTACAGATGAGTAAATTAATGATTAAAGAATTAAAATGGTTTCTTTTTGGTATCAGTGTCAGAGACAGACTTTAAATTCAGTCCTGAGCTGAATAAAAATCCAGAGCTCTCCACCTATCTAGCAAGTGTGTCAGATTTTTTTTTTAATTAAAAGGGATAGTAGCTAGTCAATATATTGAAATAATTAATGTTCAATCAAGGCAGTTTCACTTTAACTAATAAATGGTTATCCTTCCTAAGAAAAGTGTGCACAGGACCTTGATTCATTACTTGGTTTAATAATTTTGCTTGACATACTCATTAACTTCTAACCTGTCATTGGTATTACTATTCATATTTCTTAATTTGTCTATCAGTCAGCAACTTTTAAGTTAATCAATCAAAAACTTAAGTACTCCTACTTAGTACCTTACCAGTTACTAAGTATGAGAATTTACAAGTGACTTGTGACAAGGCCACTGCCCCGTCCCTGGGCAGTACTAGGCAAATTGGAAGACTGTGATTGGTTCCCATAAAGTGAGGGGAGCAACAGGAAGTGATGTGGAAAAATGACTATAAAAATGTTATAAATATCCTGGTGTTATGAGGACCTGAAGCTGTGTTCGTGTAAGTGATACCTAAGTGAGACACTTAAATTGACATAATGAGACACAAAGGACCCCACAGAAGTAGTTGTAGCGAATCTGCTAAGCTTAACTTCAGAATAACAGTGTCCCAGAATAGTCAGCCAAGTGAAGAATCTGTGACTGGGTTTACACAGCTATTCTAACTGTCTATTCTGGCCTAGTATGGATAACGCCAATTGACTGTGAATTATACTTCACTATAGTTGAAATAAGTCTCCTCTTCCCTCAAAATCCCAAATATATAACCACTAAGCCTAAGGTAAAGATGACATCCACTTTAGGCAAGTTGAAGATTTACTATTAACAGGCTTATGGAGGGCAACAGGGAAATAACAGGGAAGAGGGAAACAGGAAATTCTTAATCTAAGCTAATGATGAAAGATGGTACTTGAAGTAGAGGTAATCAGACTTGTCAATTATCAATGGCTGATAGCCTGCTGCCAGCCTGGCAAGGCTGGAGTTCAACCAAAATCAGGTTGTTTAGTTGAGAGATGTTGTTTGCTCTTGGAATATGAATCAGGAAGATTTTATTTGGTATAAAGGTATTTCAGGATCTGAGACTATAAATTGGTAAGTGCAGGTTGCTGGTAATTCAGGTTGACCTATGGCCTACCCAAACTAAACCAACACTCCCACTCCCAAAATCCAATCTCCAGATTGAGATTATATTTCAGTTCAAATCCTTCTTTATATACCTGAGCTACTAACTCTCTTGGCACATGACACCTCCTGCCAGTCTCAGCTCATTCCATGTTCTAATCAGACAACGGTCCATCATTCTGCTCTCCATGTTGATTTGCAAAATATCATTACGAAAGTTCTGAATGTCTTGTCCAAGGGATTTCTCCTTTGAACTTCTTTGGAGTTCATCTTTGGATACTCTTTGTCAGTGTGCTGGACTAAAGGAGTAGACTCTTTCAATACCACAGTCCTGATTTGACTTTCTGCCTGAGTAGCTGGCCTTCCTTTACTGGCTTTTGGAGAGATTAGTTCCTGAGAGGCCTTCCCATCTTGGAGGAGTCCACATGGGTGGAACCCTTGCTAAAGACACCACCAGGACTCCTGGCTTAAGAGACTACCACAACTCCATGTGGAGATCAATACTTGAGAGCCCTTGCCAGGTGGTGAGCTGGACTTCTTCAGACAGAAATTCTAGGGTATCTAACTTTCAATACTTTCTACTTCCTTCCTACATTACTCTCTTTTACTATATCTTTATTAAACTAAATTAAGAGCAGCTAACAGACTTGTGATTTAAGAGTTAATTTTTTTAATTGGCAACCATAATATTATTTTAGAATTCTCATATTAGCATAAAATTTAAATTTAAATTCTTACAATAGAAAAGAGTGCCATTGTCCTCCAAGAATATTGTCAGGAACATCTGAAGTTTAATTATATTGGGAAGTAAAAAAGGCTGCCAGAAACTAAAAAGGACAATTAATATTGTATATTTTCATTTGTATGTTTGTTTTTAACTATCATATGAAAAGAGGAGTACCAGTTTGGTTCTTTGGATATATGGAATAATAATTACTGACAAGTGAAAAGTAAAGCAGTAGCATTATTTCTCTAATTCTGTCTCTGCCAAGGATGATGATTGAGACTGAGTGGTATATTAAAAAGAAAGTTGGATTTGGGAACAGAACAGTATTTGAATCCTGTCTTTGGAATATCATACCTATTTGTAACATTTGGTAACTCACATTTCATTCACATGAAAGGATTTAATTTGATTAAATCTAAATTCCTTTCACAACATTTACAAACTTGAACCATGAAAAGGAGAAAACAAAGATGGTTAGTAGAAAGTAGATATCCAAAGCAAGGAAAGAAATTAAAAGCATAATGATGATCAAAGATGAAAATAAAACTACACCTTTTTGTCTACCCATGCTGACTTACTTAGTAAATGAATCAGCAGAAAAAACAAAGAGATAATAATACAAATACAGAAGCACAATAAAAATTAAATCACAAAATAAATAGCATTTCTTTATATTAATAACAAAATCTAGGAGGAAATAAGAGAAGCAAAATTTCCATTCAAAATAGATTAAAATGCATAATATATCTGTAAGTATATCTATTATTATCCTTACAGCCATATAGATTTGTGTGATAGATATGTACATATATTGTCAAAGACAAATAAATATGAGAGTAGTCAATGTCGAACAGACATATAAAAACAAGAATCCTACTGGATATTGTACTGCAATTTTTGCTAATTGCTCCAAATAGTTTTCAAAAGAATTCAAGTACATAGTTAAAAAAATCAATAAAAATCCTTAACCTCTGTTCTAATGAATCTCAAGCTAACTCAATATACCAATAAAGTCAGTGGTAAAAATAAAGATCCTATATTTTAAAAAAATAGTTATATCATTACTTTTTTACAGAGTAGTAAACATTTTTAAAGGACAGAAGATGTTCGTGTATTGTTAGTGGATAGATAAGAAATTAGCTGACTGTATTGTAACATTACTCTGCTATAAGATATAACTTTATAATTATTACAATTAAGCCTGAACTGCCAAAAATCATATAGCCAGGAAAAAAATGATGCAATGAATATAGCAAGGACAATGAATGAAAAGCAACAACAAAACCAACACAATGGAAATCTATTATACAATAACGGACAAGCTTGGCCTCAGAGATATGAGAGAGAAGCACCGTTTTTTTCTTTGGAAATATGAGATTAAGGAAAAGCAACATCTAATATACTCTCATCCTAAGGAGCTGAATTATTCTTTCTACATCTCTTTTATTCTTTGTTTAAAAATGACTTTATGAGAGCACAAAGAGAGAATAAAGGATCAACTTGAACATATATGTAATATGAAAATAAAATATATTTTAATATATCTTTATAATGGTTAATAGTATAAAGTACTTAGAATAAAGTTAGAGAAAAGGTCATTGGTTTTCACAAATATGAATTAGGTAAAGACCTTTAATAAAAAAAATTAAGTTATTGGTAGAAAAAAATATATATATATAAAGTTATTTACAAACACCAAAAATTGCATTAATGGAGATTATTATCTTATTTTCCTCATCTTTTAAAATGAATTCAGATAAGAAACATCCTGGAGTAAGCTGCTATCCTGTCATTGTGATTTTTTTATTTTTGAAACACTTACCCTCCGTCTTGGAGCCAGTATCAAGTACTGGCTCCAAGGCATGAGAGTTATAAGGGCTAGGCAATGGGGGTCAAGTAACTTTCCTAGGGTCCCAGCTGGGAAGTGTCTGAGGCTAAATTTGAACCCAGGACCTCCTGTCTCTAGGCCTGGCTCTCAATCCACTGAGCCACCCAGCTGCCTCCATTGTGATTTTTAAAATTAGTGATTAGTATACAATTGTTAAGGTGGATTTTAAAAACTCCTTTTTTTTAAAACAATAAACATATTGGAATTTAAAAAAAAAGTCATGGACATTCAGATTCCTAGTTTTTGAAAAAAGAAAAGAGACCTGAATATATCAAATTTTGTCACTGAAATTAAATTCCTAGCAATTTTTTAAAAGTCAGAGAGATATCTTGTTAATATCATTCATGAAAAGGCATTGATCACAAAAATTTAACATTATCAAAAATAAGCCATGGTAGATTAATTTAATTTTTAATTTTTGAAAGGATCATTCAACTGATAGGAAGGTATGTTATAAACATAATTTCCTAAGATTTTCCTGAAACATTAAAAAATTTTATTGATGATCTTTAGAAAAGGTAAAAAGAGACAGACTAGATGATAAGAAAATTTAGTTTTATTGAGAAGTAGTAGAATGACTGTGCTCCAAAATTAATCATTAATACTTTCAAATTTTAATGGGAGGGAGTTATCCTGTTGAGAACCCCTAGTATTTTTGGTTGGCTCTGTATTATTTAATATTTTTATCAATGATTTGGGCAAAGACTGACATGATATAATAATGACATTTTTATATGACAAAGAGATAGAAAAGAGAGCTAATAGCCATATCAATATATAGAAATAATATAATTTTGTTCTGAATATATGAATTTAAATTTAATAGAGAAAATATTTCCTATGTGCATTAATGTATGGCCTCATAGTAGTGTATCTGAAAAAGAAAGTGTGCATTAAGAAAGGTATATTCTTTGTATAAAGAAATAATGGACTCTAGTCTAAGCTAGTAAGACCACTTGTGGAATATTATGTTCCTTTGGGACATAGTTGTTTATAGGGTGATATGCTTCTATTCTACCATTTATCATATTATGTTTTTTTTCAGATTATTTTGTATTCCAAATTAATGTTGCTATTAGGACCTATCTTTTTTTTTCTTCTCTTGGTAATGTTATCAAGTGTTTCTTGACTAAGGCAGTACTGTGTCATTTTGGCACATACCTCTTCATGACCATTTTACAACAGTCAATGTTTTTAGAAAATTATGATAAATCAAGATGTATTTATGCATCTCTTATAAGAAATAATGATTATACTAGAACTTTTAAAATGTTGCTTTTTAGGGGCATTTTCTAAATATAAGAATGCTATTAATCATAAATCCATTGCAGGAAAAATTTTAAAAATATTTTGGGAGATTATATTAGGAAATGAAGCAAAATGGAAATTCCATATTTATTTAGATATTTTGAAATTTTTAAATACAATATTCTCTTTCATTTACTATACGTCTGAATATCAAAATATGAATGATTTTTGGTTTTATAAGTGCTGAATACAGTAGAGTTTTACCCTAAGGGGTATATTGCAGAATCAAAAGTAAGAAAAATTACTCATAGAAATTTCTGTAATTGTCAATAAGTAAATAAGATATTTCAAAACTGTAGTAGCTTTATTGGGATAGAGTCTTTTCAAAACAGATGATCTTCTTAGAGAAAAGATAATTGTTATGAGATGGTTGCTCTGGAAATAACTGAAAGCTGATTTTATTTTCCACAAAACTTGATTAAGGTATTGATAAGGCGATTTTAAATAGTCCCTACTTTTCAATTTGAAGAAAACTAAAACGAGAAAAATCATAGATATATGGGGCAAATTATTAGAATGGAGAATCTTCATGAAAGCAGTTCCCAAATAAATTTGATGGTAGTAGAGGATGATAAACTCTTTGCTTGTTCTTATTGATTCACCGTCCCATAAGTAAAAATGCAAGGATGCTAAAAATAACAGAACAGCAGCTTTCTAGCTGATTAAATTGCTAGGAAGACAAAACAAAACAAAACAAAACAAAACAAAACAAAACAAAAGACCATCATATTTAGATCCAATAGCAGAAATTTTGTGGGTAGATTCGATGAATAGATATCATATTGTTAATTATCGAATTCCCCACTAAGTTACAGAAACTGAAAGTGATTGGATTAACAAGACCAGTCTTGAGATAACACATGTGTGTTTGGTCATGAATGGAAGGCAGAAGAATTTAAATTGTCTTTTCTCATTGAAAACGAATAGTTTTGTTTGCTAAATTAAATGATGCTATTTTGTTGGATTAGACATAGACATGTTGTAGTTTGTGTCATTTTAAATTTAGACTCCTGACAAAAAAGAAAATACATTAGTAGATTTTTTGAAACATGACGAGAATGTGGTAGTTGCTTTTAATGCTATGAAATCCATAGCCACTGTGACCTGAAAACGGAGATCCCATCTCCCAGGGTGAGGAGTGCTTGCATGGATTCATTACAAGTCAGACAGCTTTTAGCTGAACCTACTGAAACCACTCTTTTTCCAGAAATAAATGTTAATGCAGATGAAGAATGCTTTAATAATGAAAAACTCTCCATGAAATCGTTGTTTTGCAAGGTGCACTATAGAACTTAGAAAGGTAGATCAATCAGCCTGGCTTCATATTCAGCCAAATGATTAAAATAATTAGTTTCACTACTTTTCAGACATATTTGAAATAAACTTAATGTGAAAAGCAACTGTAAAACTAAGTGGACATATAGCTATGACTATATATATATATGTATATATATATGTATTTATATACATATACACATGCATATTATTTTATAAGAATCCAGAGTATTCTGACAATCTTGCCCAATAAAAATAGATAACCAGAACAAGAAAGGAATCAACACTGAGGAACTTAAGAGGTCATTCTGTCCAACAACTTCAGTTTTAAAATGTGGAAACTGATACCCAGAAAAGGATATGTGATTGCTCAAGGTTACACATGTAATAAATGTTCAGGTAACCATGCCAGGCTACAAGAACCCACTCAACTCCAAGTCTAATAGTCTTTTCACTACACAAATTAATTAAGTGTATTTTATAACATCCTTATAGTATTAAAATATAATTATATTAAGGTAAACATTACCATCTTCATCATCTTAAAAATATGAACATGTTCATACAAAAAGAACAAAAATGAATTGCATATATAACTCTGAATGTATACTATATAGTTTTAAAAGTATATGTAAAATTTAATAAAATAGTCTAAACATTGTATTCTTTCTCTTTTATCCTCTTCTGAAATTTCTTATGCTTTCTTTTGTCTTTAAAATAATTTCATAAATCACTTTTCTATATTCTTTTTAAAAAATATTTATTAATTTATTTTAAACCCTTAACTTCTGTATATTGACTCCTTGGTGGAAGAGTGGTAAGGGTGGGCAATGGGGGTCAAGTGACTTGCCCAGGGTCACACAGCTGGGAAGTGTCTGAGGCCAGATTTGAACCCAGGACCTCCCATCTCTAGGCCTGGCTCTCAATTCACTGAGCG
Source organism: Gracilinanus agilis (assembly GCF_016433145.1). Taxonomy (NCBI): domain Eukaryota; kingdom Metazoa; phylum Chordata; class Mammalia; order Didelphimorphia; family Didelphidae; genus Gracilinanus; species Gracilinanus agilis. The sequence goes on along the minus strand of NC_058132.1, from coordinate 551,512,100 downwards.
ACCCAGCTGCCCCCTCTATATTCTATTTGGCAACACTATCATTACCTCCAATCCTGTCCCTGGCAAAAAAACCCTCCAGTAAAGCAATGAAAATCATTATAAAAATAAGTTCACACATCAGCCATGTTTGAAAATAAGTAATTTATTCTGTCAAATGATATCAACATTCTGATAACAGGTGAGGGGATAAGTTTCATGGCTAATGTGTTGTCATGATTGGTCATTACAGTTATCAGATTCCTTGTCTTTCAAGTTTTTTACAATTTTACATTATTTGAGTCATTCTATAATTTTTTATTGCAATTCTACATAATTCCTTTTGTATAAATTTAGAGCAGTTGTCCAGGGTCCTTCTGAATATTTTTTTTTGTTTTCTTGATATTGGACCACCTTACACTAAAGAAATAATGGGTGAAATCCATATGCCTATTTCTCAAATTGGCAAAGTTGAGAAAAATAAAAATTATATTTTCTCCTGAGGATTTGAAATAGTCTTTCTTAACTTTTCTTTTAATTTTTAAAAATTTCCTACCATTGTATTACATTACATTATATTACATATATCATATTATATTCCATAGTATTTCTTTATATTCAAACACAATGCTTTCATCAGTCATTCTCTAACAGGTGAACACTATGTCTTCAACTTTAAAAGTTTTGCCATCGGGGCAGCTGGATGGCTCAGTGGATTGAGAGCCAGCCCTAGAGATGGGAGGTCCTAGGTTCAAATCTGGCCTCAGACACTTCCTAGCTGTGTGACCCTGGGCAAGTCACTTAACCCCCATTGCCTAACCCTGTAACAAAATTAATATAGAAGGATATATATAAAAGATATTAGGGTTTAAAAAAATTTAAAAAAAAGTTTTGCCATCAATACTTTTGCATATGCTATTCACACTAACCCTTTTTCTTCAAAATAGACTTAATGAAATATCTAGAACTGATATTAAATAACTTGTTCAGGGTCACAGAATCAATATTATCAGAGATAGGATTTGAGCCAAGGTCTTCCTGCCCTTTAGGATAGAAATCTGTAGAATGTAATACACAATCTCTCTGGAATTAAAAATTGTTGTCATTTCCAATAATTTTATATAAATGATGTCAACTATTTTGTCAGTTAATGGCTCAAAGCTCTTCTTTTACAAACTTTATATTTTGACATATTTTGATATTTTTATTGTTACTTTTAATTGCAACCATTTTTAATTTTTTCAACTGAAAATAATTTCACAGGATTTGTTCCTCTTTAAAGTAGTTATAGCATAATCTTGTATAATAATGACCAGTTCCTTCATATTACATCTTTCCTTTTATATGAAAAATTTATTTTTAAACTAGAATCTTGGAATTTTGTATGCCAATACTGAGTGTTGTCAAGTTCAGATTTCTTTGAAGATATGAATAATGGATACTACCTTACTTCTAATACATCAAGGAAATTTCCTAAAGTGATAGCTTTAGAAATATGATATAAATGCTGGGCTATTTTATTGTTTGCTTATTTGATTGTTTCCTAGCTGTCCAATAATTCTTAACATCTTTTCGTAACCTGTTTTTCAGGTCACTTGTGATAAATATAAATTTTACACTTTTATTTTTTGTCTTTTGGTTTTCTTCTATTTCTTGTTCACTTGTGACATCATTGAATTCTGTTTTTCTCCATTCTATTTTTTCAGTGTCCACTGTTTCAATACCTTTTTTTTATTTTTTCCATCCATTTTTCTAGTAACAGACTAAATGTGCTTTTTTATTATGACTTGCTTTATTGGCAAGATCTCTTGAATATTTCCCTTTATATCCTCTGACAAAACCACCAATCTGGTACAAAATATTATGCCCTCATATCTGAACTTCTGAACTATTTCAAAAGCCTGCTAATGAATCTGCCTGACTCATGTCTTTCCACTTCAGTCCATCCTCTATTCAGCTAATAAAATCATATCCCTAAAGTAGAGGTCCCTCATGTGTTCTTCAATCTGTTTTAGGTAAAAGATGCATTAACTCTAAGCCTTGGGTATTTTATCTGGCCTTTCCACATGCCTGGAACTTACCCACTGAGCTCCCTAGCTTTCTTTAAGTTTCACTAAAATTCCCTCCTTTATAGGGAGCAGTTTCCAATTTCTCTTAACTATATTGCCTTATATCTATTAATTATTTACCATTTACACAGTATACAGTTTGTATACATTTATTTGCATGTTGTCTCCCCTGTTAGACTGAGAACTTCTTGAGGGTATAGGGTTATCTTTTGCTTCTTTTGATATAATAGGTCCTTAGCATAGTTTTCAGAACATAATATGCACTTAATAAATGTTTATTGCTCAATTGTATTATTTTGCATTAATTTATTCCTCTATATTGCATGACTTATGGAAACATTGTAGATTATGTTTGGGTAAGGTCCTTGTCTTTCCTAAAACTCTGCTTCTCCCATGGTCTAGTAGTGAGTAGTAAGGAATTACTAAAATTTTGGACCAATGGAGTAGTAAAAATCACTACTAATGAAATAAATGCAAATTGAATTGACTGACATTTTACTTCAGACCACTGGAATATTGAATAAAAACACATATAATTAACAACTATCCCAATAGGTCTATATGAAATCAAGCCTTAATGTGTTTTAGGTGTATCTCTGAATAGCTGTAACATTTTGGAAGATAATTTAGAAAGATATCCCAATAATTATTAAATTGTACATATTCCTTTACCCAGATATGTGACTACTTCCATGCCCTAAAGATCACAAACACATAAAATGTGTATGTTCATTAATTTTATAATGCTTGTATAAATTATAGCATATGAATATATTTAAATTGGACTGGAAGAAATGGTAAATATGGAAACTTAAGAAAAAATAGATTACTTGAAAGAGCTGGTGTAGTGTGAAATGAATATACAGTACCAAAGAAAATTAGTATGAATAATGGGAGAATGCTGATAAAAACAGTCCATGAGCCATGAATTCAAAAGGTGGGAAATGACATGTCTCCTACTTTTTAGAAGTAGTACTTAGAATAGAGGTAAAGAATGAAATATACAAACATAATCAGTTTGTTGATTTGTTCTTAATTATCATTTATATTTGTTACAAAGGAGGGGTATCTCTTTTGGAAGGATTTGAGTTAGTGGGTAGTGATAGAAATATTCTAAAAGGAAGAATACATATTTAAAAGTAACCAAATCAAAAGAAACAAAATGAAAATAAGTTCAGAGGGATATGGCTAACTTGATTAATTTGTTATACTTAATATAATTTTTAAAAAGAAAATGTATTTAATATAATGTAATGGTTTCATATAAAATTATTTTTTCTTATTTATAAATTGAAAATTTATTACTAAGTTAATAATTAAAATATAACTAGAAAGCTAAGTAGCTAAATATCTCAGTAATTTATATTAAGAAAACATTAACTTCAAAAGTAGCCTCTTCAGGTATAATTTTCCCAAGCTTGACTAGAAATTTGTTTTCTCTAGAAAACTGTAAATTCCAATCAAGAGATCTTAAAATCATTCTTCTTTTGCAACCTTATCCATGATTCAGCTTTTAAGAAAAGAAAAAGTGTTTTTCTTCTATTTCAAATTTATGATTTTTAAAATAATGAATCATGACTATTAAATTCAAGGAAGATGATTAAGTTGCATTTTGATTTTAAGTGAAATATATCACTTGTGATTTTTTTTTGCCAACAATTTTTTTCAAGAGAATTCTCCATTACAACCTTCCAAAAAGTATAGGAATATGCTGTTCACAAAATAATTTGAACAGTTTAATGTTGAAAAGCCTTCATTTAACCATGACAAAATGATGAATTGGAATTAGACTCTGATTTATGATCACATAAATAACAACAATTCTCTTACTCCTTCATTCTTGGGTCTACAAAGTAGCTGAATCAATTAAATAAAATTGATTTCCTCCAAAAAGCTGGCTTCTGGTAAACAATAGAAAAATTGAACAACCCATTAATAGCAATGTCTCACAAAAGCCTAGGTGCAGCCCACAGCATGTCAAGGTGTTTGCCTTTCATCATCTTTCCTGGAGAGCAACATAGGAATGGAAGACTTTGTCCCTAGTTCCCAGTTACTTCAGCCACATATTTTTAATGATTCCTTTTCATTGCCAATTCTATTTGAAAATGTATGAAAGGCTCCCAGCATGACCTAAAGAAATGCTATATTGTGTAAGGGTGCTGTCCCAGTGCTTTTCTGCAAATAAAAGGTGTGCTTCAGTATAACAAAATACATTTCAGAATGCCTGTTCACAAAAGCTCCCTCATTACAAATATCTTTTTTGGTCAACCTATAATACTTTTTCCCCCTCCTTCTTTTTAGAACTGTTATTAATTTATATTCTTATTACACTTTCAGAAAAATTATTTCCATATTTAAAAGGCAAAATAAAATTCAAAAGACCATAAATAAGCTCTTAAATTAGAAGGACAAATTTCTAATTTCTCAAATATATAAGGAACTAAATCAATTGTACAAAAAAAATCAAGCCATTCCCCAGTTGATAAATGGACAAGGGACATGAATAGGCAGTTTTCAAATAAAGAAATCAAAACGATCAATAAGCATACAATAAGCACATGAAAAAGTATTCTAAATCTCTTATATTTAGGGAAATGCAAATCAAAACAACTCTGAGGTACCACCTCACACCTAGCAAATTGGCTAATATGACAGCAAAGGAAAGTAATAAATGTTGGCGGGGATGTGGCAAAATTGGGACATTAATGCATTGCTGGTAGAGTTGTGAATTGATCCAACCAATGTGGAAAGCAATTTGGAATTATGCCCAAAAGGCTTTAAAATGATATCCTGCCCTTTGATCCAGCCATATCACTGTTGAGTTTATACCCCAAAGAGATAATAAGGAAAAATACTTATACAAAAATATTTATAGCCATGCTTTTTGTGGTGGCAAAAGAAATGGAAAATTAGAGAATGCCCTTTGATTGGGCAATGGATGAACAAATTGTGGTATCTGTTGGTGATGGAATACTATTTTGCTAAAAGGAATAATGAACTGGAGGAAATCCATGATTGAGAATTTAGACTCTAAATGATCACCCCATTGCAAATATTAATAGTATGGAAACAGGTCTTGACCAACAAATACATGTAAAATCCAGTTGAATTGTTTTTTGGCTATGGGAAAGGGGAGGTAGGAAGGGTGGGAAAGAATATGAATCATGGAACCATGAAAAAATATTTTAAATTAAATAAGTTAATTAATTAAAAAAGGATTATAGACATTATTTAGTCTAATGCTTTGCTTAGAATTCACTATATATTTTCAAAAGAGAAAGAAAAGGAAATGTGATTTAGACTAGAAGTCTTAGCCTTCAAATAGAAAGACTAAACATCTGTATGGTATTGGGGAGTATGAGGTTGACAAAAATTCTTTCTATGTTAATGAATACATTAAATTTAAAAAAGCTAAATGCAGAAATAGTACATAGATGATATATCAGGGTGGGTATTACAGAAAAATCATTTTCAACAGAAAATTTAAATGCAGGTTTCTTCATCTTATGAAAATTCCCATATTTAGCTAAATATACTATAAATTTCTCAGTTTATTTTGTTTATTTTTTTAACATCAGCAACTCCTCAAATATCACAATCATTTTTTAATATAAACTACCTCACTAAATGATGCCTTAAAAGGGACTTAATTAAGCAAAATGTACAGTACCAAATTTAACAACATATGCAACAGTATTCAACCATAGTCATAACAAAGAGGAGGGATATATGCTTCATTCTCTGGTTTCTGAGGATAAAGAAGTTTATTTTTTATAATCAATCTATGTTTGGTTGCCTTTTAGTGTTATTAATTACAATATCAGAGTATTTTTGTAAATTGTACTCCTAATAGTCATTTTTTTTCATATATTTCCTCATATATGTGCTACTTATTTCTTATCTATATTGCATTTATTTTAAAACAAGGACATAGTATTCTATCATTTTCATATATTGTAATGCAGTAAAAAATCCCTAATCTTTGGGCTCATACATTTTATCTAGGTGTTTGGGAACATGAGTGTGTGCATGCATATCTTTTAAAATATGTGACCTTGGGGATGGAGACAAGGTGTCTGAGAAGGCACAAAAAACCCCTTACTCTCTACTAAGTTATCCTCCAAAAAACTATGATATAATGCTTCAAAATAAATTCTGGAGGAGCAAAACTCACTAAAAATAGGGTGAAATAATCATTCAGCCCAAAACAACATAGAAGGCTGGCATGAAAGATCTATTGCACTAGTATGGACATGGAGTGTACTTTATTCTTCTGTAATACCTAATCTGATATTTATTACTTTAAGCACTTTGGCAACACCACTTGGACAGAACTGATCCAGCAGCAAAAGCTTCCATAGCCCTCAGCCACAGATAGAAAGGGAGATTAGACCACTGCTCAAAAGGAGATTACAGGCTTCTTTTTTCTGGTTCTGGATGCAAGACCCTTATTATATTGCCAATTCAGAGATCCAGGTTAAAGTCCTTGATCATGGCCTCAAAGTGAGGAGGAGCAGGAACATAGACCAGTGCTTTCAGCCACTGGAGAGCAGATGTTCCTGGTCACAGTTCAAAGAAAAAATGAGTGCGTGTAGTTACATACCAAAGCAAAGGTTGGGAGAATATGAATAATCTCACATAAAAAATATGAAACAGTTTTTGCAGTAGAGGGAAAAATGGGGAACATGGGGAAGAGGATCCTTTGGAATGATGTAGGCTAAGGGATTAGGTAAGCCTTTTGTAGGAACAATAGTTAATAATGGTTTACAAGATGGAATATATAGATGTAGGTTACCTTTGTGTCTCTGGAGGATACAGAAAAAATATAAGTAAACAGTAGAAGAATAAAAAGAAACTATGATTGCAAACTACTATTCAGAAAAACAACAAAGAGATGGAACAGAGGTAGATCAAGGAACATTAAGCAAAACATCAGAAACTACAGTGAACTTTATCCCAGCTCTAGAAAAGCTCAAAAAAGAATTCAAAACCAAATAACACAGGCTGAAGAAAATTGAGAAAAGAGCTTAAAAAGTAAAATAGGTCATCTGGAAATAGAGGCACATGAACTAAAACAAGAAACTAGTCTCTTGAAAGCCAGAATTGACCAGCTTGAAAAAGAGGCAAAAAATTAAAAGAGAATGAGTTACAAAAAAATAGTTCAAAAGGAAAAGGAGGATCAAAAAGTCATGGATAAAATCCAGTTTCTTTAAAAATTAGGATTGAATAATTAGAAGCTAATAATTTCACAAAGCTCAATATTTTATAAAACAAAATCAAAAGAATGAAAAAATAGAAGAAAATCTAAAACACCTCATTGAAAATACTAAGGACCTGGAAAATAGATCCAGAAGAGACAATTTAAGAATTATTGGACTACCTGAAGACCATGACCAGAAAATGTTAGAAAAATTGTTTTTACATGAAATTGGGGAAAATTAAAATTCAATTTAAAATAAATAAATAAATAACCTTAATGGATTTGTTTTGTTTGATTCTTTGAGAAATATACTCAATATGTAGGGCACTGGGGTGGAGATTGATTTGTCTTTCATCATTCTTCTGTCATTTAAGATTTTTTTGTGTCTTAAATCTTCTACTAAACCATAAAGTATTCTAAGTAAGATACTCTGACTCATTTAGCTTTTATTCCCTCAACATACAGCAAATTACATTTTCCTTACTGAAAGTTTGATAAATAGTTGTCAAATTAGATTTAATTAGATTCTAATTAATTTTCCCTTTCAATTTGCTTGTATTCAAAGCAGGAATAAGAATTGACTTTATGTATTTTTCTCACCATTTTTTGATTTCTTTCTATTGGACAAAACTTCTGAAAAAATGAAAGTTTCATAATGCATAGTAAGATTACATGATATTAATTTTAAATTAAATGATATACCTTTTCATATTTATAAAGGTATGTTATTTTACAAATTACATGTAAAAACAATTTTCCATGGAATTTTTCTAAAGTTATAATATCTAAATTGTGCTCTCCTTCCTAGAGATGATAAACAATTTGATTTGGGTTATATACATATTATCATGCAAAACATTTCAATATTGTCATTTTTAAGAGAATGATAATCTAGAACCAAATTCCCCTAATAACCACCCCCCCCAAAAAAAAGTTAAAAATAGTATACTTTGATCTACATTATGAATCCAACAGTTCTTTCTCTGGAAACTGATAGCATTCTTTGTAATAAATCCTCAGAATTTTCCTAGATCACTGTATTGCTAAAAGTAAAAGTCTTTCAAAGTTGATCATTCCAAAATATTGCTGTTAATGTGTACAAAGTTCTCCTGGTCCTGCTTATTTCACTCTGCACTAGTTCATGCAGGTCTTTCCAGCTCTTTCTGAAATTATTCTGTTCATTTTTTAGGGGACAATAGGATTCTTTTATCATCAAATACCACAGTTTGTTAAGACATCCCCCAATTAATGGATATCCCCTTAATTTGCAATTCTTTGCCAAAACAAAATGGACTGCTATAAATATATTTTTTCTACAAATAAGTCCTTTGCCTCTTATCTCTTTGGGATATAGACCTACTAGTTGTATTCATGGATCAAAGGATATACATTGTTTTATTGTCTTTTAGGCATATTTCCAAATTGCCTTCCAGAATGGTTAGATCAGTTCACAACTCCGTCAACAATGTATTAGCATCTCAATTTTTGCCATATCCCTTTCAACATTTATTACTTTTCTTTTCTGTCACATTGACCAATCTGATAGTTATGACATGGTACCTCAGGGTTTTAATTTGTATTTCTCTAATAAAGAGTGATTTGGAATGTTTTTATGTGATTATTTATAGCTTTGATTTCTTTATCTGAAAACTGCTTGTTCATATCCTTTGACCATTTTTAATTGGGCAATAGTTTATATTCTTTTAAATTTGACCTAGTACTCTATATTTGAGAAATGAGACCTTTAAATATAAGATTATATTTTTAGGTTATTTATCACTGAACTGAAAGGAAAGAGAACATTCAAGGTCAGGGAAAATTGTTCTTAAACATATACTTTATTTTGATTAAACTGAATTAAAATGCCTAATTATGAGCTTAATGTTGCTCAGTTGAAGCAACTTTTCCCCACCATTTTTTCACAAGATAGATTAAGTTATCTTGAGAATTCATGATATAATAAATATAGACAATCTAATTTTAATTTATAAAAGATGATTTCTTGAGCCTTTTTAAGTGTATTCAAGTTGGTGGCAGTGCCATCCAGATTCTTATCCAAAATAACACTGAGCTTTGACCACTGCAGTACAATCTGTGCATTAAATATATAGGTAATCAATGACATTTCATAAAAGTCTACTTTAAAAAATGTAAATCCTATTCATGGGTGTATTTATAAAGTAATGAAATCACATTAAAATAATTTGTATAAGCTCAATTTCAGTGTTTTAATCTTTGTGGAATCATTCATATTTCAGAATACAGAAGCAAGATAAAATTGACCCAGACATAATATAAATATTACTCTAGTTAGAAGATAACATTTCCACATAAGGTATAGAACTTTTTCAGGCAATAAAGGAAACTGAAAGATTTGCTCTGAACTCAAATATATTACTAGAAAATTGTCCAAAATTATATTTGAGAAAGAGATCAAATATCCAAGTGGCAAAAAATTACACTGAGATTACTCAAAAAGAGCAATTATTTTTCAACATCTCTTTTAATAGTCACTATCAGTCTTGAAATATGAAGTTGTAAAGTAATTAGGAAAAACAAACGGGAGAAACAAATAAAAGCAAGGTAATATTTTAGAATTCCATTTTTTATTGTTTTTAGACAGGAAAAGAAGGAAGGAAAGAGGGAAAGAAAAAGGAAGATTGAAAAAAGAAGGAAGGGCAGGTGGAGGAAGAGAAAGAGGGAAGTAAAGAGAGAATGGAAGAATGACAGGAAGGGAGGGAGGAAGAAAGGAGAGGAGAGAGAAGAAAAAAGAGAGGGAAGGAGGGAAGAAGGAAGAAAACACTAAGATTCTAACAGTACAAAATTGCTGTCTGTCTTTCTATCATCTATCTATATATCTGTCTTCCTATTTATCCATTTGTCTTTTACTCTGTGTGAACTATGTGCTTCAGTTTTATTTTCCCACAAACAAGATACTCTTGCTACCACTAAGGATTTCTCCTGTATTGCCCAGCTTGAGCCCACAGAAACTACAACCCTCCCAATTTCTTTTGTAATACTAGTTCTGGAATGGCTGTTCTCCCCATCAGGAGTGTCTGATTCATGGGTTCCCTGTCTTGTGTTCTTCCTGACCTTTTGAAACCCCAGATATGAGAGGCTCCACTTTCTTCAGCAAAGGCCATGAGTAAAGGAGTTGCTGAAATCCACTAAAAGTGAATGAGGTGGAGAGAACACAGCTGGAAGATTATCAGCCCTTTTTATGCCTTGGTAGCCAAGGAGCCTCCGTTGAAGATTCTACATACGTGCCAGACTTACAATTACTTCTGTATACTTGTGTAAGTGAATCTACATATGCATATATAGACATTAATTTTTCACATTAAAGTGCTTATAGAATCTGTGGGCCTGTGTTTTCATCATCAGATGATCTTCCAAATTACTTTAGAAAGAATGACAGAATAGGAAAGAAACCTAGAATGGACAAGTTACACATATGCTCTTCCTAGCAGTTATCTTCTCTAAAACATTCTTCATGACTGTTCATAAATTTCTGTTTGAAGAGTGCCAATAATGGGAAAATCCTACATCATTTTCTTTACATCTAGATTTTTCATTTCATAACAGTAGTTCAAATTGTCCTTTTGTGACCAAGCAGAATAAATGTAATAATTCTTTTAAATAACTGTCATAAGAGAAATCTTAGATTAAGATTAAGAGCTAGAATAGACCTTCAAGGACATCTATATGAAGTCCTCAATTCTGAATGTTTTAAAAGTTATTTCATCCCTAAAGTGTCTCTTCTGCAAGATGAATATACCCAGCTCCTTCATTTATCTTTCAGCATTCTCAGTATCTTGGAATAATATTCTAGATGTGTTTTGATATCCAATGACATAAGAAATACATAAATGAGTTAGCAAAGTGCCTGGCATATATCAAATGCCTAATAAATGTTTGCTCCTGACTTCTGTTTATAAGTACCTTTACACTTTTTGTACAATGCTGATACTATCCTGGTTCTCAAATGAAAGACATGCATGTGTATTATCATATCCAGAAGTTCTCTAGAGCAATGAAACATTCATTTTTTTCCCTTCCTGTTAGGTTATGATAAGACATATTTTTAGAGGTATCATCTTCAAATACATAGTTAAAGAAATGCCATAATAAGGCACCAGAGTGGAGTTTTTAAAAAAATTACATTCCGTCTTAGAATTAATACTATGTATTATTCCAAAGGAGAAGAATGATAAGAGGTAGGCAAGTGACTTGCCCAAGGTCACACAGCTAGGAAGTATCTGAGGCCAGATTTGAACCCAGGATTTCCATCTCTAGGCCTGGCTACCACTCCATTGAATTACCCAGCTGACCCCCAAAGTGGATTTTAAAAGGATAATTGCTTATTTTAGAAATAAATAAATATTTTAAAATGAAAAATGTCAGTAGCATGCACACAATAAATACTGAGTCATGACAACTTTCTGCCTGTGACTCCAGATATATAGCAGTGGTTAATTGATCAGAAATTTTTTAGTCTTGAAAATGACTTTCTATATACTATATACTATGTCTATACTATGGTGCAAAGCAATGCATCAAATGACTCATTATATGATACAATGATTATCTAATTGTAAAATTGAGAGCATATTTTATAATAATGTACCAAATGTCTGGATGATTAAAGTTTATTGATTTGGGATACACAATTTATAAGGAAAATTACATAGGCTGAGGGATTAGGTAAGCCTTTTGCAGCAAAAATAGTAATAATTTTCAAATGGAAAAAATGGATGTAGATTACCTCAGTGGTTCTAAGCAGAGTTTCCTATAGGAAAATAAGTCACAGGTAACATGTCATTTCAACATGTCAATATATAACTCAGTTTTGTATAGAATATTGTATGTTCTTCTCACAGAACTCCTGCATCAGTGCGTTTCTTGGCAGGACATATAGTATTTTGGGAGAAGAGAAAGTTCACTTTTCTCATCCTGGGGAGCAGACTATGTGCTTTGTCATTCCTAGCTGATGACTCTGATTGTAATGGAGCCTACTCTCACTATTAGGGGCTACATCTGCTCCTTTTTTATTTAAATTAAACAAAGACAAGGTAAATGAGTGTATGATTTGTATGGATGGTGTAAGGCTAGAAAGCTAAATTCCTATCCTATTTGCTTGGAAATGGAGCTTTTGAAATTTCATTTTTTACTTGGGCCTTTTTTCAGAATGTGTCTCAGAATATGCTGTGTGGTGTCTTCTCCCTCCATCCCCCCGTGTGCTTCTTTATGAATTATATATTTACCCCATTTTATCTATTTTCCCATTTCTCTTAGTATTATCCTCTTTTTTACCCCTAGTTTATTTGTGTGTATGTATGTGTATAAAAATACATATATACATATGTATATATTTGATATATCATCCTATACACTATAACCTCTAAGTATACTTCTTATAGCTACCCTGATGATAATTACAATCTTTTAAGAATTACCAATATCATATTTTCATTTAGAAATACCAATCATTTGAACTTATTTAGTCCCTTAAGTTTTTTTTTTTTCTTAATTACCTTTTTGTGATTCTGCAGATTTCTCTATTTAGGCTTCAAATTTTCTGTTTAAGTCTGGTCTTTTCTTCAGAAATACTTAGAAATCTTCTATTTTATTAAATGACCATACTTTCCCCTATAAGAATATAGTCAATTTTGCTGGGTAGTTGATTCTTGGTTGTAGACCCAGGTCCCTTGCTTTCCAGAATATCATATTCCATGGTTTCTGGTCCTTCATTGTGGATGCAGTCAGGTCTTGTGTTATCCTAATTGTGGTTCCATGATATCTGAATGGTTTCTTCTTAGCAGTTTGTAGTATCTTTTCCTTGGTCTGGTAGTTTTGAATTTGCTTATAACATTCCTGGGCATTGTCAACTGGGGAATTAATTTTAGGAGGTGAATTGTTGATTCTTTCAATCTCTACTTTCCCTTCTTGATCAAGAATATCAGGGCAGTTTTCTTAGATAATTTCCTGTAGAATGATGTCCAGACTTTTTCTTTTGTCATGATTTTCTGGTAGTTCAATAATTCTTAAATTGTCTCTTCTGGATATATTTTCAAGGTCTGTAGTTTTATTAATGAGGTATTTCATATTTTCCTCATTTTTTTCATTCTTTTGATTTTGTTTTATAGATTCTTGTGTCCTTGTGAAGTAATTTGCTTCTAGTTGTGGCATTCAAATTTTTAAAGATTGAATTTCATCCCTGGCTTTTTGGTCATCCTTACACTTCTGGTCTGTTTTTCTTTGTAGATTATCTTAAACTTTCTTTGTCTCATTTTCAAGATGGTTAATTCTGTCTTTTTAGAGACTATTTTCTTGTTTTAGTTCATGGGCCTCTGTTTACAGATGACTTATTTGGCTTTTTGAGTACTTTTCCCAATTTTCTTCAACCTTTCTTAATTGTTTTTTGAGTTCTTCCAGAACCTAAGTCCAAATTTGCTGGAGTTTCTAATTTTTTTTTCTTGCTGTTCCTTGTTCCTCCTCTATTCTATTTGTTCTTTAATTATTACCTGAATAGAAGCTGCTTGTTTTAATTTATTTTTCTTTTTCTGTTGTTCACTTATATTTTTTCCTTCTTTCTCCCTCATAATTGGCTGTATTCTTGCTCCTCTGTTTATTTTCTGGATCTATGAGTTTGGGCTTCTCTCTTCTGAAGGGACTTCTTCTCTGCTCAGCTGATTAACTGGCTGATGGAGCTGACCTATTGTATTAATGTACCGTGAGGCCAAATCTTCCCTAGCTGCAGGAAGAGCCTGGTGGTGAAGATGAAAGTGTGGAGGCTGGAGATAGTTGTTTTTGGTCTACCCCTTTGCTCCTCTCTGCCAGCTGCCTCCCTGCCTATTTCCTGGTCAAAATCTTGAGGTTCTCATGATGGTACCCAGGTACTCCATTGTAGTTGCAGCCTTCTCTCTGGGATCTCAGTCAGCAGTAGGTGGGGAAGGGGTGTTGGGTCATTTCCTTATACCTGTGAATTCAACTTTATCTATGTACCTTTCAGACTGAATTGAGTAGAAGAGACCTGTGACTTTATCCTTTTGTTGTTTGAATTTCTGTCTATTTTGTACACTTGCTCTTCTGGTTGTTTACTAGCTCTGTGGGTTTGAGCTTTTCTAACTTGTAAAGGCATTTTCTCTTCAGTATTGATAAACTGGATTAAGCCAGTTGAGCTGATCTGCAGAATTGAATGTACCCTGTGTAACATCTGTGATCTTAAGTGGGGTTAAAACTGCCTCACAGGATTCCACAGTGCCCCTCAGAACTCCAGGATAGGGGGCAGTTGGGGCAGTTAAGAGCCTGCATATAAAAAGCCAAGATGCCCAACTTGCAAGGACACTTTGGATACTCCTTTTTGGGTTCAAGGGGTTGGGAAGGAGAGTTAGGTTGCTTTTTTGTTAGTTCATCTCTGATCTCAAGGTGTGTGTTACTTTGCTGGTTTACTCCATAGAGACTATATCAGGCTGTGAGCACTGGGAAAATTACCTCACTTGCAAGATCTCGACTAATCTTCAATCAAGGTTACCTTCACCATCTTAAATTTAGTAACATTAGATTAGGAGAAAGGTTAGTTAGTGAGAGAGATTAAAGTTAAGTTATTCAAAACACTTTCTTCCCCTTTGGGGAATGTGAAGCAAACAAGTTTATTGAAGATTTTAGATAGCTTAGCTCCCCTTCATTCCTAAAATCCACCTCTCCTCTCCCTGTTTTCATGAAATTAATAAATCCCTTTCTTAGTTGGATTTGAAAGCCTTTGTGAAGTTATACTAGGCTATACTTACCATCAATACACATTACCTAAGCAAAATCTTTATCCAAGCAAGCACTGGTGCAGCTTTTATCCTGAGAGCAAGTCTGCTGTATTGAAGACAAACTATCCTAAAGTTTAGGGAATAGCCTTAAACAGTGGGAGTGGCTAATCTCAATGGGATTATTTCCTATCAATCTACCAATTTAGCTCTGGATTAGCCAAGCTTGTTCAGCCTCCATTACTTGACCTAAAGGGGATTCAGTTAACTGTTATTTTCTTCTTCTCTAACTGCTTCAAGATGGGGAAGGGAAGAATTCTATTCACTTCTACCCTTCTAGGAAAGCAGCATCCTCCTTGCTCTGACTCCGTTACTAACCATTGCTAATCTGACCCAATTCAACAGTTTGGCAAGCCAGCCTAGGATTTTTGAACTAATTAAATACCTGAGACCAAAACTTCGAGCAACAAAGGCCTAAGATGGAGGTGTGGTTGTTGAAGACTGCAACCAGCCTGCCCTCTCTCTCCTTCTCTCCTCTAGTTGCCTACTTGCCAGTTAAGGTCAGAGCCCTGAGCTTCATGTAGTTGTGCACTCTGCCCCACTTGGAGCCCTTCCCCTAAGATCCCACCTAATGCTCTAGTCTCAGCATCATAATAGTTGGGGGAGGGACACTGAAACCTTCCTTCTCTCTTTTCCTTAAAACCAAGCATTCAAACTTCTCTATGTACCTTTTACGTTGAATCAGGCAGGAGGGTCCCACAGCTCTGTCTTGTTGTTGTATTTGGTTTCCTGTCCCCCTTGAAGAACTTTGTTTTTGATTGGTGGAGAAGAGTTTTCACAGAGAACTCGATTTTTGCTGCTTCTAAGCTGCCATCTTGACTCTGCCCTCTATAGAACTATTTTTTGAGTAAATAGTTTCAGTGGCACAAAATTTTCATTCCTTTGGAAGCTTTAGGACACAGAGAAATATACTAACCATATAATTCCATATCAATAGAGTAAATAGTACTTCTTGATGAAGAAGCTTATTTTATTTAAAATGAGGGAAAGACCAATACATGTATATACGTGTATATACATGTATGTACATGTATATACCCACATATATACACACATATTATATATATGCATCCATATATACATATATAAATATGAATAAATAAATATAGTAAGCTTAAGTTTATAAAAATTGAAGCCTGAATGAAAATGTGCCCTCAATGTTAAATAAATAAATTATTGAAAGTTCAGCAAAATAAATAAAAGGAAATGAAATTGCCCTTTTTCAAAAAAAATTCACATTTTACTTAGTACAAATGTCTTCTATGTGAATAATTTTAGTAGCTGCTTTGGAGTGATAAAGCCATAGGATAGTTCAGAGTAAATTTCCAGGAATACTTGAAAAAGAAGAGAGTATTAATCTTTGTGAAGAATGTGGAGGCATTATGGAAGACTTCATGTTAAAAGGCAGCTGAGTTGAATTTTAAAGAAGAAAGAGAATTTTGAAATGGAGGCATTATAAAGGAAGATGTACTTGGAATAACATCATTTTTGTAAATATTATATCTTTTAAATAATATCAGTTATGTTGTTTGGGGATAAAGTAGTAATTCAATTTGAAATGAAGTATAACACACAATAAAGAGAAAGATCAAGTAACTTTCTAAATGTAGGCTAGAGCCATACTGTGGAGGAAAGACTTAATGTTAGCTTTTAGGTGTCTATACTGTTTTGTAGATGCATCAAATGTTATGTTGAAATGCTTTTTTCTCCCCAAAACAATATAAGACTAGAAACAATACATTGTTTGTTGGATTATGTATCCATATTATTTGTTCCCCTGGTTTTTTCCCATATTCTTTGTTAAAAATTCTAAGTAAGTCAGAGGTACTATGATCAACATTAGAACCAGTTTTCTGAACATTAATAATTCTGATATATCACATACACTGCATCAATGAACATGATTTTAAGAGAAATTAAAGATAATTTAGAACAGGAAGATAATTTAGAGAATGAATTCTTTTAACATCTTTCTGGTTTTAATATCTCAATTCTACAGAATAACCCTATTAAAAGATACATCAGTTCTCACTCTGATCCTGTACCACATGAATTCTTACAACTTTTTAGAAGATTGAGTGGAACATAGAAAAGATTTTCCAACAGGTCAAAGAAAACAAGGCAGTGCCTCTTACCAGGATCAGATCCCTGATAAGTTTGCCATCTGGTTTTTGGGTACAAATTGACTAATTAGGGGAAAATGGCCCCATGAGGGCATGGAGTAATGTGTGGGTATATGTGTGTGTGTGTGTGTGTGTGTGTGTGTGTGTGTGTGTGTGTGTGTGTGTATAACTGCATGTATAGACATTAAATACATTTTGACCCACTTGTATGAGCAAATGCTTAAATGTCCCTGCTATCCTTTCTGAATATAAAATTACATATACTAATAGTGGGAGAACAAGAGAGAATATATCCTTTATCATAACTTTATTTGTGAATGACAAATCAAGATAAACCAATCCTATGACAAATAGCACTTTCTTAAATACAGAAATTATTTATAATTGTGTATCAAAGAAACAAGTGAGAATATCCCTGTACCTAAGTACATTGAATTATATGTTACTGCTATAATATAAAACAAAATTTTCCTTTACTAATAATAATACTTTTTATTGAAATTTTATTAAATAAGTTTCTTTGTGCTTTGGTATAAGAGTCCAATAAATGAATTTCATATGTTCTTTCATGACAGTTCTCATTATTCTTTTATTGTGTTACTGAGGGGCTGGGATGTGGTAGGGGAGACACTCAGATTTGAACCTTTGGAGGTTGGCAACCTTGACAAATCAAAATGATCCAAAAAATTTATGAAGCTGTCATATTGAGGCTTGCTCACCAAAATTCTGATTATAGATGTGAAAGGTAAAGCCACAGGCAACGAATTGTTTACTTCATCCCCCTTTCACCTTTATTTATGAAAGGGAACATTTTTTCTAGCACCCGCCAATCATTTCTCAATTTATTCTTGGCCCTATGCATTTGTTATGCAAAATGATTTATTTCTTTCCTTATTCCAAAATGTCATCTCCAGTAAGACTGCCTCAGGATTCAACTACCTCCTTTAAAATAGATCAGGGAATTTTCAAAAAGCTTTGGTGCCTAATGGTAGTTAGAAGGGATGGAGAAAATTGAGGAGATGATCATCAAGAAGGTTTGACAGGAAACATATGAAATTCAAATTTAATTTTTTTTATTCCATAGAAAAAAATTCTTCTGAGGTCTGTGGCCTAAAAGAATATTAAATGAAATCTGGAGCTGACTTCTCCTTTTCCTTTTCAAAACTATTCAATATTCTTATCAGTAGTAACATGTTCCAAGGCTATATTCTTCTTGAATGAGGATATACTAACTTCCAAACAGTGAAAATTCTTAAAGGCCTTCTCAGGAGTAAGTATATGTCCAAAATTACAGGATTAGAGACTTATAACTTTGAGGAAACTTAGAGATCATGTAGATCAGCATCCAAGTTTTACAAAAGAGGTTGTGGAAGTCTACAATGTCAGGGTATGATAGGTGAGAATCAGAGGCAAGGCATGTAACCATGTCTTATGATCCCCAAATCAGGACTGTAGATTTCAAAATTAATATCCGACACCCCAAGTATTATATTAATACAGATTTATTAACATTTAACTAGAGAGTTAGATAAAAGAGGCAGCGCTTACCCAAGCCACTCATGTAGAAGAGAGGAGGTGGGGCAGAGCAAACCAAAACTCTATACAAACAACACAAGGATGCACATATAAGAAAGGTAAAAGGAAATGTGGGTAATGTAGTTTTAGGGGTTCAAGATTTTCCAACTATAGAGGACTCTTTACAAAGCATTAAGTTGCACTTTCATCTATTTCTCTTTATCTGGTCTGACATACAATATTGCTGCTTTTTTTTTAATAAAATGCCCAAGTTGCAGCTTGGATATCAGGTATTATCTGTTGAAACACAGGCAAATTATCTAATATATTCTAGCCTCATTTACCTCATGGAGAAAAGAGAAACAATAACATTTATAGCATCTAGTGAGGGAACTATTGTGAGGTTAAATGAGGAAACATTTATTAATCACTTTATGAATCTCAGAAGACTATATCATTCTCCAGATTCCACAGTTAATTCATGTCCATTGGACTTTCTCTACCATGCCCTGGAAGTCTCTTCACAGTGGAAGATCATTCTGCACCTGGACTACTTAGCACATTGGAGGGACCCCACCTTCACTGTGTCTTCGCCCATTATTTAGCTACTTGCTATCAGAATCTATTAATGAAAGAGGGGGCCCAAGCCAAAGCCAGTTATATTCCTCTCCAGGCTGCTCTGATACTCACAGGATATTATTTTTTCTAGCACCCTGCCCATCACTCTTTTCAGCTCCATTTTATATATTGTCACCCCTCCCTTTAAACTGGAAATTCCTCAAGAGAAGAGGTTTTTCTATTTATTGTCACCATAATGCCTCTTCATTATCTCCAAGATCAAACATAACATTTTTTCTCTTTGACTTTTACAACCTTAAACCACACATTCTAGTCCCTGCATATGAGTTAAATATTCTTACATTGTATTCCCCACTGCACCCCCTACATCTAGAAACACTGGCCTTCGTACTCCCCTGGAACAGGATGTTCCACCTCCCAGTTCCAAAGCTTTTCACTTGCTGACCTCTATGTTCTCCCTCCTCCTGTCTGCCACCTTAGCTTCCTTCAAAATTGAGATCATCTTATCTTTTGTAAGTAATCTCCTATCCCCAAACCCACTAAATGCCTTCCCTTTAGGAAATTCCTTCTTATTAAACTTGTATATATCTTATAAGTCCATTATAATTTGCATGCTGTTACTTCATTTATTTTATTTTTTAAATTAGCCATTGACTTTATTATTTTTTTAGAAAAATTTTCCCATGGTTACATGATTCATATTCTTATTCTGTCCCTCACCAAACCCCCGCCTCCCCTCACCTAATATGCATTTCCACTGGTTTCTTTCATGTGTCATCGAATAAGACCTATTTCCACATTAATGATAGTTGTACTAGGGGGGTCATTTTGAGTTTACTTCCCAAATCATGTCTGCATCAACCCATGTGTTCAATGAGTTGTTTTTCTTCTGTGTTTCCACTCCTGCAGTTTTTCCTCTGGATGTGGGTAGCGTTCTTTTCCATAAATCCCTCATAATTGTCCCAGGTCATTGCATTGCTGCTAGTACAGAAGTCCACTACATTCGATTTTACCACAGTATATCAGTCTCTGTGTACAATGTTCTCCTCATTCTGCTCCTTTCACTTTGCATCATTTCTAGAGGTCTTTCAAGTTCACATGGACTTCCTCCAGTTTATTATTCCTTTGAGAACAATAATATTCCATCACCAACAGATACCACAGTTTATTCAGCAATTTCTCAATTTTTCAGATTTTTGCCACCACAAAGAGTGTGGCTATAAATACTTTTGTACATGTCTTTTCCCCTATGATCTCCTTGGGGTAAAAATGCAGCAATGGTATGGCTGGATCAAAGGGCAGGCAATCTTTTACCTCTCTTTGGGCATAGTTCCAAATTGCCATCCAGAATGGTTGGATCAATTCACAACTCCACCAGCAATGCATTAATGTCCCAATCTTGCCACATCCCCTCTAGCATTCATTACTCTCCCTTGTTGTCATTTTAGCCAGTCTGCTAGGTGTGAGATGATACCTCAGAGTTGTTTTGATTTGCATTTCTCTAATTATTAGAGATTTAGAACATTTTCTTATGTGCTTATTGATAGTTTTGATTTCCTTATCTGAAAATTGCCTATTCATGTCCCTTGCCCATTTATCAATTGGGGAATAGCTTGATTTTTTTGTACAATTGAATTAGCTCCTTGTATATTTGAGTAATTAGACCTTTGTCAGAGATTTTTGTTATAAAGATTTATTCCCACTTTGATGTTTCCCTTCTGATTTTTGGTTGCATTGTTTTTGTTTGTACAAAAACTTGTTAATTTAATGTAATGGAAATTATTTATTTTAAATTTTGTAATTTTTTCTAACTCTTGATTAGTTTTTTTTTAAACCCTTGTACTTCGGTGTATTGTCTCATAGGTGGAAGATTGGTAAGGGTGGGCAATGGGGGTCAAGTGACTTGCCCAGGGTCACACAGCTGGGAAGTGGCTGAGGCCGGGTTTGAACCTAGCACCTCCTGTCTCTAGGCCTGACTCTCACTCCACTGAGCTACCCAGCTGTCCTCTTGATTAGTTTTAAAATCTTTCCTTTCCCAGAGATCTGCCAAGTATACTATTCTGTGTTCTCCTAATTTTCTTATAGTTTCCTTCTATATATTCAAGCCATTCACCCATTCTGAATTTATCTTGGTGTAGGATATGAGATGTTGATCTAAACCTAATCTCTCCCATATGGTTTTCCAATTTTCCCAGCAGTTTTTTTTTCAAATAGTGGATTTTCGTCCCAAAAGTTGGGCTCTTTGGGTTTATCATAGATTGTCTTGCTGACGTCACTTACCACAAGTCTATTCTACTGATCCTCCCTTCTGTCTCTGAGCCAATATTATATTGTTTGGATGATCACTGCTTCATAGTATAGTTTAATATCTGGTACTGCTAGGACACCTTCCTTCACGTTTTTTTCCCATTATTTCCCTTGATATTCTTGATCTTTTTTCTTCCAAATGAACTTTGTTATAGTTTTTTTCTAATTCTGTTTAAAAAAGTTTCTTTGTAGTATGATAGGTATGACACTAAATAAATAAATTAATTTGGGTAGAATGGTCATTTTTATTATGTTAGCTCATCCTACCCATGAGCAATCAATGTTTTTCCAATCGTTTAGTTCTAGTTTTAATTGTTTGGAAAGTGTTTTGTAGTTGTGTTTGTATAATTCCTGTGTTTGTTTTGGTAGATAGATTCATAAGTATTTTATATTGTCTAGGGTGATTTTACATGATGTTTCTCTTTCTAACTCTTGCTGCTGTGATGTGTTGGAAATATATAGAAATGCTGATGATTTATATGCATTTATTTTGTATCCTGCAACTTTGCTAAAGTTATTGATTATTTCTACTAGTTTTTTAGTTGATTCTCTAGGATTTTTTATGTAGACCATCATATCATCTGCAAAGAGTGATTTAGTACCTTCAATTTACTTTTCTTCTCTAATTGCTACTGCTAGTGTTTCTAGTACAATGTTAAATAATAAAGGTGATAATGGGCATCCTTGTTCCATGCCAGATCTTATTGGGAAGGCCTCTAATTTATCCCCATTGCATATGATGCTTGTTGATGGTTTTAGCTAAGTACTGTATATTATTTTTGGAAAGGTCCTTCTAATCCTATACTTTCTAGAGTTTTCAATAGGAATGAGTATTATATTTTGTCAAAGGTTTTTTCAGCATCTATTGAGATAATCATGTGATTTTTGTTTGTTAGCTTGTTGATATGATCAATTATGTGCATGATTTTCCTAATGTGGAACCATCCTTGCATTCCTAGTATAAATCCCACCTGATCATGATGGAAAACCCTTATGATCACTTGCTGGAATCTTTTTGCTAGTATTCTATTTAAGATTTTTGCATATCTGTTCATTTGGGAGATTGGTCTATATGTTTCTTTCTCTGTTTTTGGTCTTCCTGGCTTTAGAATCAGTACTGTATTCATGTCATAAAGGAAATTTGCTAGGACTCCTTCTTTGCTTATTATGTCATGTAATTTGTATAGTATTGGGATTAGTTGCTCTTTGAATGTTTGATAGAATTCACTTGTAAATTCATAAGATCCAAATTATTTTTTAGGAGTTCTTTGATGGCTTATTCAATTTGTTTTTCTGATATGGGATTATTTAAGTATTCTATTTCTTCTACTGTTAATCTAGGCAATTTATATTTTTGTAAATATTCATTCCTATCAGGTAGAGTGCTATATTTATTGCCATATAATTGGGCAAAATAGTTTCTAATGATTGCCTTAGTTTC
This sequence comes from Gracilinanus agilis, assembly GCF_016433145.1. Classification (NCBI taxonomy): domain Eukaryota; kingdom Metazoa; phylum Chordata; class Mammalia; order Didelphimorphia; family Didelphidae; genus Gracilinanus; species Gracilinanus agilis. The sequence goes on along the minus strand of NC_058132.1, from coordinate 551,489,073 downwards.
CTCTTCATTAGAGGTGAAGTCTCCCTTTTCATCTTTGATATGTTGATTTGGTTTTCTTCTTTCCTTTTTTTTATTAGATTTGCCAGTACTTTGTCTATTTTATCTATTTTTTTCAAAATACCAGCTTGTAGTCTTATTGTTAATTTAATAGGTCTTTTACTTTTGATTTTATTAATTTCTCCTTTGATTTTTAGTATTTCTAATTTAGTTTTCATCTGGGGATTTTTAATTTGTTCTCTTTCTAGTTTTTTAAGTTCAAAGCCCAATTCATTAACCTCTGCCCTCCCTAATTTGTTAATAGAGGCACTAAATGGTATAAATGGTATGAATAAATGGCTACATCCCATATGTTTTTGTATGAAGTCTCATCATTGTCATTGTCTTCAATGAAATTACTAATTGTTTCTATGATTTGTTCTTTAACTTATTTTGGAGAACCATACTATTTAATTTCCAATTAGTTTTTGGTTTGCCTCTCCTTGTAGCCTTGCTAATAACAATTTTTATTGCATTAAGATCTGATAAGTTATCATTTATCATTTCTGCTTTTTTGCATTTGTTTGCTATGTTTCTAAGACCTAGTACATGGTCAGTCATTGTGAATATTCCATGTACTGCTTTAAAGAAGGTGTATTCCATTTTGTCCCTATTTATTTTTCTCCATATATCTGTTAATTCTAATTCTTCTAGCATTTCATTCACCTCTCTTACCTCTTATTTATTTTTTTTTTTGGTTTGATTTATCTAAATCTGATAGGAGAAGGCTGAGGTCACCCACTAGTATAGTTTTGCTATCTATTTTGTCCTTGAGCTCCACTAGATTTTCCTTTAGAAATCTGGATACTTTACCATATGGTGCATACATGTTGAGTACTGCTATTTTTTTCATTGTTTATACTGCCTTTTATCAGGATGTATTTACCTTCCCGGATCTCTTTTAACCAGAGCTATTTTTACTTTGCCTCTATCAGAAATCATGATCATATCTCCTGCCTTCTTTTTCTCAGTTGAAGCCCAATAGATTTTGCTCCAGCCTTTCATTTTTACTCAATGTATGTCTGCCTGTCTCACGTGTGTTTCTTGTAGACAACATATGATACGATTTTGATTTCTAATCCACTCAGCTATTTGCTTCCATTTTATGGGCAAGTTCATCCCATTCACATTCAGAGTTATAATTATTAACTGTGTATTCCTAGAAATTTTGATTCTCTCTCCTTGTCCTGCCCTTTCTTCTTTAACTTCCTTCTATGCCAGTGTTTTGTTTTTATTCAGTTCCTCAAATCCCCTCCCTTATTGTACTTCCCTTTCTCCTCCCTCCCTTCTTATTCTTCTTTATGGTCTTTTAAGCTACCCCCCTGCCCTCTCCACCCCTAGTGTTGCTTCCCTCCCCACCAGTACTTTTGTTACCCTTCTTCTTCACTGTAGGACGTGAATCAATTCTCTGACCCAATAGATCTGATTGTTCTTCCCTCTTTAAGTTAATTTCAATGCACTCAAGTATTAAGTATTCCCACTCTCCAACCTCTTTACCCTTCCAGTGTATTGATATTCTCCCCTGTTTGCCACATGTGCTTCTTTATGAAACATAAATTTACTCCGTTTTGTCTGTTTCACCATTTTTCTTAATATTATCTCCTTTTTACCCCTCTAGTTTTATATATCTGTCTATCTATCTATAGATGATATAGATATAGATATAGATATAGATATAGATATAGATATAGATAGATAGATAGATAGATAGATAGATAGATAGATAGATATTGATATTTCATCCTATACAGTTTGTCACTGTTCCCACTAAGTAAACTTCTTCTAGTTGCCCTGTTGATAATAACAATTTTTAATATTTACAAATATCTTCTTTTTTTCTAGGGATACAAATTGATTGAACTTATTGGGTCCCTTAATGAAAAGATTTTTTCCCCTATTCTCTTAATTACCTTATTGTGATTCTCTTGTGTTCTGTGTTTGGGCAGCAAACTATCTGTTAAGTCAGGTTTTTCCTTTATGAATGCTTGGAAGTCTTCAATTTTATTGAATGACCATATTTTCCCCTGCATTAATATAGTCAGTTTTGCTCATAGTTGATTCTTGGTTGTAGACTCAGTTATCTTGCTTTCTGGAATATTATATTCCATGCCTTCTGGACTTTCAATATAGATGCAGCCAGATCCTGTGTTATCCTAACTGCAGTTCCCTGGTATCTGAATGACTTCTTCCTATCAGCTTGTAATATTTTTTCCTTTGTCTTATTGTTTTTGAATTTGGCTATAATATTCCTGGAAGTTGTCAATTGTGGATTAAATATAGGAGGTAATCTGTGGATTCTTTCAATTTCCATTTTTTCCTCTTGTTTGAAAATGTCAGGGCAGTTTTCTTGGATAATTTCCTGTAGGATGATGTCTAAACTTTTTTTTGTCATGATGTTCTGGTAAACCATTAATTCTTAAATTGTCTCTTCTAGCTCTGTTCTCCAGATCTTTGGTTGAATCAATGAGGTGTTTCATATTCTCCTCAAATTTTTTATTTTAAAAAACATTTTTTATATATTCTTGCTGCCTTGTGAAGTCATTTGCTTCTAGTTGTTNTCAAATTTTTCATTTTTTAAATTTTGTTTTATATATTCTTGCTGTCTTGTGAAATCATTTGCTTCTAGTTGTTGAGTCTTTTAAGGACTGAATTTCATACCTGGCTTTTGATCATCCTTCTCTTTCTTGTCTGATTTTCTTTGTAGATCATTTTTACCTTCTTTCCTTTGTTTTTGAGCTGGTCAGTTCTGACTTTTAAGATTTTATTTACCTGTTTCAGTTCATATATTCCCTTTTTAAAATTGTCTTCAGCTTCTCTTGATTGCTTTTTGAGTTCCTAAAGTTCTTGAGCTAATTGAATTTTGAGATCTTCCAAAACCTGTGTCCAATTTGCTGGAGCTTCCTCCTCTTCTTCTATTTCATTTGCTCTTTTTTCACTTCCTGGAAAGAAGCTGTCAATTGTAATTTATTTTTTACTCATATTTTTTTCCTTTTCTCTTCTGATAGTTTAATCAGATGTATTTAATATGCTTTGATGAAAGATCTTCCCAGGAATGGAAGTTTGTAGTTATATTCTCTGCAGTCTATGGGGGAGGGGTGTTGGAGTTTCCCTGCCCTCTAAAGACTTCTTGTCTGTCCAACTGATGGTATTAAGCCTGGACTGGATTAGTTTATATTCCTTAATGTGCCCTGAGGCTAAAACCTCCAGAGAGAGGAAAAAAACGGGGAAGGGACAAGATGGAGTGTTTTCATTGATCTGTCAAGCAGTATGGTCCCCCTTCTCTGTCCTGCTCTTAGACCTGGTTTTCTTTCCTCTTGAAGCTCTCTGTTCTCTTTCTTGGTGTGGTAATGCAAGTAGGTCTGAAGTTTTGCTCCATCTAAGTCGCCATCTTTGAGTGTTTTTGCTGTATTTCTCTGACTTTCTCCTCTAGCCACCTCCCTGGTGCCTGTGTTCAACGCTCCAAGTCTGGAGCCAGCATGGCCCTCTCTCTCTATACTGGTGCATCTGCCCACCTGGAGATTTCAGGAGTCACTGGAGATTTTGCTCAGCCCATGGGGGAGGGATCCTAGGATTCTGCTTCTATACCCTCAGACCCAACAGTTCAAGAATTCAAGCCTTTTCCTTGGCTCACCTCTTGAGCTGTCCAGCAGTAGGATTCCACTGCTATGTCCTGATTTTAGATTTGGTCCCCTTTCTTCTGGAAGCACTTTGTTTTCTATCTTGGTGTTGAAAGTGTGTGGAGGTCTTAAGATTTGCTCTAAGTCGCCATCTTCCCAGAATTCTGTTACTTCATTTAAATCTAAGTTTCTGGAAGGCAATGAACTTTTTTGTTCTTTGTCTCACTGATACTTGCCACAGTTCTTGATCAGTAGTAAGTTCTTTGTAAATGTTTAGTGACAACCTGAGTTATAGGACTGTCATAACTTGTATACAAGCAGCAGTAACCTGGTAGACAGCTGTAATGGAAAACCAACTTAAATTTTCAGGGTAAGCATTTATACCTTTGACAATGGCAAGTTAACAAGGAAACCTTGATTTATTTTATTGACTGTGTAGACTTTAAAATGTGATGGAGAAAGCGATAAAAATGCAGATTAAAGGCAAGTTTAGTGTGTCATGTCTTTTCTGAAAACTAGATGTTAAAAATTTACCAGCACAACCGTGTACATGTCTAATTAATTAAAAATGCCAAACAATAGCACTGTGTTTTGTGTTGTTTCTAATGGAGACTAAGAGCTTGTCACTAGCCCTTTCCAAAACACATTCTTTTAAATCACTAGTAAATATTCATGATGCCATCATGGTCAGATAAAATCTGATTATTTTAGCTGACACTCATCCAAAGCTTTTTGACTAATCCATTGTTAAGCAATTCTTCTTAGATATTTTACTTACAGTTCTATTACCAGCCTTAAACACTACCAAACCAGTCATCTAGATGTTTAGTTTGGATTTATCCTTCCCTCTAACCTTAGAAAAGTTTCTCATCCCATGATATCTGAAACTAATTAGTCATCCTTTTACTATCATTTCCTTGAAAGCTATATGAAGGATACCACTTCTGTCTGCTCCTGAATTTATCTCTGTGTATAAAGTAGAATTTTTGACATTCAAGTAATAAATCCATATAGAGTCTAAAATATAAGATCATTCCATCTTCTCACAAGATTAAAAATTGGAAGATTCCTCAGTACTTAGAAATCAAGGGGGAAATGTTATATATTAGTTCAGTGATGGGCAACCTTTTGAGCTTGGTGTGTCAAAATTCACCAAAAAAAGAGAATAACTCAGATGGTATGTCACTTCGAGAAAAAAACATAATTTCATGATATTTATAGTTTAAATAACAAAAATGTATGATCGTAATATATAACTATATTTAATAAACCAAAAACTAATTATTTAACTTACCTGCTTAGTGACTTCTTTGCTTGTCTGTCAGTTGGTTTCTCTTGTTGGTCTTGATATTATTTAACTTACACTACACTACAGCAAATGTTTCATCCTTTGCATGTGGCCCCCTACTTTTCTGTATGGGGCCACATGCAACCATATGTCTTCTAAAATGGCTACGTGTGTCAGTGTTGACATGTGTGCCATAGATTTGCCATCAGTGTACCAGTTTGAGTTGAGCATCCTCTACATGGGTAAGTTAATTTTTCAAAAATTGAGGTGAACTTCATAATAAGCTTTTAATTGTTTGTGTTTGTTTCTTTATAGGTTTGGAGAGGATGGGATGTGCATAAAGTGAAAAAGGTCAGGAATTCAGATATTCTTATTCAGTATCCAGTAATCTTTTAACAAAAACATGAATCATTGTTGCTATCATGTCAGAGATAAATATTTCACCTAATAAATTTATATCTTAAACCTTACCAAAATTAATTGGTCAGCCAAATAACAGGATGTGGACTTCCCCCTATTTCATATTTATACAAGCACTATTGTTTCCATTTTACCTTGGTGTCAATGCAGGTTTTTTTTTCCCAAATAGAAGCTATAAGAGAACTTTTTTTGAAAAAAAAAAGGCGTATAAAACTAATTGTTAAATTGACATATAAATTACTTCACTTAGCTGGAGAATTGTTTGATCACAATAAAATCTGCTTACTGAAATTAGTTTATATCATCTTTGATACAACTCTAAATAATTAGGAAGTTTCCCCCTTTAGAACCATCCTCCATTGATCCTAATTTTTCCCTCTGGTGTCAAATACATTAAACATGCTGAGATAGATTATGAATTACTTGAAGGTGGCTAATGTCCTTCTCTCCACAATGGACTTTTTTTGGCAAAGAGTTGAACTAGTTAATTATAAGTTTGAGAATGGAAAGTTAAAAAAGTGGAATTTAAGAAGCTGATGGATTAGTACAATGGTAAAGATTAGATCAGTTAAAAGCCAAAATGAAAACAAAACATTTATTCAACTGGGATAATATATTTGGAAAACTGGAATGACAAAGTTTATTATGTAAACTGATTTTATATTATTCCCTTAATGCTCTGTAACTCCAGTCAATTGGTCTACATGTTATTTTCCATACTACATATTTCATTTCCTTTTTTCCTTTATAGGCTGGCCTCATGCCTAGAATATGTTCCTTCTGATCCTCAACTCTTGGAATTCCTGATTTTCATCAAGGCTTGACTCATAGACTTCATTGTGCAGGAAATCCTTCTAGATATTCCTCAATTGTTGGTCTTTTTCCCATCCTTCACTCTTCATTTACTTACATATATGTTTGCATATATAATATGCATGTATAATTTTACTCATTTAACATTGTAATTCTCTTTTCCTTCCAGTAATATTAAGCATAATGAAATCATTAATGACAGGGACTATTTTATTTTTGTTCTTTTTCTATTCCCAATGCTTTACCCAGTGAATACCACTTAACAGGTGCATGAATGCTTGTTGAATTGAAATAGATTGAATAAAATGTGTTATACTTAAATAAAAGGAAATATATTATGGTGCATTTACTACGTTGCTTTTATTTTTTAGAAAATCAGATATTCAAGGCATTTTCTCTTTTGAGAAAAAAATTTTAAGGAAAAAAGTTTTCCTAATAACATTTACACTTACTTTCTCCCTTGTTTTAAAATCACAAATGGCTCTAGAGACCCCTCTATTAATAAAATTAATCAATTTCAAAAGAGAAGATAGATTGACCTACAGAAAAAATAAAACACTGGCATTTTTGCTTTAATTTGTTTTCACTTTACTTTATTCTTTCATTACTTATCATGTTTTACCGAAAATTGAATGTTTTTCCCCCTTCCAAGGCATGTAACAGTTTGAATTAAAGCTATCAAGTTACACTGACATTTTTATCATTTATTGGTTTGAGAAGGAAAGTGAGTAAGCATTCATTTTTCCAGTCTGCCTTTTCCCAGTAATCCCCTCTCTCATCTCCTCCTCCCCAAATAGTACAGTTTCTCCCTATTTTCTTAATGCTTCTCTACTGTTCAGCCTGGTCTTTGGCTGAATAATCCTACATGCTAAACTTGATTAAGATTGAACTGTGATCAATTGTTTATTTCGTATATACTGGAGGCAAGGATAGAGGGAATTTATTGGCAACTTTTTAATAGGTAAAGCTCTTATATTATTTAATTCCATCTGGAAAATTACTTTCTAATCTTACTAATGACTCCTAAAAGAATTTTAGAGGAATAAAATCAATCACTGACTATAATAGATTAGGATAATGGAAGGAATATTAAATAGACATGTATTTAGAAGTCCAGGATTCAAATCCTTGTGACTGGAAGTAATTTAACATTTATAATTCTCAATTTCCTCATTAATTACTCCATTAAGTACTACTCAAATGTAAATTTCTAATTATAAGTAAATTCTAAAACCTAAAATTCATGAGAACGAGTCACTGATATATATTAATATCGAGCTATAAATGACTAAAGCAAGGTTTTTCTTTGAGAATAATGTGAGCAGAGATGAGTCGTATGTAATTATCATTGTTTCTGGATTTAATAATTAATGTTAAAATGAATCCCAACTTTGAACTCCTGGAATCTAAATAATTAGTTAAATTATGGCATTGCATGTTAGGATTATAGAGGATTAGCACTAAAGTCAGTATAACAATTGTTTTTTCCAAAAAAGTCCCTCAATATAGATAAAAGATGTTAAAAGTATTTGTTACAACATTCTAGTGGCAATCTGTAACTAAACTAAGACCAAAACTAGATTTCTGAACTTGTGATTAAGGGGTCTTTCTACTATGATATTGACATTTCTCTTATTTAGAAATATGCCAGTCAAAAAATGTACAGGAATAAAAACTGACTTTGAATACTTCAAGAATACTTTGCTTCAGAAGATTAAAAAGTATTGTGTGGATATTCTTTTATTATGATAATAAGGCTCATGAAGTACATTCAAAATTCATTAAAAGTTCTATAATAATCAATGACAGTCAATTTGTTAGCTATGTTAACACAAAAGACATTGAATAGTTTCTTCCTTCTGCAAAATATTCAAATAGACTGTGGACATATTTATTTTTCCATTAAATATGTTCCATCGAATTAGCTAACTGGCACAATGATGTTATTAGATTGAAAGCATATTCATAAAAATTGAAGTAGACACACAAATACAATTTTATTATCCTATGGTACTTATAGTAATGAAAATTATATTTTTCATACTCAGACACAGATTTAACACAAGGCAAACATAGTTTAACATAATTATTATGTTTTATAATGGGAATACCATTAGAATGTAACTCAGAGTCATTTGTTCCAAAATTGTTCAACAGATTTTTGATTCACTTCTCTTGATAGGAATTTTTCACATACCATTAACTATGTTTTTTTGATAAGTACAAATGCATTCACATGAAAATTAAATTTCCACTGTCAGTGTATTCATTTAAACCTTGTTCATACTAGTAGATAATTATCTAGCAAATCGACCAACAAATTGAAAATGTATTTTTCGATTTCAAGGTAAAAAACACAGAAACGAGTAAAATATATTTATGATAGAACTTTAAGTAAATACTGGTTGCTTATTGTTTGAGACAAATGAGGTTTATGGATTTTTATTTATTGAGAAATTGTGCACTAATTAGGGAACATAAGGAAACTAGAAAAGATAAACTATATAGAGCCTCAAAACATACTTTTGTTAAAAAGGAAAATAGAATACATTGAGATTTTAACATTTTGGAAATAATAACATACTTGAAAATTATATCAAAATATTATACATATTGAGGATATATTTACATGTCATGAAAAATGACAGCCTTGGATGGATAACATTAGTTTGAAAAATTAAACACCCACATAATATTGCCACCTCAGTTTCTCATTCAAGTGTCCATCTCCCACCTCATTAAAATGTAAACTCCATGAGGGCAAAGACTAGCTTTTGTTCTTTATATATCCCAAGCACTGAACAGAGTGCTTGGCATAAGTAAGTGCTTAAAAATTTTTATTGACTTATATGGAATTAATATCTTTATATTCTATAGAACAAAAAGAGTTAGGTACAGTCATAACCAGAATCAGTGAAATTACAAAAGAATCACCATTAGTATGTTAACTTTTTCTTTTAATGTTCACAAATTATAGAAAACTTCCTGGTGCTAGAGAAAGATCCTGAGAAGAAATAAATATGAAGGGTTGGAGCTCTGAAATTTAAATTACTTCCTTAGTCAGTGAATAAAAGTATCTTTGTTTCTTCCTTGATCAAATAAGAGGAAAATCTCAAGTAGAGGAAGATCTCAATGACTCATTGTACTTCTACCCTAGATAGACAAGTCTAACTTGATGGCTCATATATTTTTTTAATTCCAAGGAATTTTGGAAGTGGGGGAGTCCCTTCTGTCTGGGATATATCAGAGGAGTGTTGGAGCCAGATCCAATTGGCTCAAGAGAGCTGATTGTTAAATTTCCATTGCAGACTTTTATATCTGCAGAATCTGCAAATGCTACATATAAGAGCTTTTGTTTTTGTTTTGTTGATTATTTGTAATTAATAAAGTATGGAGAAAATAGTAATGTAAGTTAAGCTTAATTTAGAATATATGTTGAATATTTTAGATATAATTACTATATATTTAATAGAACATTCCACTAAGTAAATGTTTATATATTTTATAAATGTTTAATTTTATAAATTTTTATAGATACAGAAGGGTGGGGGATATAAATTATTCCAAAGGCTTTTCCGGTCTTATTTCTTAAGTTTTAGAGCCTTGCCATAAAAAAAAAAATTAGAGTTAGAGATGTTCTCAACTACACCTTCAGCATGTCTCATCTATAATATATTATATCATGAGAACCTGCACTATGCCAATTCTAATTCTTCAACTCAAACTTGATGTAATGATTCTTTGGCATAGTATAATATGTGATGCAAAAGAAATTTCATTAAAATCACATGAAGTATAGTGGTATAGAATAGAGGGGAAAATTACTCAGCTAAGTCTAACAACTATAATAAGTCCTACAAATAAAAAAGTACCCTGCTAGACACACAGAATTGTACAGATTGAGGAAGTGAATTGCACTTAAAGGACTCTGGCCTGATTTAAAAAAAAAAAAAAGCAGGTATTTATATAAACAAACGTGACTCATAATAATAACTTTGTGAAGGAGAGTATTCAGCTTACAAAGTTGTAACTGTGGCATGGATCAATTAGAAATTATATTTGTGAAGAAATTGAGAACCAAGCAGACTCAATGATTTATTTGTAGCAATGACTAAATTTCTTTAATTATAATTTTTTTGGACATCAACAAACTATACACTTCTTCCTTTTCTCTAATAATGGACAATCCTGCAAAATTCCTACCTTTAGTGATTTTATACTTGTTATTTTTCACTTAAGCATTTAGATTTTATGAGGTCAAGAGTTAGGGCCTAGAGAGCGACTAAAGCTACGAGTTCACTGATGCTGGGAACTTCTGGATGAAGAAACTCTCTAACAATTTAATTTGGCATCATCTTTGTAACTTGGAGTCTTATAGAGCACTGAGACCTTAACTGTGGCTTTGGAATCAACCTTTTTTTTTTTTTTTTTTTTTTTTTTACAAAACTACACTATCTCTCTAAATAAGATTTTTTTTCTTTTTTTTTAAACCCTTAACTTCTGTGTATTGGCTCCTAGGTGGAAGAGTGGTAAGGGTGGACAATGGGGATCAAGTGACTTGCCCAGGGTCACACAGCTGGGAAGTGTCAGAGGGTGGATTTGAACCTAGGCCTGACTCTCAATCCACTGAGCTACCCAGCTGCCCCCTCTAAATAAGATTTTATCTTTACTGATAATAAATGTCACCTTACTAGATTTAGGCCATTCTTATAGCTTGTGAAGATGCATTTTCAAATCTAGTCACTATATTAAATATGTATGTACACATATATCCTTTAAGAAAAGCATTCAGATAACTTGAAAATTGCTACTTAATTCTTAAGGCAGTTAAAATTTTATTCTAAATTATTAGGAAGAAAGTCCTCATGTAAAGCCAAGAAAAGAAAATAGGTTTTTTAAAAAAGATTTCTTGTTTAATGTTTTTGATTCTAATTAAATAATGTACTGTTATTGCAATGAAATTTTCACTGCTATAAGATCAGTGATTTTGTAGTTGTATGAAAACTCCATAAGGAAAATCCCCTTATAGAACCAAATTCTAACTTATCTGCCATCTAGTCTTTGGAAGATGTCTGAGCCACCTGCTTACTATTAGTATATTCAAGAGGAAATACTTGACCTTGTCACCTTGAAGGAAGCTAGTGGAGAGAGTACTCAGATTTTGGCCTAAAATACTTGCTAATTGTATGACTGAGAGAGTTAATATAGTTGACTGAGTTTAAAAGAACACTTACATCCCAGGGATGTTGTAAGGATCAATTAAAATAATACTTATAAAGTGATTAGCATAGTTCTTGTTTCATAGTTAATACTATGTAGATGTTTGTTCCTTCCTTCTGGATTCTGAAGCTAACTCTAGCCAATGTGCAATGCCACTTTTATCAGTATGATGTTTATTATTTCTAAAACTGACTTGCTTTTAACAATATTCTAATAATACAAACATTAGTCTGAAATATTATCATCATTTATTCCACTGGATTTCTGATTAGATAAGGGTACACTTTCCATTTATTTTGAAGACCAGTTCATTTATTCCCTCTAAACTTTTCCAACTCTATACATAAATCAGCCACTGTAGATCAACCTATTATGCTATGGATCATCTTCTAACTCTTTTAGCTTTGATTGTATGTCTGCAAAGAACCACCCAATCAATCCCATAATTATCTCTTGCTTTTACAATATTACTGGTCCACCTTTCTCCTAGCCTTTATGATGACAAGCTTTCTGTCACTTTTCTCAAAATTTGTTTTTTCAGGCTATTCATATCAAATATGTAACTAAATTGTTATTTCCATTTCTCTAATTCAGCATAATCACTTATGCTAAATGATTAATTTTGAATTTAATTTTGAACACAGATGGTATTTTTAATAAATTATTGGGCCCTGCGAAAAATGGACCATGTGCAGTTTGGTAGAGAAAATAAACTATATTAAATAAAAATGCCAACCTTTTATTGACTTTGATAAAAAAAAAACATATAACATATGCTCTTACAACAAATGTATCTTCGAACCAGAGAACTGAATGTTCTTTGTGAAATAATTACAGAAAATCATCAAGGATTATCTTCAGAATAATTATAGATTCAGAGAGAGAGAGGAGGGGGGAGAGAGAAAGACAGAGTAAAAGAAAGAAAGAGAGAGAAAGAGAAAGATAGAGAAAGATCAGGAAGTGTACCAGTGTGTGTATATCAGTGTGTGTATGTGTGTGTGTGTGTGTGTGTGTGTGTGTGAGTGTGTGTGTGTGTGTGTGTGTGAGTGTGTGTGTGTGTGTTATTCCAGCTAGAGCTGGAATAAGTTAACTTAATCCCTGGTTCCCTTATCAATTAACTTGGACAATAGAATACTTCCCCAAAACAAAAGAAATACCCCAATATGAGAATATTTTGAGAAAGCTTTGAGTTCTAGGAGTCAAAGTTTAAAACTGTGTGAAAAGGGAATATAATTAAAAATATAAAAGTAAAATTACAAAGATATCAGGAAGAATAAACTCAGAAAAACAACCAAACCTTGAGCACAAGCAGAGAAATCAGCAAATAAGATATTCAAAAAAATAAAAGAGGGCCAATAAGTCACCTAAACAAATCTGGACATTTCCAGATTAAATACAAGAAAAAGAAAATTCACGTAATACTTACTGTGGTAGAGAATGTATATATTTCCAAGAGTGTGGAACCAAAGAAGGTTGTTCCTAAAATATCAAGATGGAAACGAATGGTTGAAATAGAATTTTAAGGGCTGCAGAGCAGAATTAATTTACATAATAACAAAACATATCCACAATGGAGAATATCTCAAGGGAGGTGACTAGAAAAAAGCTTACTTGGTATAGAAAAATAAAGAAGTGAAGGGAAACTTGGGAAAAGAGAAGCAAAGTACAATTCCATTTGCTAAATTCACCCCCTCATTATTTCTTTTTTTTCTTAATAATTTATTTACAAGTGTCTTAGACTTCACTCCCTTCCTGCCATCATAGAAGACATTATTTGATTTCACATTTCTTGTTGCACAGTAGCAATCCATCGCAATCATATGCCATAATTTGTTAAGTCATTACTCAATGGATAGGTATTCCCTCAAATTCCCCTTCTTTCTCATCACAAAAAAGCTGCTTTAAATATTTTTCAATATATAAACTCTTTTCCATTGTCCTCTATCTCTTTGGGAATCAAACCCAGCTGAGTTTATACACACAGTTTTATAATTATATTTATGTAATTGCAAATTGCTCACCAAAATGGTTGGGGAGGTTCACATTTCCACCAAGATTGTATTAAGGGGTGTACTACTTCCAGGGGTGGAGCCAAGATGGTGGAGTAATACAGAGAAGCTCTGTGTGACAAGGAGAATCCTCCACAACCAAGATTAAAGTGTTGCCATAAAACTAATACAGAAGTGAAAGACTCAACAAGGAGATGGAGTAAAACAACTTTCAAGAAAATAAAAACCCAAAAGGTAGGCAGAGAACATCTGGGAAAAAGGGGTGGGGAGATGAGAGGAAAAGAGAGACAGCAAGAGGCTATAAAAAGGAGGGAAGAGGAAGCCAAGAGCAAGCCACTCCCTCTCCCACCCCACATCTGCTGTGCCAGGTTTGGGATCTAAACCTAAACCAACATACAGATACTGAGATCCTGCCTGGGTAAAAAGACTGCCAGGGCAGTCTGGGCTGAAGTGGGCTGATCTGTGAGGGCCCAGAGCTTAAACCAGGAATCCTAGTCTGAGCTTGGGATAAGGACATAGTACACAGGTTGGGGTGGCTGATAGTACTAAGTACTAAGTAATCAGTATTGAAGTTTTTGCCTAAAGCTTAAGGTGGCTCTCCAATACAGGCTAATCAAGCATTTGCTTGATTGGATCAAGTATGCAAGGAAAACAAAAATTTGAGCCTAAGCCTAGGGCTAAAATTTGATCAGACCCTTACCTGATTGAGTTCAGAGTGAGATCAAAAGTTTACATCTAAGCTTGAGGCAAGTCTTTAAGCTATCAGCATATCAAGGTTCAATTGAATTAATAGGAAGAATGAGCAAACAAAAAAAAAGCACCTAACTCTAAAGAATGATTATGTAGACAAAGAGAAGGGTGCAGACACAGAAGGGGACAGTGAAAGCAAAGGAAACACACACAATGTCCAAAAGAAAAATATGGATTGGACACAGATTCTGGAAAAGTTCAAAAAAGACTTCAAAAACAAATTAATAGAGGCAGAGGAAAAAGTGAGAAAGTTAAATGAAAGTGATGCAAGGAGAAATAAATGTAATGCAAGATGAAACAGTCCAGTTGAAAAAGGAGAAACAAAAGCTAACAGGAAAATCAGGCCTTAAAAATCAGAACTGACAATCTAGAAACTAATGATTTCATGAGAAACTAAAAAACAATAAAGCAGATTCAAAAAAATGGAAAAAAAAGAGGGAAAGAAAGATCTTATTGAAAAAACAAATGATCTAGAAAATTGTCTCTAGGAGAGACAATTTGAGAATTATTGGACTACCTGAAAACCTCAATCAAGAAAAAACCTTTGACATCATACTATAATAAATTATCAAAGAAAACTTCCCAGAGATCTTAGAATAAGAAAAAAGAAAATAGAAATTTAAAGAATTCACAGATCACCTCCAGAAAGAATTCCTCAAATGAGCACTTCCAGGAATGTAATAACTAATTTCAAGTCACCAAGCTAAGAAGAAAATTCTTCAAGCTGCCAGAAAGAAACCATTCAAATACCATGGAGCTACAATCAGGATCACACAGGTTTTGTTTGTACAAAACCTTTTTAATTCAATGTAATTAAAATCATTCATTTTAAATTCTATAATGTTCTCTATCTTTCCTTTCCCACAGACCTGACTGGTATACTATTCTATGTTCAACAAATTTATTCATGATTTTGTTCCTTATATTTAAGTCATTTATCCATTTGGAATTTATCTTGGTATAGGGTGTGAGATGATGATCTTAGACTTGATTTTTCCCATGCTGTTTTCCAATTTTCCCCATAGTTTTTGTCAAATAGTGAGTTATTTTCCCCAAAACTGGGGGTTTTGGTTTATTGAATGCTAACTTGCTAAAGTAATTTACCTGTAGTTTATTCCACTGATTCACCCTTCTGTCTCTTATCCAGTACCATATTGTTTTGATAACCCCTGCTTTAATGTTTTCTATGTCTCTTTTGGACATAAATTCTTCCCTTACCCAAGGGTACCCTTACCCAAAAATGTGACAATTAAATTATTCTGATTCCCTAATTTATTCATGGAGTTGTATTTTTTCTTAATTATGTATTCATTTTGACTTTATGACTTTAGACAATGGTCTGTGTCTAGTTTCTGCCATTCTGTTTTCCAGTTTTCCCAGTAGTTTTTGTTGAATAGTGAGTTTTATTCAAAAAGGGTGGATTTGGGGGTTTGTCAAATATGAGGTTACTTGGTCATTTACTACAGTGTATAGAAAGCCTAATCTATTCCATTTTTCCACTGCTTTTTCTTAGCCAGTACCCAGATGTTTTAATGGTTGCTATTTTATAACGAAGTTTGAGATCCCATTTAGCTAGATTACTTTCCTTCATTTAAAAATATTAATTCTTTTAATATTTATGAGCTATATTTTTACAAATAGCTACATCATAACTGTTCTAGAACCTGAATTCACAAATATCTTTGTGAGAATTTAAACTTTAGGTTGTGAAAACCAAGTTGGTAATATAAGCTAGAGAGGATACTAAACCAAGTTTATGTAATCCATATAATACCTTTATAGAGTTCATATAATTCTTTATATATAGTACATCAAAATAAAAATAATTTTAAAATGAATATTAATTGCATAAAATAATACATCTTGTAGTGATGGGGGACAAGCCATTATGGCCAACAGATGTGAGTAAAGGCATGTTTCTTAGAAGACATGGCAATTCTGTAAAATTTCTTAGTTTCTGGTAGTACTGGAGTTAGGCAAAAATTTATTCTTTCCTTTCCATGATATATGGTTTCATTAGTGTAGTTAAGTATGGTTTAAAAACTCTTTTAACGAATGAAGGGGAGCATTAATTATTTCATTCAGAAATTTATAAAAATTAAGTGCTCATTAATTTCTGGGAATACAAAGACAAAAACAGTCACATTCATTCTATATGTAAACTTTGAACACTGCTTTGGAAATTGTCTTGAATTGAGTGACTTGATGAGTGATATAGTGTGTCCAAAAGTATGCTTGAACCCCAATTTTCTTGATTTCAACTGTTCCTTTTTTCAATGATATCATTTTGTCTTATATATGTTAAAGAATTTATCTTGGAAAAGTAAATGGGAAGATTTCTTATTTCTTAGTATGGAAGTTCTTAATTTTAATGCTCAAGAATAAAGGAGGAAGATTCGATTATTCTGTTCTTGGGCTTTTTAAAACATCATCCTTTGGTTTCCAAGTCTCTCTTTGGAAAAAGAAAAATTCCATAATATAGACACCTTTAAATTTCTGCCCTGTTGTTTCTTTTCCTCTATGCTGAACTCATCTCTCTGGTTTCTTTTATGCCAAATTTTGATCCATTTTACCTAGAAATGATTAGATCATTTGCTGCAAAATTGATGTTTCTTCATCTCATTCTTCTTTATTCACTACCAAGTAGTAAACCATCTTGACTTTCTTAATATCCTCTCAACAAGTTATGAAGTATTTAGGCGAGAACAACTAAGGCTATTTTTAAAATTTTAAGTAAGAGTCTGAGACATGCTGAGATTAGTTTTCCAAGATCATCTATCTAGTCAGTGAAAAAATTGGAATTAAATTTTATCCAGCCTCACACTCTGAAAGGGAACAAAGACCCTAAACCATCATATGAAAGGCTTGCTGAACTAAAGACAAATCATTCTTGATTTATATGCCAATCCAAATGTGTATGTACCTTTCTTTCAATTTCTCATTTCCTTTGCAATCATACCTAACTACAGATCTCATTACCACTTGCCTAGGATTATTGAAATATCCTCTCCTGACTTGTCTTCTTGTTTCTAATCTCTCCTGTTTCCAAACCACCATTTAACATCTGCCGGTTTTTTTCTTATAAACAAATTTGACAATGTTACTATTTTGCTCAAAATTGCTGCCTTTTACATACAAAGTAAAATTCCATCTCCTCAGCCCTGACATTCAAAACTTTACAAATGCTTTCTATCTACTTATTAATCTACTTTCATTTATGTATTAAACACTATTCAGGCTCCAGTACTCATCATCCATTGTGAATTTACTGTGCTTTCCAAATTCCATAATGGACAAGGTTAGGATTAAACAATGTAGATAATCACCTTGAGTAAACCATAATATTTCCTGTGCCTTCCCCACACTTGCCTTTTGAAATGTTACTAATCATTTCCCACACTTTGATCAAATGCCATATCTTCCATGAAGTCTTTCTTAATCTCCATAATCAGAATCTTTCTTAAGATTTACAAATTATAGGCTCAAGGGTGTAGAATTGTCAGAGACTTCAGATGTAATCTACTACAACTCTTTCATGGTAAAAAAATGAAGAAATTGAGCTCAAAGAAGTGACATGACATGTCCAAGGTCATAAGTAGAATGTAGGGCAGTTGAATTTTGGATATAGGTCTTCTGATACCAAATCCAATTATACACATTTTCAGGTAGAGACAGTTATATTTTCCCCACTTCTACCTTAGGTATCATTTGTCAGAGTGTTGCTTTCAGTCATTTTTCAATCATGTCCAACTCTCTGTGACTTCATTTCTTGTTTTCTTGGCAGATACTGGAGTGATTTGCCATTTACTTTTCCAGTTCATTTTACAGTTGAGGAACTGAGGCAAACTAGGTTCGATGACTTACTTAGCATCACACAAAAAATAAGTGTCTGAAGCCAGATGTGAATTCATAAACAGCCTTTCTGATTTCAGACTCAGCACTCCATCCACTACACCATCTATCTTCCCATCTTTAATCAATGTTAACCCAGCACTTAAGGTAATACTCATCATTGGTGATACATAAATATTAACTGGGAATGAATGCTTAAGATCATCTTATTTCTGATTTTTCTGGCTTTTTCAATGGCACACATGGTGAATAATGTAGCATTCATATTTATTCATCAAAGGAGTTTTCACAAACCAAGATGAGTTGAGCAATAGAGAGCAGGATATTGGATAATGCCTACATTTATTTTTGTGATAGAAAAATGAAAAGCTCTCTTAAGCCTATGTGTGAAACTATGATGACAAAATGAAAGGAAATTCTAAAATTTGTCACCTTTTTACATAATTTCAAGCACTAATTAAATTAAATGACTCCAAATGAGATGAGTAGAATTCAAGTAAGATTAGTATAATGAAGTTAGAGGACAATAGAAATGTCTCTACTGCAATACCTTAAGATATATTAATTAACAGTGAGACAAAAATCAAGTTTTCTAAACCAAATGTACACATTATGTCAAATGATGTATAATATATTAATTATTAAATAATATTAAATTTTTATTTTTATTTATTTGGAAGTTTATCATTCATTCACCTTTGGATAAGCTATAATACTCCATCATCTCCCATGCTATAGTTTAGTAAAAAAATCAGAGTTCAGGAGGTTAAAAATTTCTTAGTATTGAGGAGTAGTGCTATATAGATTAAAATAAGCTAATAAATAATATGAATAATAATAATATAATTCATATAGATTGTTTTTATCTTACCAGCAGTTATGAATATTATTTTATTTTATAATTACCAGAAGTCTGGAAGGTAAATGTTATTATTTTCCCCAATATGCAGATTAGAAAATTGGTGCAAAAAGAAGATAAGTGACTTGTTTGGAATTACATAGATAATAATGATATGAGACTGAATTTGAAATGAGACCTTCCTAACTCCAGGGCTAACATTCTATACATTGCACTATGAAGGTCCCCCTTTATTTTCTGCCCATTTTCCTCTTCACTGTATACAATTTGTTCTTATTTTTAATAATATTTAAGGAACTCTATTTGAAATAATTCTAGACTATATAAAATATTTAGGAATGTATCTACCAATACAAAAGAATTATTAAACAAAATTGTAAAACACTTTTCACACAATTAAAACTAAATCTAAACAATTGGAAAAACATTAATTGCTCCTGGATAGTACAAGCTAATATCATAAAAATGACAATCCTACTCAAATTAATCTACTTATTCAGTGCCATACCTATCAAACTACCAAAAAATTTATAGAACTAGAAAAAAATTATAACAATGTTCATCTGGAAGAACAAAAGATCAAGAATATGACTTAAATATAAAGAGTGAAATTATAAATAAATTAGGTGAACATAGATAGTATACCTGGCAGATCTGTGGGAAAGGAAGAAATGTAAGAACAAGCAAGAGATAGAGAAATTGCAAAATGTAAAATGAATGACTTTGATTATGGGAAATTAAAAAATTCTTGTACAAACAAAACCAATGCAACCAAAATTAGAAGGAAAGCAACAAACTGGGAGAACATTTTTATAACAAAATTTTCTGACAAAGGTTTACTGTCCCAAATATATAAGGAACTAAGTCAAATTTACAAAAAAATCAAGTCATTCCCCAATCGATAAATGGTTAAGGGACATGAATAGGTAGTTTTAACAGGATGAAATCAAAGCTATCAATAAGCACATGAAAAAGCAAATCCCTCGTGATTGGAGAAATGCAAATTAAAATAACTCTGAGGTACAACCTGTAATAGGTGGATAATGTGGCTAATAATGGAGGAGCTGGTGGCACAAGTGAGTCACCTGGGCCTGGGAGCCTGTAACTACAGTAGCAGGTGATTTCAGACTGTCAGGGATGTGTAGCCTGAGCTGAGATGCCCAGTCAGTCTCCCTGCTACCTATAGGCTCTTTTAAGGTGGAGAGTGAGGAGTCCCTCCCTGCTGGAGTGAAAGCAGAACTCAACAGGAAGTGAAGCTCACACACTTCTGGGATATAATTGATGCCTGCCCAGTACTTCCTTTAAAGTCAACTGGTTGATAGTCTTCCCTCGCCTCAGCCCCTTAGCTCAAGATGATGTTATAATAACTACAGAAATTCACAGTTTCAGGCTAAATTTATAAGAATGTAAAGCATTCCCCAATTTAAAAATGGTGAAAAGATAAAGATGAGCAGTATTCAGAGGAAGGAATTAAATCTATTTATAATCCTTTAAAATGTGCCAAATCATAATTGATTAGAGAAATTAGAATTAAACAATTCTGAATACCACTTCACATCTATCAGTTTTGCTAACATGATCAAAAAGGAAATGATAAATATTGTAGTGGATGTAGGAAAATTAGGACACTAACACACTGTTAATGGAGCTGTGAATTGATACAACTGCACTGGAGAACAATCTGGAACCATACTCAAAGGGACATAAAACTCTGAATACCATTTTCCCCAGCCATATGACCAACAGGATTTGAGATAAAGGAAAATGACCTACCCTTACCAAAATATTTTTAGCAGATTTCTTTGAAATGGCAAAGATTCTGAAACTAAAGGTTGTCCATTACTTAAGGAATGGATGAACAAGTTGTGATATATGTGTATTGAAATACTATTGCCCCCTGAAAAATGAAAAACAAGATGAGTTCAGAAAAACCTGGAAAGACTTGTATAAACTGACATAAAGTGAATTGTTCAGAATCTCGAGAACAATGTACATATTTAGAGAAATGTACAATGGTCAAATATGAAGAACTAAACCATTATTAGCAAAGCAAGTTTCCAAGGTAACTACAAGGGATTCATGATAAAAAATGCTCGCCATAGCGAAAAAAAAAAAACTATTAGTCTGATTGTAGTTCAAAGCATGCCACTTTCCAGGTTATTTCCTTTGTGATTTAAAATTTTTTATTTTATGTGTAATGTGTCTTTTATCATATGAGCAATATGTAAATGTGTATTTCATGAGAGTATTGGTATAAAAGGGAGAGATAAAATCTGAATCCTATAATGTCAGAAGATAATTAGCAAAAACTATTTCTACATTGTGAGTTTTAAAAGATTGTGCATGCTGAGGAACTACCTCTCCCAGCATGCCCCAAGGGTCCTACCCCTTTACTTCCTGGTATGGTCTTAAGTGAACCAATCCCATGCAAGGCTGGCCATGCCCCCTATTTCCTGGCATGGGATTGGTCCTAAATTAAATTAATCCCGTGTAGGGGAGAGGCCACAACCCCCCCCCTCCATTTCCAGGCATGTGATTGGTCTATATAAGGACCAAATCCTGCATCTGGGATGGGTCTTTGAATCTGAGAAGATTGGGGGGAGGGGGGAAGGGCTCTAGTTAATTTCAGCATGGGAACTCCAGCTGTTTTTTTTTTCCTTGAATAAAGTTTTATAAAGAGATCAGAGAGTCAGATAGTTTTTCTCTTCAGTCCTCACAACAGGTACCTGAAAAATGTAGAAAAATTACATTTTGAATAAATAACTTCACAGCATAAGAAGGTTTTTCATGGTTGCGAATTTCAGTGAAGTCCACATAAATCATGAAACCATTGAAGAAATAAATAAAAGAGAGAAAGGTTATAATCATTTATTAAGTAATAACTTTATACTGGGCATTGTGTTGAGTGCTTTACAAATACGATATCATTTGATCTTATTATAACCATGTAAGCTATTATTATCCCTCTTTTATGATCGAGGAAACTGAGACAGATATTAAATGTCTTGGCCAAGTTCATATAGATTGTATGAGGTTGGCTTTTGTCTTTGATATACCTGTTGCTCTATCCACCATTCAGCTAAATTTTAGCTGATGCTAAGAATAAGATTTCACACCTGAGATATTTTATGAGATAGGAGATCTAGCTAAGTCTGATGAATTTGAACCATCAAGATCAGGTAGGAAAAAATGTCAAAGTTATTGAAAGAACTGATTTGTATAGTTACTAAGTCAACATCAGTAATGACTGAAATTTGTGATGACTAGGAGAGGAGTCTATGGAGAATGACATATTATTCAACTTATTAAACAGAAGGAGAATACATTTTTAAACTATTTATTCATGATTAGACTTAGAATTGTAGAAAAACATTATGAAAAATTTTAATTAAGTTTTTGGTTTCTCAATATTTAAAAATGTAAGAATAATTCTGTATTGGGAGAAGGAATATGTGGGTTCAAATCGATTGTGATCCTTACTGTCTTTCTAAGCTTCCCTAAATCATTTCTATACTCTGAGTCTTACTATTCTTTTTTACCCTAGTAATTTATCCTCTACCTCTCTTTTAATATCTGAAATTGCTCCATCCGGGAGAGACTTACATACATCCTGGGTGGAGGCTATGCACTCAGCTTCTGAGCTGCGCGTCATTGAATTTAGCTCTTGTAGATAACTCACTGTATTGATTTCTCTTAGGTCTCAGAACACCATGTTTCATATTCACTGACTCTGAACATCTTGCCCTCTTTACTACTACAGTACTATTTCCAAGCCTCTTGTTAGGCAATAAATAATTAATTTCACAATACAATTCAAAAGGCCATAACAAATAAATGCTATATTACTTTATTAAGGAAATTCCCCAGACAACCTGTAATTTCTCTAGCTACTATTTTTATATACATAATATATTTCCATTGAGGACATATGCTCCTTTAAGAAAGTGACTATATGTATACATTACATATATAAGAAAGATGCATGTTATCATGCTTTTGGGCATATTTATGCAATTGTACACATTTTAAAATGTCAAATTACACTAATTAATTTGTGCTACAAAATGACCTTGACTAAATACATTTGTTAGATAGAAATCTATAATTGCAAAATGTTCTCATAGAAAACCTAAAATGGTAAGCAACTAGGATACTTTGTTTTTGTATCATTGTTTAAGAAAAAAAATATTAAAAGAAAAATGTGTTAATTCCTTTGAGTCCAGTACTAGACTAATGACTAGAATTTAGAGTACACAAAAGTAGAATTATACTTTTGAAGCAGAAGAGTCCTGTTAAGCTTTTTAGGCTGTTCCAGAGACAGCACAAAAAGCAATTTAATCAGACAGTGCAAAGAGAGTGAAGGATAAAAAGCACATCAATCCCAGTAGGCCCGCCATGACTTAAAAGCAAGTCTATATCACACTGGATTAAAAAGCATCGTGTGAAAAGGAAATAGATAGCAAGATTTGATTTACATCTACAACATTTCTGGGGTAGGCTGAGGCTACAGTCAGTCATCTGGTAGGAAGAAGGATACTCTTTACTGTGTAGAGTGTTTATGTGTACTAATCACCAAACTATATTATTTACAGCACATAAACACCATCCTGTAGAATCTAGAGCACCC
This sequence comes from Gracilinanus agilis, assembly GCF_016433145.1. NCBI lineage: Eukaryota > Metazoa > Chordata > Mammalia > Didelphimorphia > Didelphidae > Gracilinanus > Gracilinanus agilis. The sequence goes on along the minus strand of NC_058132.1, from coordinate 551,465,582 downwards.
AACTTTAGCATGTTTGCTGTTATATATGATATAGAAAAAATATTGGGCATGGAATATTAATTTCGCCATGTGTGATGGCTAGACTGGAGAATTAAAAAAAAATTCCATTATAAGCATCCCCTGAATGATTCTTAATTTGAGCACTGAGATGTGAAAAATAGTACTAAAGACACACATAATCGAAATTATGTTTCCAAGATTGTGTGACAAAAATAATTATCAATCTTGAAGATAATTATCCTAATGTGTTTTCAACATTCCGCTCTAAATTAGAAACTATGGTATCTGGTCTACTCAACTAAATGCAGATAGGATTTTATTTATGCCAGATTGTGAAGAATTTTCTGCACCAAATTTTCCTCATACTTAATATCCTCTCTTTTTTCATATAAACAAATTATATGAACGTGAAAAGACAAACATTAGAGTTCAGAAATAGTAAATACCAAGCTTCTGTTTAACAAATTAGCACATTTATGAAGAAATATTTGAATATTAGGAAAAAGAAGATTTTTAAAGTAAATTATGGGATCAAAAGAATGAGCACCAGGATGTATTCATTTGGAAGCAAAAATACTAAGCTCTAGAAGTTTTTATAAAACAGAGAACCATTAGAAGTTAGTAATAGATTTTGGTATGTAGAAATAAAAATAAATAACCTAAGTACTATAAGACAATTAGAATGTTTCAGGGAGGTAAAAGATCTAATTAAAGAGAATGTTGCTTTTATGCTAAAAAACGATCAGTACTAATACATTAATGTTTATATTTGTCATATTGGCAAAATATTTTGTTTCATTTTTTACTCCCAATTACATTATCAAGTATATGCTATTATTACTATTTATATTTTGCATATAGGAAAACTTTGTCAAATTTTTGAGAACAAAAGAGAACAAAACTGAAGTTCGAATTTGGGTCTTGCACCAAGGTGTCTCCCAAATGTTGGTCCATAGTTCTTTTCAATATATTATGGTCCTATTCACAACGTCTTTTTATTTCCAAAGCTGGAATGTTAACAAAAATTTTAAAGGGTGACCATGAAAAGTCACTATCAGTACAAAATATTTAACTGTGAAAACTTTAAAATGTATTATGTGGGTAAAAAAAAAGATCAACTTTTATCAACCTTGAAGTAGTTTGGAAAAAGTATGGCTAACAGAAGAAAGGTAAAAACTGAAAAAATTAAAGAACAAACACTTTAAATACGACTTTGACATATTAGGTCTCCTAGCTCCCTAAAAAGTTTTTATATCTTAGAAATCCTTCATATAGAGTAAAAATTATATCTATTTTTTCAACTTAAAGTGAATGTACCACAATTCAAAGTTATAACATTAATGAAGCACTTCTTTTTCCAAAAGGTCTTTTATATTCTTTTTTTCTATTCTATAGATATTGTATAAATAAAAGTCCTGAAAAATACTGATGTGCATCCAACTTATACAGGGACTAAGAAGAAAACTGTCGAATAGCTATTAGGTTTTACTTGCTTATTTTTTTATCCCCCTTAATAAATGTGAATACATATTCTCTATATGTTCCTTTCTCTGTATTTAAATTGAAAATGTTGTCTTTGTCTAATACTAACTTTTTTCTTTTTGGATGGCTTTCCAAATCACTATTGCACAATTTATTAAATATACTCCTTTTATTCTATCCTTCCCTTTTAACTTCTATTTGTATATTTTCTTTGCCACTTAGATTGTGAGCTTCCTAAGAGAAGAGACTAATGTGACTTTCTTTGTATTTTCCCCAGTTAATCACAATTCTTGGCAGAGAGTATGTTTGATGAATGTAGTGACTTTTAATCTTTTTAATATGAATAGTACAGTAAAATTGTGGTTATTTATCTATCTGTTTAATTTTTGGTTGTTCTAACCAAGGTTTTGGAATTTTAGTATCGGACACTCATCAAATCTTCCTTTACCTATATACAGACCACACCCTTCAAAACCTTATCAGTTCCTTCCCAATAATATTAGGCATAAAGTAATGTTGTCCATTATCACCACTCTTATTAGAAATGGTCACTATACCAATACGATAAGGAAAATAAATAAAAAGAACTATAATAGACAATGAAGAAACAAAGTTATCACTCTGCAAATGACATAATAGTATATCTAGATCAGTGATTCCAAAAGTGGGCACTACCGCCCCCTGGTGGGTGCTGCAGTGATCCAGGATGGTGGTGATGACCACAGGTGCATTTATCTTTCCTATGAATTGCTATTAAAATTAAAAAAAAAAACTAATTTCCAGGGGGCTAAGTAATATTTTTTTTCTGGAAAGGGGGAAGAAGGCCAAAAACATTTGGGAACCACTGATCTAGATAATCAAAGAGAATCCACACACACACACACACACACACACACACACACACACACACACACAAAAAAAAAAAAAAACCACAACAAAAACTAATAGAAATGGACACTAAAAAGAGGGTCAGTTTGGATATAGTATTAAGTGTATGAGGGACAAAAATAAGCTTCAATAGACAGGAGGGAGCTAAAGAGTCATTCATTCATGTAATAAATACTTATTTTTTTATTAACATTTACAAACTTTACCTATACATTCCCTTGTTTAAATTAAGAAAAAAATACTTTAAGAAGCCAAAATACCTCAGTTGTACAGGCTGCGTCTCCTTTTTGTAGTTTAATTTTTGTTAACATATATGTAAGTATGAGTTTAAACTTAAAGACTTAGTCTTTGGTCAACATAAGTTTTATTTAACATTATGTGTTATTCATGGTGGTAGATGAAGGAGACAGAGATACATATGAAGATCAATAATATTATTATTCAGGGGTAGCTGGGTAGCTCAGTGGATTGAGAGCCAGGCCTAGAGACATGAGTTCAAATCTGACCTCAGATACTTCCCAGCTGTGTGACCCTGGGCAAGTCACTTGACCCCCATTGCCTAGCCCTTACCACTCTTCTGCCTTGGAGCCAATACACAGTATTGACTTCAAGACGGGAGGTAAGGATTTTTATTTTAAAAGAATAACATTATAATTCTCCCCTGGGAGCCTATATTTGAGAAAGGAGACACACTACCATAATGTATTCTGAGAATGATTAGAAATTCATCCAATAAGAAAAGCCAATGATAATATGCTATTTTTAAATGTTTGATGACTGTACTTTTTCATTTTCCTGCTCTGTTTACTATGTCCACAAGGAAGCAAGTCTTTAAATGTGTTGTTTCTTTACAGGAGATAAAATAAAACAAATTTATTTAGCATCAACTAATTTGAAGTCACTCTGCCACATTGGTTAAGAAACGATCTAACTTAGAATCAAAATTTCCTAAGAGCTTTATTGAATATTTTGCAGTTGGCAGATGGGATTTTGATATGTCATTACTTATTAATTATTGAGGAAAATTAGAATTCAAAAAGGGGAAAGGGCAGAAGGATAGGGATTCTTTTAAGATGCGAATTATGAGGGTCATGGAAGCATTAAATATGAAGTAGACATTAGTTTCTTTGAAGACTTTCATTTCCCTTTTTAAAATAATCTGATTTCCTCCCATGGCTCTTGTTTTCCAAGCACAATTAATCCAATCAATTAAAAAACAAACTAGTCAGTTAAGGACAATTTTTCACCATTGGGAATTTCTGATGTTTTACACACACACACACACACACACACACACACACACACACACACCATCAGGTCTAAGAAGTTTGAATATCTAAATATATTTGAATAATAGCATATAAAAGCTATAATAGTAGCAAAGGTAAATGAGGAAGATATGTGATAATATTAAGAGTTTAAATATCAAATTAAACAAGTCTGGAAGGTTACTGTAATTATAAAGAATAGAATTTTGATTATTGTCTACGAACAATTAGCTGGGAAGCTTAGAAGTAGGATGTGTCAGCTATGACAACCAGTGGATATAGATCACTGGGCTTCGAGCCATGAAGTCCTCAGCCTGAACTTAGGGATTTTCTGAATATGTGACCAAGTCACATATCATTTCGTGGCTTCTATTTCTTCACCTGTAAAATGTATATAATTATAGCAGCTATCTCACAAGATTGTTTTGAGGATCAAATTAAATAATAATTATACAGTGGTTTGCAATTCTTAAGGCACAATAAAAACATTTTTATCTGAATTTGTAATGCCATGCTCAGTAACAAAAAAAATGAGGCAGTAAGATAATAGAGCCTTTTAAAAAATCTTCTTGAAGAGGGAGAGAGAGAAAGAGACAGAGCAGACACAGAGACAGAGAGAAAGACAGAGAAGCAGGGTCAGGCATGCCCTGTGTAGAATGTTTTGTAAATGTTACAATTATCTAGCCAAGTTTCTATTTTTTTACTTCATTTTTAGTGGGATCTGAATTTCTATAACTATTCTAAACAATATACATTTGTTAAAAAAGCATTATTTTTATGATTTGTTATCAGTGAAAGAGATAGAATTCTCATTTAGCCTACCCTTTTATAAAAACTGGTAAGTCTATCTGGCTAAGTAGCCAAATAACACTACTACAGCTAGAAGTAGAAATCTCAGTTCTTTATATTTATATATTAAAATATATGTTTTAAGAAATAATAGAGTAAACTTTAAAAAAATGTCTAAAAACTCAGTCTTGTTTTAAGTACTGAAATATTCTCACAAAGAGAATAAGGGATGCAATGTATAAAATATCAATTATTTTGTTTCATTTCATTTATATAGAATCATCTAAGCAATTTTGTTCCAAATAATACTTTTTTAAGGATATTTAGCAGGTGGCTAAACTAGGAACATAATAGATCCATTGAGTACCCAGATACTTCCCAACCAAAACTATTTTTCCCAGTTGATATTGTCAGAGAAAGAAAGTAACAAACAAGAAAAGCTATAGGATATTAATATGTTAAAAAATATATCTATTATGTAGAATAAAGGAGACATCATCAATTGAATTTGAAGAAGAACATGAAGAACATTAATCCCTGAGAAGATTATCCATGTCCCAGATTGTTCTTAAGAAGTTGTGCTCAACAAGTCTAAAGTAAATCTAGACAAAAGCTATAAGAAAAACAAGAACAAAGTTCTGAAAAGAAGACACTTTTCTCCGCTTGTGGAGGAAGGTGAATTCTCTCTTTTACCCATTTTAAATCAACTATGGTTTTTTTTGCAGGAAAATTACTTGGCCCTTTTGGAAAGCCATGAAACTAGAGGCAACTAGCAGAGACACACTATAGACAGATACCGGTAAACAATGACAGCAAAAAAAATAGCTTTAGGAAGCCCCGGCAGTCAAGAAAGGAGCATATGGTGAATTCAGGAGAGATATAATCTGGACGTGATGAGACAGAAAGCCATGTGTAAGCATGATTACTCAATCCACTGTCCTGCTCCTCGTTCATTTGATTTTTCAAACCTCAAATCAGTTCAGATTGATTTTTCTACTTAAACTCTTTCCAAAGTCCTATTTTATTCCTTTTATCCATTGTAGTAACAGTCTCTGAAACTCTTGTCTCAAAGTTTACCTTGTATGCTCTTCCAGTTATGACTGCCAGGAACATAAAACATTTTAAGATCACAAAGACAAAGGTCCTTCAGATACTTCTTTCAGCTGGATTTTCAGGCAGATGATAGTTTTAGCTAAGGACTTCTAACAATTTCTCACAACATAGTATTTATATATTTTTGAGATATTTTATGTAGAAGGAAAAAATGGAGAATTTATATATGCGTAGTTTTTATTAATCTCTCATAAAAGCATTAGGATTTATGACAATAAACTGATATTTGTGCTTAATGGAACACTAATCTCTTTGAGATTGACATTCATTCTACTGGAAATAAAATGCAACACACTGATTTCTTCATATCATATATGATTCTTGCCTATGCTCTAACTGAAATTCTACCAATGGATGGTACTGTCTATTTTAACTGCTACACATTTATAACATGTATTTAAGTTTTTCATATTATGTTTATTATAAGGCCAGATTAACTATGGTTCTTAGTTCTAGTCACATATTTTTAAACTATGTTTGTATTGATTTTTGCTCAGAAATAATTTTTAGATTATTAGCAAATAGACTGCCGTCTAATGAAACATAGCATGTATCTCTCTTTTGGGCTTTGGGTCACCAAAATTTTTAATTCATGAGAAATGGTGGTGTTATACTATTAAAGTAAATTGATAAAGAAAATGACATTGACATTAATTTCTGAAAAAAATTATTCCATTTTGTTATCCCTTTAAATATCTAGTAAGAAATAATTACATGTTTTGTCATATACATAGGATAAATCATACTTATGACAGGCATATCAAAATTATAATGAATGGGCCATATACAAAATGTTAGTATAACTCATAGAATAAAATAAAATTAGAATATATTGAATAAAGTAAATAACAATGCAATAAAGATTAGATGATATAATTTTTATGTAAGTCAATATACAGACTTCAGGAATCTGTTTTAATTTAAAGTTGATATGTAGGTGATACTGTTAGCTTATATTTTGAGCTAACTTTTAGTGCTTTTATTTAATATCAAATACATGTGGATTAATTTTGAATTCACTGAATTTGCCTATCAGTTTCTTAACTTTAAACATCTAATCTGTCATAGAAAATCATGTATTAAAAATTGCTTAGTTTCCTGAGCTTATTTTTAATATCTGCATAGATAACGTTCATCAGGATAAAATAGAGATGAGAAAGTAGAAATAAGTTTAGTACCTAGTTATATATTTAATTGATTTTTAAAATTATATATGTTTTCCATTCTTTTGGAATCTTCTCCTTTGTGAGATATCTTAAAAACTATTTCTTTGGCAAGTTTAAAATTTCCTCACCTCTGGCACAAATTCCTTTTCTCTGTATTTGGTAATATCTACCTGGGTACCCTTACATCATCTTTGTGAATACCATCACACAGTTCTTAATTAGCACAATGAATGATCATCTGATGTATAGACAGTTGATACAGGAGTAAATCTCTGATCAGAAATTATACACACACACATTTGTGTACATGTCTATACATATGCGTTTCTTATGTCTGTTGCTTTCATTCTATCTTGGTGAATCAAGTATTCTCAATATACAATTAAATATCCTCCATACCTTCTCAAATGAAAAATTATGATATTTAGCAATTTCACACTGAAAACAGTCTATGTATTAACAATTTAGTGAAGAACATAGACAATGTAATACAACATCAAAGTAGGAAGCAAATCTCTATATAAATTCTGTTAATTTCCTGGGCTTAGATGTCCATACACAATTCTTTCTATAACCAATGGCATCAAAATGGAAAGGTAACATTTATATTACCTTTATATATAATTACATTTTATTATTTATATTTATATTTATTTTATATATATTTATTATTTATAAAATTATACAATTTTGTATAATTACAAAATTGATGGAATGCCCATCAATTGGGAAATTGGGAAATTAATTTGGTATATGATTGTGATGGAATACTAATGCACCTTAAGAAGTGATGAGCAGACTAAATTGAAAAAAAATTGGAAAGAACTACATGGCATAATTAACAATGAAATGAGTACAACTAAGAGAACACCATACACAGCTACAAAACTAATGCTGGAAAAATAAACTGTTCATATTACCTCCAGAAAGTTAAAGCTTACACTGAATTATCATCTATTTTTTCCTAGAATTCTTCTTGTATTTTTTTCCTATTGCAATAACTGCCAGTGTCAGTTTCCTTTCACAAAGTCTGATAACTTGCTCAGCATAATGAATTCCACCTCCAACCACACAGAACCATTTTCCATTTACACTTTTTATTTAGAGTGTCACAACAATATTGATTCAAGGAAATAGCTAAACCCAATTTGATAAAACCCTCCAAGAATGAAGAAAAGGAATACAATTGCAGAGGAAAATGGTTATGTAATGAAATTATTTAGAAAATAGCTGGTTAAGTAGGCTTTTAGAGACAATTGAAAGTGAAAAATTAATAACAATTTCATTTTAATAAGCATAGTTAAATATTGAATAACATGTTATTATTTAATTTTAGTCCCTGTATATCACTTAATCATAACATAAAGAAGATGACTTTAGTCCAAATTTGTTATGAAAATGATCATATTCTCACTCAGAACAAAGAGTAATGTATTTAAGGTAGTTTTTAATAGAATTTTAGAAAATTGAAAGAAATTGAATGTTAAAAGAAAATAAATAAGGACTAAGGAGAAAATTGGGTAAAGTTTAAGACATTATTTGTATACATGTGTCAAGAATATCTTGCAAAAATATTGAAATGCTAATAGTTTTACTTATCTTTTCCCACTAATAGCTAATAGTTCTTATTCAGAAAATAAAGTATTAAATGAAATAAATATTATATGTATGTGGTTCCTATAATAGCTTAGTAATTCTTGAAATTTGTCATAAATTGGTCACGGAGATTCAAAAACTATTTTAGTATGGCAGAATGAACTACACTCAATAGAAACAAATACATATAATTTGTAATATAGCAATTCTAACATTCTGCATTTCCCTTATAAATTAAGGTCAGGGTTACCCACAAGACAGTAACAATGCAACTGTTGACTTTGAGCAGGCTGAATACATTGCCAACCAATAATTGCATAAGAAAAGCATCAAAAAGGATGCTGTAGGAAATATTTTGACTAGAGAAAGAGATGGGATAGTCATGAAGTAACAGCAAAAGAAAACTGACAAATTCCACAAATCTCAGTTAGTGAGTTCCTAGTCTTTCTGAATTCAGCAATAAAATTATTCACCAAGAGTTCTTACTGTCATTGAATTACTGACATGTGCACATATTCCTTCCAGTAGGATAAAAGCTCCTTAATGGCAGGGGTTATTTGGCTTTTGTCTTTGGATCTCTGCTGTGACATACATAAATCATTAATAAATTGAATTTCAAAATAAAATGTCATCAAAAACTGAAGGATTCAATGTATAAAGCATGTATTCTAGAAATATACTATTTGGTATTTCTTAATGTTTTCTTAAGTATAGCAAAGAGAAAAGCTTGCATTTAGATTTGAATTACAGTTAACTTTTGATTTTTAATAATCATAATTTGAGCAAAATTGTCTACGTTTAGTATTCATGCTCTTCATTGTAATATGCTAGCTAAAAAGAGAAATTAGGAGATAAGACCAATGTATCCCATTTCTCCAACTCAAATCCCCTGTACTCTAGAAAATTTTCTGTTGCTTGCTTATTAGATATGACCCCCCCTCCCCATACTTCCAAGCCTCTGGATCCCTCTCCAAGGTAGTCCTGGAATGAAGCTCTCATAACCCCTTCTATTAATTAATGTTCACTATGTGTCAAGCCTACTATGCAGAATTAGTTTGGACCATGATGCTGAACTCAGAGAAAAAAGAAATCTAGAACAGTCTAATCATAATTCAGCCTCAACAGACCACTCTTAAAAATATTGATTAAATGCTAGGACTCACTTTTTCAATAATTAGCATAAATCTCACTCTCATTTTATTTTCATCTAAATGATTTTTTCTTTATTTTCTTCCAAATTTTACAAAACTAAATAAAACAAGTATTTCCTTGTACAAAGAAAAAGATTGTACATAAATGAAATCACAGCCCTCTTATTATATGTTTAACTAATATTTTTTTCATATCGATATAATAAATCCCCTCCACAAGTGTCCTTCTCTACTCTCCCCACATAACAGAAGGCATCATCTGGGAGACTTATATTTCCATATAAATTAAGTCTTTCATGTTTTCCCCTTTCAGTTAACTTTCTGGAGGTAATAGGAACAGTTTATTTTTCCAGCATTAGTTTTGTAGCTGTGTATGGTGTATTCTTGGTTCTACTCATTTCATTGTTAATTATGCCATGTAGTTCTTTCCAATTTTTTTTTTCAATTTAGTCTGTTCATCACTTCTTAAGGTGCATTAGTATTCCATCACAATCATATACCAAATTAATTTAACAATTTCCCAATTGATGGGCATTCCATCAATTTTGAATTCTTTGCCACCACAAAGAGACCTGCTTTAAATATTCTGAAACATATGGGTTTATTTCCTTTCTCCCTGATCTCCCTGGGAAATAGACTCAGCAATGGTGTTGGTGGGTGTAAGTGTTTATAGCTCTCTGGGTAATTCCAAATTGCCCTGCAAAATGACTGGGTTAGTTCACAGCTCCATTATCTGAGTGATTTTTAACTCCCTTGTTATTGTCAAGGGCACAACCATCCTTCATGACACTTAGACCTAATGCTTATCATCATCCTTCACTTTTCACTCTCCCTTACCTGATATATTCAGTTCATTGCTAAAACTTGCCATTTATATCTTTAAAACATCTGCATTTATTACTCTTTCCTCCAACCACACAATTTTCACTGCAATAATACAAATATAGCCTCTTCTTATCTCTCTTTTTATATATTTGCAATAGCCATCAAATTGTTTTCCCTCAAAGAAATTCTTGAAAGAATAAACTAGATCCATAGTACAGTTTATTCTAATTTAGAAGAGTTAAGGGGCAATTATCTAGCTAAGAAGATGCTATATGACAGAATCCTGATTATATAGCACATAGAAGCTTCTACATTAAAGGATTTTAAAGCATAGAATATAATATTCAACAAAGTAAAAGATCTAGGCCAGCTTTGGTGAAGGATTGTCACAGGTTCTGGGAGCTACTTGGTTTCCTCCTCTTCCTAGCACCTGAAGACAATTTTTTTTGCATGCCTCACCCCAGTTGCCCAAAGCAAGCATTTCCTCCTCCAGCTTTCTCTAGATAATGGGGGGAGGGGAGCTCACAGAGCTTGGATATTTGCCTTATGGGCACTCAGACTTGTTGCCAATGCTGGTCTAGGCTCACAACCAAAAATAACCTACCCAGCAAAACTGAATGTAATACTTTAGAGAAAGAAATGTAAATTTAATTCCATGAAGTGATCACAGGCATTCTTGAAAAAAAGAGCAGAGCTAACAAGAAATTTCAATGATCAGATATGACATTTTAAAGAAACATAATGATAAAAGTTTTAAGAATTACAATTATCATGTTTCCATGTAGGAATATAACAAATTTGAACTCATTGTATCCCTTAAATTTACTCTTTTTTATTTGCTTTTTTATGCTTCTCTTGAGTCTTGCAGTTGAACACTAAATTTCCTGATTAAGCCTGATCTTTTCATCAGGCATGTCGTTGCATTTTCTTTTCACTGTGACTCCATGATAATTGAATTGTTCCTTTCTGGATTCTTGCAGTATTTTCTCCTTGGCTTTGGAGCTCTACAATTTGTCTAGAATATTCCCAGGACTTGTCCCTTCAGTGGAAAGATTTCTATAGTACTAGAGATATCTAAAGTACTTAAAATAATCAAGGAGAAAATATGGTTGAACCAAGATATTTTAAAAACTATCACTTTTCAACCAGTGGAAATGTGCATCAGCTATTGGGGGTGGGAGTTGGGGGTGAAGGGGAAAGTAAGAGCATGAATCATGTACCCATGTTAACTTTTCTAAAAAAATAAAAATTATTAAATGGAAAAAAACCTATCACTTTTAGGACAGTGAATAGGAGCATATGTAGATGGAGAATAGAGATTATGAAAAGATATTATTTTTAAAAATCAAGGCATAAGACAAAGTAATATACTGTGAAAAGAGAAAATGAGACAAAGTTATGGGCAAGTTATCTGATGTTAAAAAGCATGAAAAAATCAATACAGTGGAAGGGAAAATGAGTATCTAGTATGAAATTCTTGGAGCTTACTATCATTAGATTTGGCACTAAGTGAGAATAATATCCATACTTAGTTATGTATAGAAATCTAAATTAACCAAAAAGAAGGTGAGTGGGAACAGAAAGAGAGGAACAGAAAAATGGAGGGGGAACTTAGGGAAGCAGGTAAATAGAAAGAATTTATCTACAAAGGAGTAAGAAATATAGAATGATAGAATAGTTAGAAGAGTCAAGGGCGTTTTTAATGTTGTGTGGTAACATGTATAAGTTTATAAACAATGAAGGAAACAACAAACTGAGGGGAAATCTTTATAATAATCTCTTTGATAAAGTCTTCATTTCTCAACTAAACAGAGGGATTCCCACTTCCAGGTTAAGATGGAGGTAGAGTAAAAAGCAGCTGCTGCTTAACCTCTCCTAAACCACACATACAGGACTCCTCAGTTTGTACCCCAAAGATATAATAAGGAACATACTTGTACAAAAATATTTATAGCTGAGCTCTTTGTAGTGGCAAAATTTTGAAAAATGAGGGGGTATCCATTGATTGGCAAATGGATAGATAAATTGTGGTAGTTGATGGTGATGGACTACTATTGTGCTGAAAGGAATGATGAACTAGGGGTTTTCTAGTTTGAACTGGAAAGACATCCAGGAATTGATGCAGAGCAAAATGAGCAGAACCAAGAGTACATTGTACACAGAAACTGAAACATTGGGCACAATCAAATGTAACACACTTTTCTACTACTGGCAATACAATTATCCAGGACAATTCAGAGGAATTTATGAGAAAGAATGTTATCCACATGAAGAGAAAAAACTGTTGGAATAGTAACACAGAAAAAAAAAATACCATATGATTGATCACGTGGTTCAATGGGGATATGATTGGGGTTTTGGCATTAAAAGATCACTATATTGCAAATATGAATAATATGTAAATAGGTTTTGAACAATATAACTCAGTGAAATTGCTTGTCAGGTCGGGGGGAGGAAAGAGAAGAGTGAAAGAACATGTATCATATAACCATGGAAAAATATCCTAAATAAATAAAATTTAAAAATAAAAATAATAATGTATTAGTTGACTTGAAAGAGGCAGTTGACTTTTTTTTTTTTTGTAATTCTCCTCATGGAGGAAAGCAATGGCATGTATCACTGTTTAAAAAAAGAATAAAGAAGTAGCTTTTAGAAACAGGTATGTCTACAGTTCACAAAATATATAAAAAAACTACAGAATTATATGTTTAAAATTCTGCTGTTAGTTAAGACTGTAGGATCTAAAAAAGCTCCTTAAATTTCCCATTCTCCACCCCTGCTTAGCCTTCACACTATTAACATCCAAGATAAATCCATTTTTCCTCACATGGATTGAAAGCACTAATCTACTCCAGACATTTAACTAGGAATTCTTTTACTTGGAGCAAAAAAGAGTTGGAGGTATTAAATAGGGGGAAAATCTTGTCAATGAAGAAGATACTCTGAACTAAGGAACAGTCCCTCAGGGAAGCCCTATTATGTCCTTCACCAATTCTGAGGGAAAGTCAACCAGAAAAAAAGGGGTAACAACACAACAAAATGCTGATAATCTAGAGCTGTGAGGATATGAATTTGTGTGGTATAATGCAAAATAATGATGTATTTTAAGATGTAAGGCATAGATATAGTGTTCTTCAAACTATTGCAGGAAGGAAACATTGTTGTCATTGCATTGCACCCCCTTCATATATAGAAACCCTTAGACTAAACTCTTGTTGTTGGTCCTTTTTACAACTCTAACACTCCCCACCCAACTTTCACCACAAACATAATGGTTATATTTTCTGCTCTTTATAAATTAAAAAATAAAGAAGGTAGGTTCATTTAATCTTAGTTCAGCCCTTATAAGCAAAATTAATAACGACTTCCTTAAGCCTTTTAGGGATCTCAAAGATAACTTCAGGTGCTACCAGGTCAATGTAGGTGATTAATTCATTTTAAATAAATTGTTGTTCAAACTATTTCCTCCAATAATTTTAATTTAATTTAAAATAGAGATGAAGCAACTTTTATTTTCTGAGGAAGAATTAATCCTCTTTGGATCTAGGTTTTCTGAAAATATGAAGAATATAAGACTAGGCAACTGATACTAAAATTTCCTAAGGGCAAACAGAAATAGCCAGAACTAATACTATCAGTAAAGAAAGACGATGCCCCTTGATGCTGACCTATTAGTTGAAGTTAATTCCTTTTGCTTAAACCAAGATTTCTTTTAAAGTCCTTTTACATGAATACAAGTGCTAACTTTTTTTCCCTTCTCTTATGGTTCTGGAGTCAGGAACTTTCAATTATGTGACTTTGGGAATATTTCCCATTCTCTAAGCACTGTCCTTTCCAACTAAAACCAGCAACTTTAATAGTTTATTCTTTTGTTAATACCCTACCCTCCTCCACCTATCTGCCACAAGCTTGGATATAGTGATTACCATGCTTTCCTATCAAGGAAGTTTCCTATAGATTAAACATTCACCTTCCAAAAAATGGATTGTCCTTTGGCTTCACGCCACTTAGCAAACCTTGGATCAAGGCAGTATTAGATAATGATATGAGCAGGGAAGACAACTTATTCCTTACCCCCAACCCCATGCACTGGTTTTGTTGCTATTGTCCAATCATCCCTCAACAAATATATGTGAATTTATTTCTTTATTTGTTATAAATTATCTTTTTTTCATTTTAAATACTGCATTCATGCCTTTCCAATATTCTCTTCCTTTATATACAAGAAACACCTTAATTCTTATAGATATGAATGATATTTTATAATTCTCTTTTGTATTTTTAAGTACCATAATTTTTTTGAGGGAAAGGAAAAGGAGAAGGAAGGTAGGAAACAGTGTGACTCATACCATTACTTGAGAATGTTCCAGTCTTATTCTCAGAAAAAATCTATTCTTATGTCCCTACCTGGATTCAAAGAAGTATTAATCTTTCCATGTTCCAGAACCTAGAATCGTATGCCTCAACATAGGTGGCTATTAGCTTATAATGCTTTTTGGGGGAAAAATGAATAAGAAGAATCATTAGGTTTGTTTATTCTCTGAATTTATAACTGGTTAACTCCCCATAGCCATTCTTTACTAAACACAAGAAAAAAAGGGAAAAAATATCCCAGTAGTCTTCTCTTTCTCTCTTCATGTCATTTCAATATAGACAAATGTATTAAAGAATTTCCTTTAATGTACATATGTACTCATAATGTCCCCTCATATTTCATTGTGCTCATTGATCTAAGAATATCTACAGTCTTTTCAATCAAGTCAAGAGATACTAGAATGTCTACAGGATGGACTTGTTGGATTACAGTGGTGAAATTATCTGGCTAATTCTAGAATAAGAAATATTTGTTTCAGAAGGCATGGTAGACAGAAATCTCAAATTTCTTGCCTCTACACAACCAATGGTTTGTTCAAATTGGATTACTCTCTAAATTCAATGTATGGTCCCATTCTTTTTTGACTTATTATCTTTTCATATAGTTTCCTTTAGAATACCTTCTTTCCTCCTCTTTATCTATTAAATTTACTAACAACCAACTCAAATGGTGCCTTCTTTGGGAAACTGTCCTTAGTTGGTAATGGCCTTCTCCTTTTGAACTCTAAAAGCACTTTGAAATGAGATGATGGGGATAGCTGGGTGGCTCAGTAGATTGAGAGCTAGAAGTCCTAGAGACTGGAGGTCCTAGGTTCAAATCTGGCCTCAGACACTTACAAGCCTTGTATGACCCTGGGCAAATCACTTAACCCCCATTGCCTAGCTCCTTACTGCTCTTCTGCTTTAGTACCAATACACAGTATTAATTCTAAGACAGAAAGTAAGGGTTTTAAAGGTGAGATTAAAACTTTTTAATGGATTCATCATATAATATTTTATATTACATATATTATTACATATATAATATAAGATAGATAAGTGGTATCCCTTCAGGACTTAGAGCCAGGAAGATCTAATTTCAAATCTTGCCTTAGATATTTAGTAGCTATATGATCCTGAGCAAGTCACTTAACCTATGTCAGCCTCAAATTTTTCATCTGAAAAATATCTTAGTGCCCTTTTATATAGCAAGGCACCTGATGCCACATGTTAGAATTCATTCTGGATTATCTCCAGTAATAAAGTATGTTGTGATGAATATATTAGGGATTTAATAAATTCATCTTGTTACTGTCTTCTGACTACTCATATAAGAATAAAGAGAGCCAATAGCCAATGTTAGGGATGGAGGGGAGATAGATTCTGTGAGGTGAGACTCTCTTCTAGCTCTTCCCTCCCACTGATTATATACTGCTGAGACTTCAAGGGGATGTCACCCCTAAACTGGGTGACCTGGAAGGTTGTGCCACCCCACAGGAGTTGGGGGCAAGACTTCTCTATAAGATGAGGTATGGGATACCCCAATCTGATTCTGAATGAGGGCAGGGTACATGTAAGTCTCCCCTGAGGTCAGTCAACTTCACAGTGGGTGGTCTGGCTGATTCCCCTCCCACTCGTTGTCTCTCAGGCACTCTGGAATGCTATCTAATGAATGGCTTTTATTAATCATAATTCAGGGATTGGGGAAAGGGGTGAAGGGCAGAGGGATTTTGGGGTGCCCTCTTCTCTATTTCTATGGGGTCCCTCACTTGGGTGGGAACCTTTGGGGTTCCCACTCCTAAGTATCTCCCCTTGCCCCTTCTCCTTTAGATTCTATTTCTATCCTTTTCTATAATGCAAGACAAACTGGAAAGGATCTCTCAGCAAGGTTGGGTAATAGGGGAAGAAGCCTAAGAGATCACTCCCAAAATGGAGTCCCAAACTTAGCTCACTTGATGATTGAAGTATTGCTGAGTGAGAAGCTATGGGATACTTTGACCAGGGAATTGGGGTTTCAATGTCCAAAGAAAGATACTCAGGAAGCCCTCAGGACTGGATTCGAGCTGAGATGTTCTCTTCCTCCCTCTCTCCATCCTCCGCCAGAAGTTCCTCTTTCTCCTTCCTCCTCCAGAAAATTACCCAGAATTCCCTCTCTGGTCCCAACTGTCAGTACCTGTAACCAACAACCTTCTTCTGGTTCTTTTTGTTCCATCCCCAATCCTTACACTCACTGCATATTGGTTTCTTCATCTATGAAGTAGAGTTAATTTTTGTCTTGTCTACGTAATGAATGCATATCTTGTCTACATAACTTGATTTTATATCCAGAAAGATAATTCTTCTAAAAATGAATTGTAAATTATAAAGCTTAGTATAAAATTAAGATTTTTTTACTGATAAAATGTATTATTGGACACTCACTGTTCACAGGATGCTGGGAAATTTTACATTGGGAATAATAGTTTGGCTGCTGTTCCCCTAACACTGTTGTTTATCAATCAGAAGGATAAGAAGGTGTGTGCCAGGCCCTCCTGGAGTGGTCCATCTGGTAGGTTAGTAAGTAGGGAAAGATTTTTAATCACCAGCTTAAAAGCTGGCAGACATGAGAAACCTACTGAGTAAGGCAGACTATCTCAGGACTTTTTGTTGATACAAGGACTCCTTGCTTTTGTTCCTCTTTGTTCCTAGTACTCTGATGATTCTCTGCCAATTAAATTCTTGCTAATATTATTTATTGACACTTTCATTGCAGTTGTTTCTATTTCACTGTAGTATGCCTAACCTGGCACTGTTCTCTTCATTAAGAAGAAAGTTTGTTTGTAATACCCCTCTACCTGTGTCTGGTACCTCAACCCAGACCCAGGACTATGTACTCTGAGAAGCTCCATGTTTTAGAAATTCATCTATGCATATTCAATATTTTCCCTAAAGCAGAAATAATTCCTACTTTTAATCTCAAGATATCTGAATGACTAGCAATATTGGGGTTAATAAGATAAATCTTGAAAAAGAAAAGTTTCACATTGAGCTTTTAAAGAGGAGAAAATTATGGGTCATCAGAAAAGAAGCTTGAGGGTGTTCTGGTTGTAAAGTAAGAAAGCATAAAGAAAATCGTGATAGTACTGTGACAGGTGCAAAAGCAATAAATAGATTTGCCTTGTGGATAGCTTTGGTCATCTGTTTAGAATAACCTTAAATTTTACTGGAGTTCTTCCTTCATGAAATGTTGGATTAGATGACCTTTTTTTTGTTGATGTTGTTGTTCCCTAAGACTGCCAAGAAATTTTAAATGTGTTTTAAGTCACAAGGAAGGAATTACACTTTATAGAATAGCCTTTGGCTTTTGTAGGGCATGTGATCTATGGAATGTGATATTTTCAGGCTGAGATTTTAATTTGTATTCAAAGCAAGTTTTTATCACAAGTAAAAAAGAAGTTATTAGAAAATAACTTTTCATTCTAATTAATAATTTACATTATATGAAAAGACATATTATCTACACTGAATCCACTTTTTGTTTACCAATTTGGAATGTTAGCTATTCTGATGTGTTTTTTTCTTTGAAACACAACTGAAACAGAAATGAAGGAATACATATTGTACATTTATTTTACAGAGGAAATAGGAGGCTTTTATGAAAGTGAAAAAGCAAGCTTTAAAATTCAAGTAATTTATACAACAATTTATTGTTGTCTGAAATCAATGAATCACTTAATTGCATTCAGAAATTATAAAACTTCTCACATTCATATGAAACTTGAGCCCTAAAGGACTATCAGAATTAGGACTCCCTAATATAATATACTGTTAGCATGATCTACAATATTCCATATCTCACAATGTTGTCTATATGTAATGTTCTTCATAACTGCCTCATATTATTATTAGGTCTCATCAAGATTCATTTCAAAAGTTATTTATTTCAACATTCATTTCCAGATTCTGCAAATTGATAAGATAGGTGGATAGATAGACAGACAGATAGATAGAAAGATAAAGATAGATGATAATAGAAGTAGATAGAAGATGATAGATGATAGATTGGTAGATGAGGAGAGAGAGAGAGAGAGGCAGGTTGGTTCTATTAACAATAGTGAATGTGTGCTTAGAAGCTAGAAATTTTCAGCTCTACATACTGCCACTTAGTTTAACTTTTGTCTCTCCTAGAGATGGATGGTGCCAGTTTTCTGATTTGATTCAAAGCATTTTTCTATCCTGATTTGTTGTTTACCTTCATAATGGTGATGATGTTGACGCTTTTGTTTCCTCTGTCTAAATTCATTTGGACTTTGACTCATACTTTCTTTAAAACTTTTCACTTAATTCTTTTTAGTCTTTTAAAAAGATAGTAGAAATGACAACAAAGTTAATATTTTAAAAATAAAGTTAAGCAAATTTCCTCATCAATGAGCTACAATTTACTTAAACTACCTTCCTTTCTAAGTTATATAATATTTTATGTTGAGGAAAATGTTGAAAAATAAAAATTTAATACTCTTCATTTGATATTTGAGGTTAATGAAATTTCATATATTCTCTTTTCTATTATTATCCAAGGAATTTTAACTGGAAATACTCACCTAATCAGAAACAACAAAATTATTAACAGAATATATGGCACTGTAAATTGGTTTAAAATGTGCTGAAGGGTAAAATTTTGCATAGTTCAGTTTCAAGATTAATCACAATTCAGTGACAGGAGGATATGGGTTTACCAGTCATGACCTCAAGTACTATACTGGCCCTTCTAGCATCTATGGGCTTTCTGGGAAAAATCTCAGTATCCTTAAGCATATATACATATACATGTATATATCCAGGAAGATTCTGTTTTCCCAGCAAGGTTGTACTTGTCTTTGTCAACATGGTTTCTATATTATTGGATTGATTTCCGGATCCATGATAGTATGGGGGGAAACAATTATAGTTATGCAGTTAATCTTTTATTTTTTTACACTTAAGGAAACCCATGTGTAGTTGGCTGTGACTGCCTCTGTTCTCTTCTCTTCTGGACAGACTAAATGAGGGAAATAAGAATAGGTTTGAGAATTTCTAAACGATAAGTTTATACCAATTTTCCAGATTCTAATGCAAAAAAAGAGCTTATTCACAGTGAAAAGATATGGGGTTTTTAAATCTTTCATTGTGACATTTTATTTAAAGCACTTTGAATATTACAAATGATTATAAAATATTATTTGTTGATGCTGTTTTTGTTTTTTTTGTGAGATTTAAAAAAATTCTAGTAACCAATAAAACCTATGAATTCTTGTTATCTATAAGAGCTCTATGAAGTTAATATGTAAGCTTGTGAATGTTTTCTTTTTACATTTTCATTTGTCAGGAAACAAACTGACCTTTAAAAGAACAAAGTAATTTATATTTCATGAAGAAAATGTTGCACTAGCAAAAAAATCCCATAAGATATTGTTCCCTTTATAGTCAGTATATTTTTTGTCACTTTATTGCAAAAGCTTGAGTGTTGTCTGAACGTATTGGTTTGTGATAAATTGTTGGGGGTTTTGAGGACAGTTATGCTGAAAAATATATTTGTTGAAAGAGATTCTACTATTATAAACCTAATCTCTGGATACCAATAACCTTGGCAATAGGGTAATTTGGAATAAAAACAGAGGTGGCTACAACATTTTTACCCTTTATATTTTAGAGGGTAAGAAATGATGATAGTACTAACATTAAAATGAGTTAAAATGCCTAGGGACATGCGGATTTTTGTTGTATAATTAATATGTGGCTTGATGGAAGAAAAGAGTTTGCCTCTTTAGCTTCAATTATTTTCTAATCGTTTCAAATATACATAATGCATCTCCAAAGAGATCTTGTGATCCTGGAAAGTGAAAGAGATCTTGCAATCCTGGAAAGACTTAGACATTGTTTATATAACAGGCAATAATATAATTTAAAGTCAGGACCCTGAGTATCAATCACGACGCCTACTGAATTACTATTATGTCCTTGATTTTTATCAGGATCATGACTTATGTATTTTCTTTTGGGAATTTTACTCAATACACTTAGATATGTTTCTTTGTCATCATTCATACATCATTGGTGTGAGTAATGATATAAATATTTATGACTTAAACAGATAATAAATGCATCATTTAAAGTAGAAGCATTGATTATATGAAACATGCATTAATTTTCCAGTATAAATTCCATTCATTCTCCTGATCTTTTCTCTTACAAGGTGCTCTCTCATGTATACTTATGCATGTGTGTGAAATGTATGAAATCAAAGGTATGGAGAGAAAAGGAAAGGATATATTCATGAAAAGGTGAGAATATAGCATATTCTGTGTGCTTGAGTGTAGTATATATATACATATGTGTATATATTCCATATATTTGATGTCTTTGGAGAAGCACACTGAATTAGAAAGGAATCTGGATTTATAATCAAACATACTGGATTAAATTGTTCCATCATTTGCTATCAATCTGTAATTGAATAGATCACTTTGTGGTGGGCACCAGGGTCCCCCATTACACCCCAAATTTCTAGAGACACAACAGGTCTAAGATTACATGAGGAATTCGCCTGGCAGGACTGGAAGCTGAACAAACATAGGATCCTCCACCTCTAAGCTTTGGATATATTTACACAAGCCCTAAAATAAGAGTCTGAGCATGAGGGGATACCTCCTGTTTATATTCCAAACATACTAGGTTTCTTGAGATAACTTACCCACCTTTATGATCCCTACATCTCAAACTTCACTTATGATCTCAAACATCCCTGTTTCTCAAAATAGGTAACATGATCAGGATGTCAAAACGGATGTGTGCCTGTACTATGCCCCCAGACCCACCTTTATGATCAGGATGTCAAACAATGTATGTTTATCTTTAAGCCTCCAGACCCAAAGGCACCTATTCTGTGACCTATTCTCCCTTGATTGCCCCCCTCAATTTGTTCCCATTTTTCTTACCCCTCCTCATCTTTCCTTTCCAAGTCCCCTGGACCCCATCCCTTTAGGATACAAAAATCCTGAACTTTTTCTTGCAAGTTGTTCTTGCACTCTGCCTCCTTTGCATTCAACTTAAATAAATCTCTCTACCTTTAAAGGGTTTCTACCTGAGTCTATCATTCTTGAAAGAACACCTTCCCAGGACTAAGAGTTAATCTCCAGCCCCACCACAACATCTTAACCAATTTAGGTTTCTATTTCCTCTTCCATAATGAGAAATTTGTATATTTCAAAGCTCCTTCTAGCTCTAAATCTGTGATGCTATGATGCCATGTGAGACATAAGAAAGAAAAGATGAAGCAAAATTAGAAGTGAATGTGAAATTTTTATTTTTAAAGATTATTAAAGAAGCTTCAACAATCCTAGTAGGACATTTATAAATGTTCATGCACAAACATGCGCATAATCTTTCACATATAACTTTTTATATTATATAAAAATTTTCCTTATTTAACATTATTTATTTCTAAGTATCTCTGCCCCTCACTGCCCCCAAGCCCGTTCAATGCATATATATGTATATATATAATATATATATGTGTGTGTATATATAAATATATATATATATATTTCCAATAAATCTGAGCAAAAAGAGTTAGAAAGAGAAACTCCATTTAAAATCACTCTAGAAAATATAATGACATGAGAAATATAGAGATATGTATTACATGAAAGTATAGGTATATATATTTAAATATATTTATATGTATTTTGTATGCATATATATACATATATATTTATATGTATATTTAAGCAATTATTTAAACCATTCACCACCTTGGTGAAAGTTGGGAAGGGTAGAGAAAGCAGTTTTCAAAAATTGATTCTATATGCAACTAAAAATAATTGGAAAAAAGATAACTTTGACTATATTAAATTTAAAAAAATCTGCACGAACAAAAGCAACACAACCAAAATCTAAAGGCATATGACANATATATATATATATACACACACACACATATACAGTTGTGTATAGAAATGGATGTAAAAATGTAATTAATTTATAAAGACTTAGGAAAAGGACAAGTGAAATTAGGGAATGATAAAAGGGAGGGCAAATTAAATGAGATAGTGGTTAGAAGCAAAATAGACTTTAGCAAAGCAACAGAATAAAAAGAGAGATGAAGATAAAGGAGAAAATCAAATAAAGGAAAATATACAATTAGTAATCATAACTGTGAATGTGAATGGGATGATTGCATTCAAAAATAGAGGAAGATAATAAAAGAGATTAGAAATCAGAATGCAACAATATGTTGTTTGTAAAAGAAACACTTGAACAGAAAGACAGAGTTAAAATAATGGCCAGAAGGAGATTCTAATATGTTTTAGCTAAACTAAAAAAAGTTAGGTAGAAGTAGCAATCACAATTTCAGACAAAAGATGACCTAATTTAAAAGGAAAATATGGGAAATTACATTTTATTACATAATACCACAGACAATAAAGGAATATAAAAAATTAGTAACTGATAAAGTTCATATAAAATACATATAATAATATAAACATGTATACTGAATATAGAACTGAGAGAAATTTACTAGAAATAATAGTCATTTCTTAGTTGAAAAATAGGCAAATGTTATAAATAGGGAATTTTTATGAGAAGAAATCAAAACTATAGACTAAAGAAAAAATCCTCTAAATCACTATTGATTAGAAAAAGGAAACAAAATAATTCTGAGGTATAAACTCATACCTACCAGAAATAACAAATGCTGAAGAACATGAGGAAAAAATCAGTACAATAATTAATTGTTGGTGGAACAGTGAACTGGTACAAATATAATGAGGAAAAAATGGATGTAGGCCTAAAAGGCTATGAAACTTTGCATAACATTTGCATACCATATAAAATAGCCATATCACTATTAGGTCTGTATCCCAAAGAGATCAAAGAAACAGAAACAATGACTTACGTGTACAAAACATTCATATAAGCTGTTTTTGTTGTGCCTGAAATTGAAAATCAACGGGATAATCATAAGCAGGGAGATGATTGATAAAGGTGTGGCATATTATTTTGATGGAGAACTACAGTGCTTGGAGGAATGACAAAAGATGTGGTTTCAGAAAAAATATGGCAAGACCTCTATGAACTGATGCAAAATATAGTGAAAAGAATGATATGACTATTCTACACAATGAGAGCAATATTGTAATAATGATCAATTGTAAACAATTTGGCTATTCTAATTAATACAATGATCCAGGGCAATTCCAAAGAATTCATAATGAAAAAAAATGCAATCCACCCCCAGAAAGAAAACTGATAAACTCTGAGTACAAACTGAAGTGAGATTTCCTCAATTCCTTCATTTTCCTTGCTCTTTTGAAATTTGGCTAATATAAAATATGTTTTGCATCTTTTCATATGTATAATTGATACTACTTTGCTTGCT
Source organism: Gracilinanus agilis (assembly GCF_016433145.1). Classification (NCBI taxonomy): domain Eukaryota; kingdom Metazoa; phylum Chordata; class Mammalia; order Didelphimorphia; family Didelphidae; genus Gracilinanus; species Gracilinanus agilis. The sequence continues at coordinate 551,441,554 of NC_058132.1, read as the reverse complement.
TTCTCAGTGGGTAGAGGAATAGAGAGAGAGAGAATTTGGAACTGAAAATAATAAGGAAAATGTTAAAATTAAATGAAAGATGTTTTAAAAGAAAGACAAAAAGGGCAAAGCCTCAACAATTCCTTATTGACAAAATAAATACCTCATTAGTAAGAAAGAAAATTTCTTCTTTTGCTGCTTTACTATTGAATTATTTTAAATTATTTTCTAAAGGACAGGCAAGTTATTTTTGCACTATTTCCTTTTAAAGTTTATTGATAACATGATAGAATATCACAAATATCACAGGAGTACCAAAATAATAAATTCTACGTCCACCTACTGAGGTATGATTGTACATCTGACATGTGAGGATGAATATTCTTTTTGAGGTACTTTGATCTAGTCTAACTACATTCCATAATAAGCCCAATAAACTTAATTTAATTGAATCCGCATTAGTTATCAGAGCTAGGCATAGTGTTTGCCTATATTAATTCTACAGAGTAATGTCAAATATTCTATGCTTGTACTCAATTATTTAAAGAGACTAGAGTAAAAAGGACATCTCGACTTAGAATTTCCTCATTCTTGTTTTTGGCATTTAAAGATGCATTGTCAGTGTATAATATAAAATGAGGCCTTAATATATGTTAGTTGATTAACTATAGGGAACCTCTGGTAATAAAACGTTTTTTTTAACAGTGAAGTTCAGCTGCTACTCTGAAACTTCAATTCTTAAAGAGTTCTGAGGTGTACAATGGACTTAAAGGTTTTTTTTGTTTGTTTTTCTTTTCTCCAGTATTACTTAAACAGAAGCAGGATATGAACTTAGTTTTTCTATACTCTGAAACAAGTTCTATCCACTATTCCATGCTCACTATCTCCTTTCTGTTATCATTTTTAAATACTTCATAATTGATATTATTAGTCAAACAATGTTGCATTACAATTCAAAGGGACTCATGATAAAATAAAAACAAAAACTCACTATCCAAGCCAAAGAAAGAACTATTTGAATCTCATTGAAGAGCAAAGCATGTCATCCTTCATTTTATTTTACTTTTGTGAGTTTTTTATTGTACTTGTAAGATTTGTTTTTAGTCACTCCATGAGCCATATGGAAATAAGTATTTCATGAAAGCACTAGTATAACCTATACCAGACTATTTTACTGCCTCTGGGAAGGAGGGGAACAAGGATAAAAGAGAATCTGAATTGAAAAATGTCAGTAAATATTGGCAAAATTGTTTCTGCATAATTGAAAAAATTAAATAAAATATTTCAAAATTTATCTATTAATTATATACATTAGGCTTATGTTTTTGTAATCAGAGTTACAAAGTCTTCATTCATGCTTTTCCATTCATTAGGTGTATGATTTAAGGCTAAAACACAAATCTTCTAAAAATAAGTAATGTTCTTTCATTTATGAAGTAGGGATAATACATACCTTACACACTTTCTTCAAGGATCAAATGAGAATGTAGCCTAATCATTTTGAATTTGTTAATGAACTACACAAAGTGCCAGCAAGAGTCTGTAAATGGGAAGGTTTGGAGTGAAGGCATGAGTATGTATTGTGAGGAACTCAGTCTATTTGAATCACCTTTCATTGGTATAGGAGGGGAAATCAGATGGAATATGTAAACTGAAACATTTCCCTGTGCTCGGGGGAGATTAAATAATTTTCCCTCATAGAATGACATGGCTAGTATATGTCACAGTCAGGATTTACAGCTGGTATTTCCTGAAGCCAAGGCTACTTTTACATCTCCTCCACAATATATTCACTAGGGAAAGAAGTATGAGTCATATATTTCAAGTGCCTATTTTTAATAAGTAAAGGAACAGCTCCATTTAACTTTTATTCCTTTTCTAGTTTCTATAAGGTTCTGTCATTGGATCAACAATTCTGGTAGGTATTATGAAGCTCAGGAAATTTGAGTATAATCTTGTTAATGATCTGTATATATAAAAACCAGTCTTGATCAAGTCAGACTAGTTAATTCAAACTGATTATAATGAGGGTGATTTTGCCAAACTCAAATATCTTATTTTTTACATTTTAAGTTATTTTTATAAATTTAATTAAATATTTCCCAATTACATATTGTAGGGATAATATTCAAGAGACTGGTCTCTGTTCAGCAGCTGGACAGCACTTCCCCCTGGAGTGAATCAGAAAGCTGGTGCTGTAGAAATCCCAACTGAAAACAGGCCTAACTTCTCTGTTTCTTTGAAAATAATATTTAAATACCTTCTTGATGGTTTATTAAATATATTGATCTGACTGCAAAATACTACAGATGTTCTTGAATTGATTTGGAATTAATCTCAGGAAAGAGTTGATGATTAGCCTGAGAAAACCCTCCTCAGCCAGGAATCAAGTTCAATTGTCAGAAATAGACAGTAAGAATTCTTCTTGGAAATGATGGACTAAACTAGAATCAGTTCTTAGTAACAGGGAACTGATTTTAATTTAAAGGTAACAGGAATATCTTGAGGGGGTGAGGATCAAGGTTTGATAGGTGAGGATAGAGGTTAAAAGGATTAAGCTAAATGAAAAACTAATTGATAAACAGCTAGGCAGATCCCTTCAGGGAAAAGCTTTAAAACAGAATTCTGTCACACTGGCTTGGCAATCTTGGCCTAGTAGCTGAACTAAACTTGACTTGATATTGATATTTGTTGATCTTCAGAGATGACTTTCTTGAAGGTTTTGATGAATATGGTTGTTGATGATGATTTAATATAATTCAGCTTCCTGTATTGAATAATTTGACCTAATTAGCAGATCCCTAAATAAGACAGTTAATACAAGACTGTGGTGAAGTTTCTTGTTTTGGCTGGACTGATTTTCTCCTTCCACCCTTTTCCACCCACCTACTCACAACTGAGTCAACTTTGCCTTGGGTGGTCTTCTTTTTATAGCGGTACTCCAATGGTCTTCTACTGTCTCATGCCAGCTTTGGGCATTCTAAAATCTGCTAAAGTTGGCACAAGATGGCTACTGGCAAAACCTATTTACAATGCAAGATGGTCATTTGCAAAATCAATTTACAATATAAAAAAATTAACAATTATATTTAATGTTTTTGGTTTCAAATTATCTCTCTTTCCTGTCTATGCTATAAGACTTCAAAATAAATTCTGGAGCAGCATAACCTACAAAAAGGGAGTAAAACATTTTTCAGCCCAAAACGACTTAGAAGGTTGTAATGAAATATCTATTGTACCAGGGTGGAAGTAGAGTGAGAATCAGCATGCTAAGCCAGTCCCCACTCTAGCAATGCTACTTTCAGTAGCAAAGAGTTCCAGACCTCCTAGCCACAGGTGCTAAGAGTTGAACAATTGCTTAGAAGGAGATTAAAGAGATATCCTTACTGATTATGGGGCAATACTCTCGTGACAATGCCAATACTCATATCCAAGAAATAGCCTTGGGGTGCTATCTCAGAGTGAAGAGGAGCACAAACACTGTTAAGCCCTTGCAGCCACAAGGGAGGGGTTCAAAGTCAGAAATATGTGCTTGTGATTACTCACAGATCAGAGCATATTCCAAGATAGTATGAAATACATCTCTCCTTACATCATAACCTTGGAAGAAATGAAGGAAGATATATCTCCAAAATAATTTGAAGCAGGTATAAAATATTTGAAGCTTGAAACAGTACTCCCTTCACTAAAGGAGAAGAGAGCTCACCTATTTTTTATCTTAAAGGATAAAACTGGGAAGTGAGCAAAAAACAAAAAAAGAAACTCAACATAGAAAGTTATTTTGGTGACATGGAAGGCCAAAACAGAAACTCATAAAGACAACAATAAAATCGATATTGCTACATCCAAGCTCTAAGAAAAATATGAATTGGCCTCAACTGCAAAAAGAATTAATAGAGGAACTCAAGAAGGATTTTAAAAATCAAATAAAAGATGAGGAAGAAAAATTGGGAAAAGAAATGAAAGTAATATAGGAAAATCATGAAAAAGTATATAGCATGGTAAAGGAGGCACAAAAAATAATAAAGAAATTAATCCCATAAAAAACCGAATAGATCAATTAGTAAAAGAGGCATAAAATTCCACTGAAGAAAATAAATTCTTATAAAGCAGAATTGGCAAAGAGGAAAAAAAGATATGCAAAAGTACTGAAAAGAAGAACTCTAAAAGACAGAATTGACCATATGGAAAAAAAGCAAACATTCTCTGAGTAAAAGAAATCTTTACAACTTAGAACTGGCCAGATGGAAAAGAAGATACAAAAGTTCACTTAAAAAGATAAGGTCTTAAAAATTAGAATTGGGAAAGTGGAAGGCAATGATTCCATGAGAAATCAAGAAATAATTAAACAAAGTCAAAAGAATGAAAACATAGAAGAAAATGTGAAATAGACTAGTGCAGACAATCTAAGAACAATTGGACTACTTGAAACCTATCTTTGAATAAAGAACACAAGCATCTTATTGCAAGAATTATCAAAGAAAACTGCCCTGATAATCTACAACCAGAGTGGTAACATATAAATTGAAAGAATCCAGTGATTGACTTCTGAAAAAATCCCCAAAGAATAACTCCCAGGAAAATTATAAACAAATTCCCGATCTCTAAGGTAAAGGAGAAAATATTGCGAATGAAATTTAGCAACTTTTATGTTAAAGGATCAAAGGGCCTGCATTATGATATTCCAGAGGCCAAAGAAACTACAACCTGAACCAAAACTCACTTACAAAGTAAAACTAGACATGATATTTTAGGGAGAAAATAGGTATTTAATGGAACAGATGAATTAAAAATATTTCTGATGAAAAAAACAGAGCTCAATGGAAATTTGAGTGTCAAATACAAGATTCAAGAGAACTGTATAAAAGTAATCAGGAAAGAGCAATAAAAAGACAATAAGGTAAATTATTTACATCCCTACATGGGAAAATGTTTATTATAATTCCCAAAAACTTTATCATTTTGGGGGCAGCTGGGTAGCTCAGTGGATTGAGAGCCAGGCCTAGAGACAGGAGGTCCTAGGTTCAAATCCAGCCTCAGACACTTCCCAGCTGTGTGACCCTGGGCAAGTCACTTGACCCCCATTGCCTACCCTTGCCAATCTTCCACCTATAAGTCAATACACAGAAGTTAAGGGTTTAAAATTAAAAAAAAACTTTATCATGTTTAGGGTTGTTAGAATACATATACATAGACAGAGGGCAAAGCTATTAATTGAATAAAATTGGATGCTCTAAAATTAAAAATTAAGGGATAATAATGAAGAATGCATTGGGAGAAGGTGGAAGAAATGGGATAAATTATTGGACATAAAAGAAGCATGAAAAAGCTTTTAAATTGGAGAGGAAGATGTGGAGGGCAGGAAAGGGAATACATGAACCTTACTCTCATCAGGATTGGCTCAATAAGGGAAGAACATAGACAATCAAATGGGTATAGAAATCTATCTTACCCTACAGGAAAGTAGGAGGGGAAGGGAATAATAAGTTTGTGGAAGGTGGATAGAAAAGATGGTCAATTTGTAGAGGTGGTGTCCTTAACATAATTGTTAAAAAAATTCTCTTCTCTCTAATAAAGATGTTATTCTCAAAATAAAGAGAAATGAGTTTAACATATAAAAATATAAATAATTCCTCAATTGATAAATGGTCAAATGATATGAACAGATAGTTCACAAAGTAATTAAAGCTCCCTATACTCATAAAAATTCTCTGAATCACTATTAATTGGACAAATGCAAATTAAAACAAATTTAAATAACCACCCCTCACAAATTAGATTTCATATTAGGACAGAAAAAGAAAATGACAAGACTCCAAGGCAATGTGGGAAAATTGAGACACCAATGCTCTGTTTGGGGAGTCATGAACTGATTTGATCATTCTAGAGAGCAATTTGGATCCCATTGTCCAAAGAGTTACAAAACAGTACATATCTTTTGATCCAGCAACACCATTATTATTTTTCTATAACAAAGATTTCAAAAAGCAAAAATAGAAAGGGTATATGTGTACAAAAATATTTAAATAGCTCTTTTGAGGGGGCAAAGAATTAGAAAGTGAAGGGTTACCCATCAAATGGGGAATGGCTGACTAAGTTTTAGCATTTGATTGTAATGGCATGCTATCGTCCTGTATAAAATAACAAGGAGGAAGAATTCAGAAAAAAAAAAAAAAACAGAACAAAACTTGGAAAGATTTACGTGAACTGAAGTAGGGTGAAATAATGAAAACCAGAAGAACAGTAAGAGGAGTACTATACAATGAAAAAATGTAAATACTTAGCTATTCTTAGATACAGTTATACAAAACAATCTCAAAGGACCCATGATTTAAAAAAAATAACTTCTTACAGAAAAAGGACTGTTATAATCAGAATCCATACAAAAACACACTATTTCATCTTCTTAATTTTTTGTTTCCTTCCAGAAAAGCATTGATACCAAAAATAGTTTTATATGATTGCACATGAAAAATCTTATTAGATTGCTAACCATCTCTATAGGGTGTTGGACTGGGTGGAGGGAAGGAAGGACAGAATTCGAGACTCAAGATTCTTTGAAAATTGTTTTTACATAAAATTAGGAAAATAAAGAAAAATTATCTAAAATTAAAAAAAATAAAATAAAGCTGTATAAGATTTGAAATCTGCGACACTGAAAACAGGACCTGTAAATGAAGCCCTGGAATAATGACATATTTCTCTTTAATCTTAGAAGAGTTTGCAAAAATACTTGTAAATAAAGCTTTGTTTAAGGTTATTGGGATATTGCATAATAGATGGTGGGAAGAGTGGCTGAGAGAGAGAAAGAAAGGAAGACACAAAGATGGATGCAAAGACCAATAAGTTGACAGAACAAAAATTTCCTTGAAAATTTTGTGTCAGGATGTTAATTAAAATAGGTGGGCTACACTATAGTAAAAGCAAATTTTTGCACTATTATTGCATGTATGTTTAAACCTATAAATCCATACTCCAATCATTTAGCTATTTACCCTTTTATATCTAATCTAGCTTAAAAAAGATGATTTGTTTCTAATTCACTTGGTATCATACAAGAAATATAGGATTCAATTGAATAAATGAATTCTTTTTTTCATACCACTGTGTTGGTAAGTAATTTGTTAACAAATGATCTGAGGTTTACATAGCATTTTAAGATGTATAAAGTAATGTACATATGTTTTCTCATTTGATTTTAATTACAAGTTAGTGCAGTAAATAATATTATCCCAATTTTACAAATTAGGAGAGTAAAGATGAGAGAGATTAGGTAATTTAAAATTTTTTTTAATTTTATTTTTTATTATCCATAGATGATTTTTGGGATCACATAAATATTAAATATCTGATCTAGACTTTGAACCCATGTTTTCATCATACCAAATCAAGTACTTAATTGGCTGAGACAATTACCCACATCTCTGCAGAAAAGTTATCTGAAATTTCTAAGAAGCATTTGTGTACCAGTGGTCAAGGATTTACTTTGATTATTCACAATGAGTGATCAGGAGGATTATGAACTAACAATGGAGAATTAGAATATATTTGACTATATATACATCTACATGCTTATTTAACAAATTCCCCATATCTATTATTGTGGATCAATAATGTGATTCAATATAGTAATACAGATCTTCCAATATTTTGTGGAAAAAATTTGTTTACACATCCCAATACTGATTTTTTTTCAGAGTTCAAAGATTATATTTTTCTTAAGACTCTCTTCTCTTAGAAGAAAAAAAATAAAGGCAACTGCTAGTAGAAGTCACACATCACCTTTTTCTTTACAAAGCAAGAGCTCTCTCTGTTTCTTGTCTCTTTCTGTTCCTGTCTCTAAATCTATTTCTGTCTCTCTCTGCTTTTCTTGGTCTCTGTTTCTAAGGCTCTCTGACTGTCTTTGACTCTGACTGTTTCCCTGTCTCCATTTATTTCTCTGCCTCCTTTTCACTCCATCCCTGGAACCTCAACTCCTGCATCAACTTTTGTTTTTGCCTACCATTAGACAAAATCCTCATGATTATTTCCTCCATCCATCCATCTATCCATTCATTCAACAAATATTTACTAGGCTTCTATCATATAGCAGGCACTATGTTACTAATTGGAATAACAACTCATACTAATGCAAGAACTGACTACCCAGTGATATGCTTTTTAATCAACAGTATTCTCGTGGAGGATATATATATCATATATTACCCTGGAATTTAAGATGAGTTTTAACCCTACCTTAGTTGGGATGATAGGATCTACTTCACCTTTTGGCAGAGAGATTATTGGCAAATGTATCACTTTTTGCCTAGGTCTTTGCCCTCACCTTCAAAGGTATTGAAATACTAAATTAGATATTTAATTATAAGTAGAAATTGACTCAATATAAATTCTTTTTAGTAAGGTGAAACTATAATGCACTGTGCCATGCAACTTGCTCAACTAATGAGGACTTGTCACTATTAGGTTTATTTCTTTTATGAAAATTTTAGGAGATATGCAGCTATTAGTGGAGTTTGCCACCTGGAACTTATTGACCTTAGTGCTATCACTTTTCTGTTCAAAGTACCTGTATTCTTTGAAATAAAACTTTTTTTTAATTCATTTTTAGAGGGTTGGGAAATTAAAAGTTGAAACAACCATTTGTACATTAAAATGACAGAGGTCTGCCTGAGAAAGAACAATCCTGCTATGGGGTATCAAGACCTTTTAGGTCAGAGGATCAGCAGCATCCAATAAAACAAAGTAAAAAGCAACCGGGGGTGACCTTTCTTTACATTTGTGAGGAAACCATGGAAAAAAGCCGAATAGTTTCTACGAAAGTTCCCAAATAAAACTGAGATGAAAACCATCTGTATAATATCCACATCAAAATTTTCTCAAGTGTATTCAAGTTGAAGCTATAAAAAGAAGAAAACAAGTGGATGAAATTACCAGAAATATCCATTTTCATTTCTACGATGTTTCTGTTTGTATTTCAGATATAAATTTTATTAAAGGGAAGAAAGAACAGTTTATTAGGAGGAGGAATAATCAAGGCAATCCTAATCAATTTATTTCTTCAATCTCACCAAGTAAGGGGAAATTATAGATTTTAAAGATCTAAAAGAAAGAAAAAATTTATGCAATATTTGTGATATAATTGCATAATACTTTTATTAAAAATAAAAAGCTACCATAGAAAATGAGTCTAATGACTTCAATCAAATGTAATGAAGTTTTTGCATTTTGTTATTCCTTTAAGAAGAGGAAAGAGAAATCCTTCTCTTAAAATTAGTAGAATTATAAGGCAGCTATTTGGAGGCCTTAAACAACAACAACAACAACAACTAGATAAAGGTTCAGTCTAGCCTTAGCAGGGTAAAATCAGTAACTCAATACACAAGAAGCAGCAGTAGGAAGGTGACCTTACATTACTCAGTATGAACAGAGACTTGGTGTGATCCAACATAGGCAGCATTGGGAAGAATTTAGTCTAACAAGATCAAAACTCAGTTGAATGGGCAGAACCCAACAAGCAACTGAATTTAACAGCTGCAAACAATGACACAGTAGGCCAAACAAGCTGTCTGTACAAAGTACTCAATGTGAGACTGAGACAGCTGATCTGGAATACTACTTTCTCCATCCCAGGAACAGAACTAAAATTCAGCATACAGACAAAAACAAGGGATAAAAATAACCCCCAAAAGGGCAAGTCAGAAAAAAGCCTGATACTAGAAATATATCACAATAGTGATGGCCAAAATATCAGCTCAAAAGAAGGTAGCCATATGTAAATGAAAATCTGTGAAGCTTAAAAGGAAAATATGAAAGAATGTTGAGGCCAAAATAATCATCAACTTAGACGAAAATTATTGAAGAAAATAATATCTAAAAAAAGAAAATATAATACCTTGAATGGGACAATAAATTCCTTAGAAAGTAAGCATAATGGCTTAAAGCATAAAATAGACCTTAAAAATTTGTATTGGACAAATGGAAGCTAACAATTTTAGGAGATAGCAGAAAACAATAAAACAAACTCAAAAGAATAAAAAAAGAGAAAAATTTAAATCATTCAGTGGAAAAACAACTGACTTAAAAAAGAAATGTAGGAAAGATAATCTAAGAATCATTGGGTTGCCTGAAAGCTATGATCAATAAAAGAACTTGGACACCATATTGAAAGAAATTATCATAAAAATTATCTGAATGTTCTTGAACAAGATGGGGAATAGAAATTGAAAAATCCATGAATCATTTACTGCAAATGTAAACATCCCACCTCTATCATAATAAAATTACAAGATTTCCATATTGAGGAGAAACTACTACAAGCAATCAAAAAAAAAGGAAAAAAAATCAAATATTGTGAAACCACAATCAGAATTACATAGGACCTTTCAGCTTCTAAATTAAAGGACAAGAAATCATGTAATGTGATATTCTGCCAAATAAAGGATCTATATGTACAACCAAAAGTCACCTATTCAGCAAAATAGATCATAATACTCCAGGGGAAGGAAATGACCCTTAATGAATTAGAAGAATTCTTACCTTTTTTGACAAAACAAACAGAACTAAAAAGAAAATTCAATGAACAAATCTGACATTAAAAAATATCATAAAAAGGTAAACAGGAAAAAAAATCCTGAAGGGGATCAATTTGATTAAATGAGTAACATTTCTGCATGAGAAAGTGGTAACTAGAATACATTGAATTTCTATAGTACAAGAGACATCTAAGTACTTAATATACTTAAATCAGTCAAGGGAAACAATGGGGTAAAACTTATTTCATTCATTTTATGAGAAAAATAATAACTATAATACTTAAGATGCTTATGGTGCAAGTGACATTTAAGATACCTCAATTACTTTAATCCTATGGAGGGAAATAATAGGCTTAAACTATTTATATTACTAGTAAGAAGATAACTAATATGCTTGAAATATCTATGATACTTGAAGTTCCTAAGATACCTAAAATACTTAGGATGCTTAAGGTACTAAATAACTTTATCCTTATTGAGATAATGAATAGGAGCATATATAGACAAAAAGAAGGAAGAAATTTGAATATGATGGAATATTATTTTAAAAATTAAAGAAATAAGAAGGTAATATTCTGAAGAAAGTGAAAAGGAGAAAAAAAGGGAGAATCAATTATCTCACATGAGGAGGTATGAAAGAAAAAATATAGTGGAATGGACGAAGCAGGTGTGGTGGGCAATGCTTGAAGCTTACTCTCATTGGAAGTGGTGCAAAATGGGAATAGCAACCACACTAATTATGAATAGAAATCTATCTTACACCATAACAAAGTAAGAAGAGGGGGACAAAAACATAGGGGATATTCAAAAGGGAGGGGTACTTGAAAAGGTGGAAAAACAGAATAAAAACATTTGTAAACAGGAAATGTTTGAAAGAAGAGAAAGAGAAGGATAAAGAGTTGAAGAAATCAGTGGAGAGATCAGAGATGAGGAAAAGGATCTACTTGTACAAAAATATTTCTAGCAGCTCTTTCTGTAGTGGCAAAGAATTGGAAATTGAAGGGGTATCCATCAATTGGGTAATGGTTCATCAAAAGGTGAAATATTTTTCTAATGGGAAAGTATTGTTCTATAAAAAATGATGAACAGAATGAATTCCGAAAAACTTGATGCAGAATGAAGTGAGCAAAACCAGGAAAATAATGTATACAGTAACAGAAATATTGTATGACAATAAATTATGAAGGACTAAACTATTAAGAGCAAAACTAGGTTCCAAAATAACACTAAGGAACTTGTGGTAAACAACAACAATGAAAACATTAACTACAGCCAAAGAAGGAATTGCTTTAATCTAAATGCAGATTGAAGCAGGCCATCTTTCACTTTAGTTCCTTTATAAGGTTTTATTTTGTATGTGATATGTGTCTTTAGTCCTATCATGGAAAATATGGAAGTATGTATTGCCTGAAAGCTTTGTTATAACCTATATCCTGCTCTTTGCCACCTCAGAGAAGGAGGGAGAGAATCTGAATTGCAAAATGCCAGAAAATAATTGTTAAAAATTATTTCTATATACTTGAAAAAAATTTTAAAAACTAGATACATTATAGGAAATAGGTTGATAGATCTCACTTTTGCTATTATACATCTACCAGATTTCAAAAATATGAAAAAATGGTCTCTTCCCCAAACCTTCCCATAAAGCAGCATCTAGCAGAAAAAAAAATCTTACTCTGATTCATGGAGAATAAAGGAAAAAGTCTGCTGAATCATGGAACTGATTAGCAGAGAGAAGGAGACCAAGGACCTCAGCTGACCTAGTTTCCTATGAGACACTCAGTAAAAAATAATTTAAAGTCACCACTAAAAGAGAAAGAACAATGATGTGTGTTAATTCAAGATAATTTGCTTGAATTCAGAGTTTTGGTTAAAGAGTTAAAGAATAACAGTATATAAAGAATGAAATTATATTCTGCCAATTTATTAAAATCTCATATACTTTATTTGACCCTGATATTCTTTAATTTCAGAAAAGGCTGAATTGCCATGGCCATATTTGTCCTGAAAAATCTTTCTTCAGTAGACTCTGTGTGAGTGCCCATTGACTTATGGGTATAAACTTTGCTACTATTTTTCAGAAAATGGCTCTTCTGTGAGCTAATTATGCCAACTTTCTTATCACTAAAGATAATAACTTTGGTGAAAACTCATGATATTTAATTTTAAGAGTGAAGACTTTTAGAACTGGTTAACTTTGAAGACTTAAAATCTCAGTATGAGTTCTGAGGAATTAGTCTTTTGCGAACTAATATTCTGATACAATATCAATAATATCCAGAAGGGCAATACTTCATGTTAAATAAAAAAGTTTTCTTTTTTGAGAAATCTGACTTAACCATTTCATAATTATATTTTTTCCAGGTTTAAATGTTCTCTTTTTGTAAAGCTCTCCGTTCAAAATAGACTTGAAGGCAAAGGCCAGTTAAAGCCCTGAATTAAAGGCATGTACAAAGCATGCTAAGGAAAACAACTTTCTGCAGACACAGTATGGTGAAATATTCCTCTTGAGTCCCAGAGCTCAAACATCAGCCCTGCCAAACAATTGCTGTGAGTTGGAAAACATTCTGGATATTGATATTCAATATTTTTAACCTTTTGTCAGTAGGTGATGAATTAACTCAGCTCCAAGGCTGTTCCAGTTGACAGTAAGAGCTGAGCTAACTCATTTCTCACTGCAGGGAGAGAACTCAGATCCAGGGAGAACAGCCAATTCAAGAAAAATGCTGAGGGGAAGAAAAATTCTTAGCATACTAGTGCTCCAGCCTTGTTAGGCATTTGAAAATCTCAGGGATAATTAGCACTCAATATAAAATATGGATGATATGCAGTATTAATGGAGGATCACAGTAAGAACTGACAGCATTTAATGTTTCATAGGAGCCTCCTAACTTAGCAAAAAAGAAAAAAAAACCTGCTCTAGCACAATAGGATTTTTTTTTAAGATTCAAGTCTTAGAACTCTTTGGATTCACAAGCTCAGGCTCTTTCTGTCAGTGCTGACTTAACCCTCCAACCAAAATATTGAATTCAAACTAATTAACTTCTTTTAATAGGTCTGAAGCTATTTCTAAATAAGTTTTATCACACAGTCTCTTGAAGCCTTTAACAGCTATATTTTCTTCATTTGCACCTTTTGACAGAATATTTGGGAAACAAGAAAATTCTAGGCTGTTCATTTGACAAGAGAACAATAAATAAGTGGAATAGGCAGCAATCTGACTTTCAGGAAGATATACCTACTACAAAGCATCTTCTTCATGTCACTGTGAAGGGACAAAAATATGCTACTTCTTTCTTCAAGATACTTCTTTATTTGTGATGTATTTTATTTTATTTTATTTTAAATTTAAACATTTATTAATAATCATTTTTAACATGGTTACATGGTTCATGCTCCTACTTTCCCCTTCACTCCCCGCACTCCCCCCACCCATGGCCGATGCCCATTTCCACTGGTTTTGTCATGTGTCCTTGATCAAGACCTATTTCCAAATTGTTGGTAGTTGCATTGGTGTGGTAGTTTCGAGTCCACACCCTCAGTCATGTCCACCCCGACCCATGTGTTCAAGCAGTTGCTTTTCTTATATGTTTCCTCTCCTGAAGTCCTTCCTCTGAATGTAGGTAGCGTCTTTCCCATAAATCCCTCAGAGCTGTGATGGGTCATTGCATTGTTGCTGGTACAGAGGTCCATTACATTTGATTTTACCACAGTGTATCACTCTGTGTACAATGTTCTTCTGGCTCTGCTCCTTTCGCTCTGCATCTGTTCCTGGAGGTCTCTCCAGTTCGCCTGGAACTCCTCCAGTTTATTATTCCTTTTAGCACAATAGTATTCCATCACCCGCATATACCACAGTTTGTTCAGCCATTCCCCAATTGAAGGACAT
>NC_058132.1:551399705-551402782 GCF_016433145.1 Gracilinanus agilis | reverse complement strand
AAAACCCCAACTTATTAGATTCCAAGTGAGTGGATGACAAGAGAGACAGGAGCGAAGTTCACTATATCTGACATACAATATTAGAGAAAAGTATTTTCCTAATCAAGTAATCTCATCTTCTTTGTAAGGAAGAGACTAAGGAGTAAAGAATAAAAATAAAAGCAAAGGAAAATGCAATAGAGAGAAATGTGTGATTAAGGATGATAATTATGAATGCAAAGGGGACGTCACACATATATTGATAAACAAGAAGAATCAAACAATATATCGTTTACAAAAAAAATACTGACACATAATTAAAACAATGATTTAGAAGAAAATTTATTGTGATTCAACTGAATTCAAAAATGAAAGAGCAATCATAATCTCAGATAATGCAACAGCAAAAATAGACATAATCATGAGTATAAACAGAGAAAGTATAATTTGCTAAAAGTTACCATAGTCAAGGAAATAATTTTAATGCTTATATAAGCACCAAATAAAATAATATTAAAACAATTAAAGAAAAATCTATCAATTATAAAGAAAAATAAAATTATAATGTAATAAAATTATAATATTATAATTATAATATAAGAACTCAATGTAACCTTTATCTTTTTCAAGAAAATCTAATGGATTGCATTTCCTGTGAGGGCACAAAGAGTCAATAAACTGTAGAAATGCACAGCAGGGTTAAAATTTCACATAGAAGTCTAGAAATGTCATTTTTAGATGGTTAATAAGAAAAATAATTTGAATGTTTAAACATTAGAAAAGAAAACACAAAAGTATGAATTTTGCAGATAGTACGATTTTTTCTTAGAGAACTCTAGTAAACCAAATACAATATAAATAACTTTGGCAAAATTAAAATATGTAAAATTTTTAGTATAAAGAGAAATCTAAAAAAATATAAAATGTCAGAGTTTACTTATTAAGATACATAAACGAAATACATTTTGTACACTACAAAATATTTGTACATAATTAAAACCTAATTCATTGGAAAATCAAAGTTCCTCATGGATAGCCTAAGCTAATAAGAATAAAAATTATATTACTTAATTTACATTTTCAATATAACAGTAATAAACCACTAATAGGTTACCTGATATATCTAACAAAAACAATGAAATTCATATAGAACAACAATCAAGATTCTGAATTAAAAAATAATTTAAAATAGTCAGAAGGAATGGGCACAGAAATACTACATAACAAATTATACTACAAGACAGTAATAATCAAGTTGATTTGATAATTATTTAAAAACATGTTGATTAGTAGAATAGATTACCTAGAGGAATTATAGAAGAAAAAAAAAAGACTACTGGATGATAAAGCCAGGCCCCACTTATTAGGGTAAAAACTTGATATTTGCTACAAAACTCTATGAAAACTGGAAGATGATTTGTCATAAACTATGTACAGATTAACACTTCCCACCATATACCAAGGTAAATTCTAGATGGGATCATAACTAAAAATAAAAGGTGAGATCACAAATAAATCAGATGAACAAGGAAGAAATTTCCTGAAGAGATATTCAAAAACTTTTTTTTTCAGGTACTTAAAATCTCTCTGAACTGGAAATATTCAACCTTCTTGGTCATGCTTATTACCATTTTCTATATATTCTGTCCTCTAGTAAAAATAGTGTGCTTTTTGTTCTTTTCAGTTATTTATTTTATTTTATAAAGATTCTCTCTGCTTCTAGTCACTTCACAATGCATCAGCTCATACAAGCCTTTCTCATGAATCCTTTAATATTCTGATACTTTTTCAGTGATAACTGTCT
The DNA here is from genome assembly GCF_016433145.1 of Gracilinanus agilis. Lineage (NCBI taxonomy): Eukaryota > Metazoa > Chordata > Mammalia > Didelphimorphia > Didelphidae > Gracilinanus > Gracilinanus agilis. Next base: position 551,400,999 of record NC_058132.1, on the reverse strand, counting down.
TTTCTATTTTCATGATACTATTCTCTCCTGAATTTCCTTTTTGATCCTTTTTTGAGTCTTTTTCATCTCTCATCTTTTTCTGGATCTTCTAGGTGACATCTGGTAATAATATATGTTACCCAATGCTCTGTTCTGTCAACTCTTCTCTTCTCCCTCTGTATAATTTCACTTGATTATCTTGTTAGCTACCATAAATTCATTATCATTACTGTGCATATGATTCTCAGATTTCTCCAAGCCAACCTCTCTAACTTCCAATATTGCATTTTCAATTTTCTATTATACATCTTAAATTGGATGTCTTGTAGACATCTTAATTAAGTTTAACATGCTTAAAATTGAACTCATTATTTTTGCCACCACATTCTTTCCTCTTCTTAACTTCCTTATTATTGTCTATAGTACTATTATCTGCCTAGTCAATCAGACTCACAATATAAGTGTCATGCATCAGTACTCACTCTCATCTCAGAAATCTGAGTCCTCTTGTTTTTACATTCATAATATTTCTCCACTATATTCACTTATGTTTTCTGGCAATGTCTCCACCCTCTACAGGCTCTTAACATCTCATGTACCCAGAAGTAAAATGGGTTCCTGGTTGCTTTCCTTTTCGCAAGTCTTTCTTCACTCCAGTTCATTCTCCAGTCAGCTGAATATTTCATACACACACACACACACACACACACTCACACACACTCACCAACCCTCTCCTTATTTGATCAAGTTCAGTGATCCTTTATTAACTTCAGGATCGAGAATGAAATCTTTGGTTTGGCTTTTAAAACACTTCAAAACCTTGTTCCTTTCTACTTGTCTGTTATTCTTACACTTTATTGTTATTGCATACACTCCCACCTGTACCATATACTTTGATTCTATGACAATGGCCTCCTTCTTGAGACTCACATTAGAAAGGTTGTTGTATAAATCTGCATTTTCACTGACTTTTGCCTATTCCATGAACTTTTTCCTTCATGTCTTCATCTTGGCTTCCCTTTCCTTTTTCAAGTCATAGCTAATGCCTCAATATCTTCAAGAAATCTTTTCCCAGTTCTCCTTAACATCAATGTCTTCTTTATGAGAATATCCTCAATTTATCTTGCACATCTCTTAGTTCTACAAAATTTTTGGCCTGTAGTCTTCCCTATTAGACTGAGCATTCTTTCTTTTCTTCTTTATTTCTTTTCTTCCTTCCTTCCTCCTTTCCTTCCTCCCTTCCTCTCTTTTCTTTCTTTCTTCTTTCTTCTTTCTTCTTTCTTTCTTTCTTTCTTTCTTTCTTTCTTTCTTTCTT
>NC_058132.1:551356269-551399607 GCF_016433145.1 Gracilinanus agilis | reverse complement strand
CCTTCCTTATAATCAATATCATGCTTTGGTTCCAAGGCAGAAGAGTGGTAAGGGGCTAGGCAATTGGGGTAAAGTGAATTGCCCAGGGTCACACAGCTAGGAAGTGCCTGAGTTCAGATTTGAACTTAGGACTTCCCATCTCTAGGCTTAGCTCTCAATTCACTGAGCTACCCAACTTCCCTCTAGACTGAGCTTTCTGAAAATAAATACTTTTTTTATTTAAATGTGCTCTGTTTCTATTTCTAGAGCTCAGGAAAATGTCTGATTGCAGATAATGAATAAAAACGTATTGACTAGCTTTTATTTCCCAGATTTCTCTGAAATATTTCCTTTTATCATGTTTATAGCTCACCTTTATTCCATAAAATACATATGTGAAATTTTTAGGCATTCCTTCATCTCTTGTTCTGTTGAATTCTTTCCTTATTCTTTAAATCCAAACACTGAAGTCTCCTCTATTATATAAAGATCCAAGATACACTTTTTTTTTATCCTGGGACTCCATTCTAGGAGCATAGGGCCACAACCCATAGGCAATGCTGGGAAGTGTCTGAGACTGGGTTTGAACCTAGGACCTTTCGTCTCTAGACCTGGCTCTCAATCCACTGAGCTAGCCCAGCTGCCCCTACTTTAGGTTGCAGTTTCTTTAGCAGATGTAGTTTTTACAGGGTGGGGTTGCTAGCCCCACGCCCAACCCTCCTCCTTTTTCATCCGTGCTAGGGACTGTCCTTGGCCCAGGAGTGGTAAGGGTGGGCAATAGGGGTCAAGTGACCTGCCCAAGGTCACACAGCTGGAAGTGTCCGAGGCCAGACTTGAACCTAGATATACTTAGTCAATAAAAAATTCTTGTTTTGAAAAAAAGATTAAAGTTGTATTTACTACAAATTTCTAGCTCCAAAATGAACTTCTTAGTCAATGTTTTGTTATACTTGTCAGCATTATTATCCTAGTCCTTAATGATGAGAGTAAAAAAAGTTATATCTTAATTCTTGAATCTAATGTATTACCCTAAACAAATAGATACTTAACAAATATTTGAAAACTAATTTACAAAGTTAATAAGGATAGATTTTATTATACATGATGATGAAGAAATATCCAAATTTAAATTAGGCTTTTTATATTAACAGAATCTCCAGCTAGCAAAAATCATGAGAAAGCTGCATCCCCAAATCATAGACATTTTTCACTTTTTGTTTATTTGTGAAAATGCCTTCAGGAATTATTTTTTCAAGCTATAAGGGAGAAAACCATAATTCTGAGCTTGCAGTTCCTTATGTTAGATTAATTTGCAATAAAATTTGCATTCTCATGGGTCATTGGGTAGCTTTTAGTCATCACAGATCAAACTAATTATGAATAGTTTTGCTATGTCTAACCTTTTCTTTGTCATCCCAATAAAATAAAGTGTAAAAATAAGATGTTTAAAAGTGAGACAACAGGGTGGCTATTAAAACAATCACACCACAAAGATATTATGAGATTTAATAGGCAACATGAATGAATCTATTTCCCTTAGGGTCTGATTATATTTTGTGAAATAGAATTTTATGAAATATCCTAATTGTTATAAAAATAGCTTTTCAAACTTGAATACTTTTCATAACTTTACAAAAGTATCAAGATTAATTTCTGAAAGGCAACATGGTTTCTGATTTGCACTTGATTGGAATTATAGTTTTGAACTTTATTACTGACAAGCTATTTTTAAAATATTTCTTAAAATATTATGGAGAGAAGAGAAATCTCCCAAGTTTTATAATATAAACACAGATTTACATAGCTTACTGCAGGTAGGTATTCCTAAGTTCAAATAGCCCATAAACCTTAACTTCCCCAAATACTACACATTAAGGGTGTGTGCCATTATCCTGAGTCAGTTTATTTTCAATCAAAAACCTGATCAGAAGCTTAACTCTGTAGTCTTTGTTTATTCTGTAGAGTCAATATGATCATAGGATGTGAGATGTCAAAGAGAGATTTATAATCATTTTGGTCATTTCTCTTGTTTTAAATATAAAAGATTTACCTTGGCAAGAAATTGCCATTTTCCTTAGCTCAAGTAGTCCCTATAGAACAAAAATGAGTCCAGAACTGTGTTCTGATTCCTAGTTCATTGTTCTTCATAATATAGTTTCAAGTGTAAGCTAGTCCTTTACGTTCTTTTGGATTCCAATCACCTATTTCTAGATGTCTAGAGGAATATCTCAAAAGAAAAATATATTTTTAAAATATTTTATGGAAAAGTTAAGAAAGTTTGAAAGTAATAGAAAGGGTGGTAATACTGCTAATAAAAAAAATAGGACAGAAGAGACAGACTAAAGGGTTTACATTTTTAGTCACGCTGTGTCAACCTGAAATCACAGACACAGAGAACTGCCAAAGTAGTTATAATAATACTCATATTTAATCAAAACAAGGGAGACAATGATCATATAGTCATCACACAGAACCAGCACACATCACACAGAGTCACTACTCTGGGAACTCTGGGAATATCATCTCCAGAAAAGACACCAAGAATGGGAATTTCTACTGAACTGTAGAACACAGAGTCTTATATATATATATATATATATATATATATATATATACTTCAGGGAATATGTGAATGAAAGAAGATTGATTGGTTTCTATTGAGGCTAGGGAAAGTGAATGAAACCAGAGGCTAAAATTCCTAGAAATAGCTCAGCTCCAATAAGAGAAGCTGAGAAGATAAAAAGGGTACCTAGGAATTTATTACATTCTGCTAATCATATCTAGGGTAATCAATGGGTACTTGTGGTTTATTGTTCAGTCTGAGACAAATATCCTTATTCTATCTATCTAGAGTGAACAATGGGTTGCTTCAAGATTTCATAAAACAAAATTGTTGACTGTAAAATTAAAAGAAATTCAGAAGATAACATGAACAAGGAGGATCATGTTGAAACTAGGATGTCAAATTTAATATATACTTTTAGAAAGCTACAAATTTTCAATATTCAAATTTTTATATTCAGCCTTCTTTTTCCTATTATTTGTATAGGGGAATATTTGTTGTTTTCAGCTTATGTAAAGAAAAAAAAGATGTCTTAAAATCATACTTTAAAGGACTCTTCTCTAGCTTTCATTATTTACAATGGTATCAGTATTATTTTTAAAGTAGAGGTCTGGTCAGTTTAAATCTTTCCTCGAGACCCAAGAAAGTGACTAGAGTCTAGTTAGGGAATAAGATACATGATCCCTAGTATGTTAGTGATAGATTTTCATAAACTGCTTCCAAACTTCCTTTTCAGACTTATTTATAACCCGAAAATCAAACATCAATAGGTTTTTCAATGCTTAGAGTATGATTTTTTGAAAAAAATGTAACTGTGATTTCATGGAAAGAATTTAGACTCACACAAAGAAAGATCTGTGTATGTAGCCAGATTAAGAATGTAGTTCCAGGAAAATACCTGAGTTATAACTTGCTAGAATAATCATAAATTGTTATAGTAGTCATAAGTATTTTCACATTTATCATAAGTTGAGTTACTATGTTCATTTTAAAGTGGGATTTCTCTATTCAAAATGTACTCTAGACAAGCTAGCTCACACAGGAAGCAGGAGGTCACCCAGTGGCCTGGAGCTCCAAAGACCAGAAAACCATAGCTGGGAATGGAGCAGTGGAAGCAGCAATAGAAAACTACAGATACAGAGGAATCAATGGAAATAAGGGACTTCCTGCAGAGGAGGAGAGGATGCAGGGAAATAGGAAACTATAAAAGTAGTGTTTTACAAACAAGGTCTCTGGTTTTGAACTGGGAGGAAACCTGCAAACCCATGCTTTTTTTTCTCTTTTACAACAAAGCCAGAACTTTACCCAAGAAGGTTCTCCCAGCATCTTATTTTTAAAATTTCATACTAGCATCCTTTGCAAACTCTATGCTTCAACAAAACTAGACTTTTCAAAAATGACTAAGCAGAATGAAACAGTATAAGGAGTGCAGGATTTAGTATTATAGAACCTGAGTTCTAATAATTTATCTGCCACGTAATATTAAAAATAACCTTGGAAAAGCCATCCAGCCTCTAGGGGCCATAGTTTTTTTCATCTACAAAATAAAGGAAAGGGTGGAGGTAGAGTAAGTAATCTGTAGATTCCTTTCAATCTTTATTTTTAAATCTATGAATCCAACCCTTTGTGACTAGTCTCCAGAACAAGGTTTTATACAATGGTACAGCCATTTTCTCTCCCTTCCCTCTTTTGTTATCTTCTTGCATTTTTGTTTCTGACCATATCATTCCACTGAAACTGCTAACGAAAACTAAAACTAAAACAACCTACTCAATAACATTGTAAAGATAATCAGAATTAAAATCAAATCTTTGCATCAGTTCCATAAATAAACCAAAACCTGTCCTTTAAAAGTTCAGTTGAGGGGCAGCTGGGTAGCTCAGTGGTGTGAGAGTCAGGCCTAGAGACAGGAGGTCCTAGGTTCAAACCCGGCCTCAGACACTTCCCAGCTGTGTGACCCTGGGCAAGTCACTTGACCCCCATTGACCACCCTTACCACTCTTCCATCTATAAGACAATACACCGAAGTACAAGGGTTTAAAAAAAAATTAAAAAAAAAAGTTCAGTTGACTGTTTTTTTAGTTTCACAATTTAAATAACATAAAGAATGATCTTCAAGTGGCATATATAAAGGAAAAAAGCTTGAATAGCATAAGACTACTCTGTACCCATAAGAAACTGATGAAAGGGATAGACTATTGCATTCTAAGCAAGTCAAGCTGCAATGAAAAATTATATATATGATATGCCTTTACAGGAATTAAATTTTTTTTATTGTTATTGATACCTGAGACACGTCCTCTGGTGCCACTTCACAGCAATGGTATCTAAAAAAATAATACTTCATAATGAGAGATGACTATGATGGGAAAAATTAGAAAAATATGTGGTAAGAAAGAGGAATTCATGGGGAAAATTTGAATGGGGTAAATTATCTGACATAAAAAAGGCACAAAGTTATTTGACTCTGGAAGGGAATGTGTAGGAGATGTTGGTTGGTAACACTTGAAAACTGCTGTCATTAGAACTATCTAAATCAGTTGCATGTAGGATTCTTTCTTACCTTACAATGAAGTAGGGGAAGAGGAGTACCACAGAAAAGGAAGGCTGATTGAATGGCAGGTGGATTGGGGGAGATTGTAGTGAGAAGCAAAACATTTTTGAAGATAAAAGGAGAGAGACACAGAGGAATGCAAAATGGAGGAAAATATACAGTAATCATACCTAAATACAAATGAGATGAATTTATTCATAAAATGGAAATGGCTAGCAGAATGAATTAGATGATTTAGACATAAATAACGATACCATAAAGCTATTAAGAGAGTAAAGAATAGTTTATCTGACAGATTTATGGATAAAGGAAGAATTTATGATTGAACATGAAACAAAGAACATTATAGGATATAAAATGGATAATATTTATTATAATAATTTTAAAAAAAATATTTGCAGAAACAAAACAAACATACCCAAGAAAATAGGAAACTGGATGAGGAGAATATTTTTACATCAAGTTTCTCTCTTTTATCAATTATATAAAGAATTGTATCAAATTTATAGAAATACAATTGATTCCCCAGTTGATAAAAATGATGAAATTATATGAATAAGCAATTTTCATAAGAAATCAAAGCTATTTGTATTCAAATGAAGACAAGTTTTAAATCACTACTAATTATAGAAATGTAAATTAAAATAACTTTGAAGTGCCACCTCACATATACATATTGGCTTATATTACAGAAAAAAAATGATAGGAAATATTCAAAGGGATATGGTAAAATTGGGATACCAGTGCACTAGTGGTAGTGTGAACTCTACCGAATATGCTGGGGAGCAATTTAGATCTATTTCCAAAGGGGGTACAAAACTGTGCATACCCTTTGATCAAACAATAACACTATGAGGTCTATATACAAAAGAACTTAAAAAAAGAAAATGATTTATATGTACAAACATACTTATAGAAGCTTTTTTTGAGAGGATGGCAAAGAATTGGAAATTGAAAGGGTGTCCATCAATTGAGGAATGGCTTTATAACTTATAGTATACAATCATGATTAACTAATATTGTGTCATAAGAAATGGCAATTAGAATGCTTTCAGAAAAACTTGGAAATATTTATATGAATTTATGAAAAGCGAGGTGAGCAGAACCAGAACACTGTACATAGTAAAAGCATATTTTATAATTAGCAATTGTCAGTAACTTAGCTAAAATAAATGACATCAGAAGATGTTATTTACCAGAAATTGTTCAGTTATTCCTCTCTAACATATGTTTCTTCTGTTTCAAATTTTTCTTTAGGTCAGAAGAACATAACAGGCTTTGGTCCATGGAGTAACAAAAGGCATGACTGAATAATAACATTGATTATAAATATGTCAACCTGGAAAAACAGAGAACCACTTAAGCAGTCAGAAAATCCAAATCTTTAATTAGGAAACAGACAGGTCCTTAAACATCAGTCACCACACAGAGCCCAGCACTAAATACCACACAGAGTGGAACCCTCAGGGTTCCCTAGACAGTGTTTCTGAGAAAATCATAGCACTAGATGATTCTTCAAAGAACAATAGAACTTAGGGACTTATATACCTTTTGGGGAGCTAAGGACAGGGAAGTATGATTGATTGGCTTTACAATGACTACAAGGAAATGAGAAGTTCAAGACAGGATTATCAGGGAGAGGCTGATGGTTTATAATGGATACTAAAGAAATAGTCCAGCCAAGGGCTTGGCTTTCTGGGGAGAGGACTTTGATACAGTGGGAGAAACTATTAAGAAAAAAATGGTACTTGACATTTGATTGTGTCCACTACTCCCACCTACACTGGGATTGTTAAATACTTTTTAGTCTGAAACAAAGTCTGGGAATCCCCTTAAAGCATTTTCCCAGGGGACAGGAGTAAATTTGGGGTTCCTAGTTTTCAAGATGACATATATAATCAAAAAACATTCCCTAACATTTAAGTAATCAAGCCATATGAAGGAACAGTTCTCAAAAAATTGGGGGGTTAAGGTAAATGGATAAGGTAGAGACTTTAAAGAAAAGATGAAAGAGGGATTTTGAGAATTTAATTATTATCAAGAAATAGAAGGTTAGGGTTGGGCAGATAAAGAAGGAATTTTTGGAAAAGTGGATAGGACAAGAATGGTAAAGGGAAAGGGACAAGGGAGGGACCCTTAGAACAATTTAAAATTAGGGGCAAAGGGAGAGTATACAAGAAGTACTCTAAAAGTGTGCAAATTCGAGATTTGAGTTAAAGTTGAATTTAAAAACTTCTGGTTTTTAGTTTCCATAGAGTTTAGTAATTATCTCTTGAAATAAAGAAAGCGAATATTTATAGGTTTAAAACCTACTTTCTAACCTAATTTCATGACACTTGATTGATCCACTAGTATGGTTCTCAGCCTACCATGAAGCCATAGTCCAAGAGAGCAGAGAGTACCCGTGCACCCTGTATCACTCCCTTTATCCTCTGTCCCTGCATGCATCCTTGTGTGTTTATGTGATGCCCAAACATGCCACATAGGAAAGAAGATGGCATGAGCTGGGTTGGACAAGCTGGGTCAGATGGGAAGGGTTCTATTTACACAAGATGTACTGGGCAGAAGAAATTGGACATTTGCCATATTTTCCTTTCAGAATGATTATACTTTTGCTTTAGCTCTCAACCATCTATCTGGAATGTGAAATTTAAATGGTTTGCAAAATGGGACATAATATATGAATTCTATGTTATAGGAACGAAAGGTGTTTCTCTTTTCTTCAGAGGCAAAGTCCCTTTAAATAGGTCAAGGATACTTAGGATACTTTCTCTTTCCCAACTAATTTACTCTAATGCTATAGAATATTTTCTTTTTACTATATACTTAATAAATAAGAATATATATAATTTACTTGGTGGAATAGAGGGATGACTAAATATGAAAGTGAACTTGTATTGCATAATGATTTTAAAGCATATAGTAATTATAATAAACATTGTCCTTCCTGTCTCTGTTCCCGTTTGATGTGAATGTTGTATTCCTCCTCTTTTGTTCTTCCTCACTTTACCCTCCTGCTCTTCCTTCAAAGGCTTTCCTCCTACTTTTTCTTTTTATGTCCCTTCTTTTCCTCCTCCTGCTCTTTTCTTTCTCCTTCCTCCTCCTCTTCCTCTTCCTCCTCTTTTGGCTTCTACTCCTCCTCTTCCCTTTCTCTTTCTCCTCCTTCTTCTCATCTCTCCTTCCTCATTCTCCATTTTTTCTATATTCTGTCCAAAAATTGTTTCCTTCTTTGCAATGAGTAAGTACAGCCATAAAAAAAGGCATTTCAGTGGCCATACCTAAGTATATAATGGGTTTTTATGACTCTTTTAGTTTGATCTTTGAAACAAAGTCAAATCTACTCACTAACCTCAGTTATTCCATAAAATGTAACCTGTTGGTCACCATTACAAGTATAATTTTACATTAAGAAACAAGTCTTATTCTTCTGCCCTTCTTAACTAGTCTAACACTTTCTTATCTGGCATCTCTTCTTTATGTCAGCATCAGATCGCTAACCTTTTACTAAATTTTATAGAACTTTCCATTCTTCTGCCTTTTCTAATTGTCTAGACTCTACCCTATTATTAGCTTTGTAGACTTTCTTCTATGTGTGGAGCAATTCCATATCATTCTTTATTCTTTCCTTCCCATTGCCACACTCAGGTAATGCTTAATTTTTCATTAATCATTTGAAAACTTTCATAACACATGAAAATAGAAGGAATCAGTTTTCTGAGGAAAACATAGTTTGTATTTGTAATTGTAATTGTAAAATTGTATAATTTTAATTGTAAAAAAATTGTAATGTTTTTTTCATAGAAGTAATGGTAAAAACAATTAAAAACTAGACTTAAATTTGACAATGATATGTAGAATAATGATTTGAAGTTATCAAACCATTTATGTAGCTGTGTATCGGAAAATAGTTAGAAACCTTAATATTCTCTATGCTTAGACATAAAGGAAATAAAATTGATATTACAAAGATTCTCATTGGGTCTTATTCTATAATTCTTATGTTGTTATTGTCTTCATGGCATTTGGAATCATGAAATCACTGTTTTATCATTGAAACATTTTGGATATTTTTTTGTACTATGGAACCATTTAACAAGTTTTTCTTAGCCTTTCAAGCTCAATGAATTTGTGAGGGTTACAGCAACGTGGATTTCCAATCTTATTCTTTGAAAAATAGAGGGAATTGAGGTGGTTAGGGGCTGCAGGGCAGCAGTCAACTATTACAGAATGAAAAAATAATAATAATGGTGTTTGCTCCACTGAAGAAAGTGACTGGGGAATACAAAAATAGGTTTGCAGCTGAGTAGAGAAATATTGACTCCTCAAAAACAAATAGAAGACACAAAATACAGTACATTTCAGAGAGCAATACTTAGAGATTAGGTCAGCCTCCAAGTCATTTACTACAAGCAAACTAAATTAACTAAAGAAGACATGCTACAGGGAGGAATTTGTGGATTTTGCTCAATAGATGGATGGTATTGTGCACTATTCTCTTCTTGATTCTCCGAAGGATTCCATTTCATGTCCTTATATTTTTTAAGGTTCTATGGCTTTATTTTGAAAGCTAAAGTGCAATGAAAATTTTTTCCAATCAAGTTACTTATAATTATAAATTAACAAAATTATCCATATGGAATGCCTAAATAAAATATATATGATATGCAAAATGAAAGAACTGGAGGCTCTAAGAAAATCAGGTTGTTAATTTTAAAATGGAGAAAGTGCAGAAATTATATTGCTAACAGATTCAGAGGATTTATAATTTACTTACAACATAAATACTCTTTAGCATATTTAAGTCATTTTGAATTACATACGGTGTATTATGTCGTATTTATAGTTGAGTGTGCTTCTCAAACCCAAATAATATCAAGCCACAAAGGGACTGAATGAATCTTTTTTACAAGAATTCTTAATTTGCATGTTTTGACTTTTATGAGCCAGATTTTGCTATTTAACTGTAACATTCATCAAAGTTTTAGCATTTAATTCTCTCCTAGTTCTATAAGAAAGAACATTAGTGTAAGAAGAAAGAAAAAAAAATTCAACTTCAGAAATTAGAACTTCTATGTATGGGAAAATAAGAGATAGAGATACCCAGAGAATGAGTTTCACCCAAGTTTATACCTGATGGTCTGCTTTAAGGTCATGAAAAGATTTTTCTGTCTTCAAATATTGCTTTTAGTCTTTGATGGCAGCAGAAGAAAGCCACAGATACTCCTTGATAATTCTTTTAATTGTTTTCATTATCATGTATTTCTATCAATGAATCCAGAAGACCAAGTATTTCATTGGAGAGATGGAGCTAAAATTAGAGGGACAACTCTCATCTCTTTAAGACTTTAAAGTATTAGAGTCGTTATATATTTACTTTTAGTTTTTATATTTTGTTTTTATATTACAGATTTTATATAGGCTTCTCCCACTTCTTGATAATAGTTTTAAAATGGAATTCTAGGAATTTCTTTTACATATAATTGGGAAAAATAAAATAATATTAAAATAATTATCTTATATTTTTATGTCAGACCTTATTCACTTATATTTGATAACGTGTTACTAAATATACATGCATGTATTCTTTCTTCTTTTGTCCAATTAAATCAAAATGAGTTTTAATATATGCATTTATCCTCCCATTGCTTCCATTTTTGCCTATTGTTCTATTAATGATTTAAACCTAAAACAATTATTTGTCTCAGTGACTCACTATATATTTCCTTCATATATCCTCTTTCTCTTTCCTCCTTTTTCTCTTACATCCTTAAAACATGCCAAATTTCTTTGTGCTCTTTTTTAAAAACATAACTTTTCTGACTACTTCTAACATCCAGCTTTTTCTATTTGAAGGTAAATCACTGATTTTTATGAAGTCCCTTTTAATGTTTGAATGTAATAACTTTTGATTTTTCTCTTGACTTTCCTTTTTGTATTGCAAAGTAACTTTCCAGATCCAATTGTGTCCTCACTCAAGAACATTTGAAAATCCTCTCTTTTATTATAGGTTCATTTCCCAACCTCACATCTAATGCTACTTAGATTTCTTGATAAATAAATTTTGGATAGAAAACTTTGTCTTTAGTCTTTTGAGATAATACATTCCATATTATGTGCTTCTTTAAAACAATAGCTAGTAAATCTTGTGTGATTCCAAATGTATTGGTATTTGAGGGTTGGTTTTTTTTTGTCGGCTTCTAGTATATTTTTTGCTTTTTTATGGAAGATTTGAATTGTGTTCATTACATTTCTGTGACTTTTTTTCATTTTTTGTCCTGTCAAGAGGACAAATGAACTTTTTTTTTGTTCTAATAGGTCTTGCCGAATTAAAGATTTCTCACAGTTTATCTTTTAATTTTAAGAAAAAAGGCTGTGCTAAGACCAAAAGTTTATTTAAAACCTTGCAGAAGAAAAGGACCATAACTTCTTTTGTAATTTCTATCAGGGGAAACTCTTCAACTAAATCTTCATGAACTGTGAAGGGCATGACTGAATTTAATTGGAGATTAAAGAAGAAAGCATCTCCTCCTTATTGGCCTCATTAAAGGAAGGGTATTCAGCTAAGACTGGCCAGAGGAATGGACACTTGGTGGTAGAAAACACAACAATAAATACTACCACTTTAAAGTAAAGCAATTTGCTTTGATCTATAGATTATGCAAGACCAAGTACCAAAGTTGCACAGGTATCAGCAACAAAAATGAATAAAAATTAAAGAACTTATAGATGCCTGAGATGACAAAAGAAGAAACCTAGAAGAGTAATTCAAAGTAACAATAAGCAAAATCTCAATGAAAAATAAAATCACGTAAACATTTTCTTGTTCTTTTTGGCCTGAAAGTTTTCACAATGATCTGTCAAAGCACAGTTAAAAAAATAAAAACAAAACTAATTTAAAGGTATTCATGAAGCAACTAACAATAAATTCTTTTTAAATTTTGGTAATATATAGGTTTTTAGACAGATGAAATGATTATCTCTAGTATAATAAAATAAAATTATGTCCTATCAAAGTTTTATTTTTAATTTGAAAGAATATTAGTAAAATAATTATGAATTTAATAAGACTATAACTCATAAGGTACTGCTACTCCTAATAGTTTCTCTTTACTAGCAAAATCAGAGGTTATGCTAGTTCAAAGTAAAATCTTTTATAAAAATAATTTTAAAAGTAAAATGAAAGCCCCCTTGCCATAGCAAAAAATTCTACACATTATAAAACAGAAGGTACACATTCAAGCAATAAATATAATGAGATGTAATTCATGGTGGCACACACACACATATAAGCAATACAAATGACCAGAGAATATACACATTCAATAAAATCCCTGCTTTTGATAGTATATAGCCAGCCTTATTATCTAATGGTGTCATTATGTTCTTTAAAACTGATCTCTGAATTACTTTCTGTTGCTTTTTCCTGAGCATTTCAGAGGACATGTTAATACTCTCTGCTACCATCTTCTGGCCTTCAGTCGTGATACATCTTTTCTTTTGGAGGAATTTCTCAATACAATAGCTTCTATAATTTCAGTTCTGTAGAAACCCAAAGGATAACTTTGTCATTTAAATAATACAAGCCTCAGCCAATTTCACCCAATTCGGTAGAGAAGTACTTGGGAATTTTAAGTATGCCTTGGAAAAATGTTTAAATATTTTATTGGTATCATATACTAGTTATCACATTCCCTCTCAGCTCCTGGGATTTTCTCTGATTCCTCATGTCTGGAATATTTTCACTCCTTTGTAGTGACTACTGATCTCCCTGTCTTCTTTTAATTCCCAAATAAAATTTCATCTTCTGTAGGAAGTCTTTCTCAGCCACTCTTAATTCTAGTGCCTTCTCTCTATTATTTCCTATTTATCTTATGTATAGTTTGTATATATTTGTTTGCTTGTGTCCTCTGTCAGATTGTGAGCTCTTTGATGGCAAAGTCTACCTTTTGCTTCTTTTTAAATTTGCAGAGAATGGTACAATGCCTGAAACATAGTAGTTACTTAATAATATTTACTGATCAACATTCATTTATATATAAGCAAGACTGAAAAGGGTCAGATGTATCTACTAAAGCATATGACCTTATTTTCAACTAATTATAAAGTTACATATATAATTGTAATAGTATCCTAAATATGTATATGCCATTTATGTATATAAATATGTATGTATATCATATCTGATTATATTATATATTAAGATACCAATGAAATAATGTATTGTAGAACACAGCAAGTATGTGTGTTATATCCTTGACATATAATTGGAATCTTAGCTGCAAAGGGTTTTAAAAGACCTAACAAAAGCACTTAGAGTTGATTAGAGAAGAAAAAAGGAGTCCATAGCATTGATTGAATAGGGATAAGAAGTCTACTTTAGGAGAAATCATTTTGTTGTTTAAGTGAAAGGGATGCTATTAGAAGTAAAATTGTACCTTATTACTTTCTTAGCTCCTAGGGCTAAATTTCCTGTTATATAAATTTTCACAATATTTTTCTGCTTGAAAATTAGAGCTCTCCATGTTAGAAATTCTTGAACATTATTTCTATTTCAGTCAATAATTCACCAAATAATCTGGAAATCAATTTCTTTTCTATTTCCAGAGAACATATTTGTGAAATGACCATAATTTAAAAATTAAAAGCCACAATGTTTTAAAGTATGAATAGTTAAAATAATGTAGAAAATATTTTGAAATATACAAAAAGAAAGAAATATATCAAAGAATACTGTATATTTTAAAAACTTATCACTACGTAAAAACAAGTTCATTGCTTTCTATAAGTGTAGAACTGACTAAATGACATTTTAAAATATCAAATAAAATAATCAATCAGGGAGTTAACATTTGACTTATTTTTCTCACAGGCATTTATGGGGTATGCATAGAAGACGAGCAATCACCTATCACCCAAGATTTCATCCCATGATGTCATTGGTTATCTTTAAAATTATTTTTTCCATAAATAACAAGGATGAAATTATTAGGTCTTAGAGATTTAGGTTCAAATATTTTCAGAAAAAGAAGAATGTTGTTGTTTATTCTTTTCAGTTATGTCCGACTTTTCATGACCCCATTTGGGGTTTTCTTAGCAAAGATACTAGAGTGGTTTGCTATTTTTTTCTATAGTTCATTTTACAGGTGAGAAAATGAAACAAACAAGATTAAGTGACTGGCACAGGATCACACAGCTAGTGTGTCATGACTGAGGTTAGATTTGAACTGAGGAATATGAGTCAATCTGACTTCAGACTTGGCCCTCTATCTAATGGACCTTCAAATTCCTAGTGACTCCTCGCCCTTCATTTTACAGATGAAGAAACAGACTTAAAAGCTTTAAATTTCTTTTTTTTTTTTTTTTTTTTTTTTTTATTTTTTTTTTTAAAACCCTTACCTTCTGTCTTTGAGTCAATACTGTGTATTGGCTCCAAGGCAGAAGAGTGGTAAGGGTAGGCAATGGGGGTCAAGTGACTTGCCCAGGGTCACACAGCTGGGAAGTGTCTGAGACCAGATTTGAACCTAGGACCTCCCGTCTCTAGGCCTGGCTCTCATCCACTGAGCTACCCAGCTGCCCCCCTTTAAATTTCTTGAAGACAGAAACATAGTAATTGACAGAGTAATTGACAATTGGATATTACTTTAAATCCATAGTCTCAAAGGTAAGGCTGTGAAGATGGCATTAACTCTCCCCTTGCCTACTTTTAAATTTAATCACCAGAAGCATATACACCCTGTTTAATAGTAAGTGGGGGAGGTTCACAACCCACTTGCTAAAGTGGGTAACAACTCAGAAACAACTGAGGCAGTCCTAAGAAAAATTATACACTGCAATTGGTCACTGTAAAGTAAAAGAAGGCACAGGAAGTGACAAAAAGAAGGTCTTTAAAAGTGGCTACAACTTCCTGTGAGTGAGTTTTTTGGGCTATTTTGAGGCTGGGGAGGCTGGTAAAGGATCATCTTCTTCGGCATGGATCTGGGACCCTAATATCTGGTAAGACTGCTCTGAGATCTTCTCCCGTTGGACTTTGGATTGGTGAGTGGGAAGAGCTGACCTTCCTTTCTTGACTTCTAGAGAGATTAGTTCCTGGAGAGGCCTCCCCATCTTGGGGGAGACCACGTGGTTATTCACCACTGGATCCTCCTGCTAAATGGCCCTCCAGCTGAGGACCCTTTGGTGGGGGGGCTAATTAGCCCAGTCTGAGTTGAGCCAGACACTGGAGAAACCTTTAGGGTGATTAGCTAGACTGCTTACTCTACCCTCTTTCACATTTCTCTACTTTAATCTTTCCCTCTATTTTGCAAATAAAGTTGCTAAATAAAAAATCATTTTTGACTTGAATTATAATTTTGGTGACCACATTCTCTCATATTTTAGACAAACCATTAATATTAACCCCTAGAGGGCTGTCCCACAAGGAGCTACAAACTTAAAGGAATATTTCTGGAAACTCCTATCTTCCACATTTTCTTTTCAGAATAGTAGTGCTTTTGCTCTAGCTCTCAACCACCACTCTCAAACAGTATCTTGAATGACAAATGAATGCAAATTGTTTGCTTCTCCTTTCTTTGGAGTAAAAATCTCTTGTAATAGGTTAACTCATGTTACACTTAATTTTAAAGTAGAAATAATTATGTTTCCTAATTAGAGTACATGGTTCAAAATAGTCCTCAGTAGGCAAGTAGAATAAAGAACACCCTTTCCTCTATTTTTTCCCATTCTGTGATACAGAATGTTGCAGGAAACTTCTAATGACATACTTACTTTTCTTTAATTATATTTTATAGAATGATGATGTATGCCTATTTTAATACTCAATTGAAAGTGGTTCAGAACCTAAAATTAAAAATACCAGTTGTGAAGTGCTTACTAATTATAAAACACTACACTAGGTATTTCAGGTGTCACAAAATAAAGTCTCATAGGTAAGTAAATAGAAAGTGAAAATATAATAATACATGAGAAATTATTTTAGGGAAATGAGCAAAAGAGTGAATATGGATGGACACAGGCTATTTCAGATTAAGGCATCATAGATGGCTTCTTGTAATTAGTGGCATATGACAACCATTAATAGGAATTTTTTTCACATGAAAAAATCAAATAGCAGGCATAAGAAAAATGGTCCTCAGGTAGGAGTGCAGGTTTTATTGAGAAAAAGTAGTCCTGCTTTGCTAAGTCAGAGTATATGAAATAAAATAATATGTGAAATTAGTAATAGTAATATACTATAAGATTGGGGGATGTGATTATTTTAAGATTTTATCTTGTATTTACTTTTGGTAAACATGAGCATTTTCATACACATAGAATAGCAAAAGATGATTGTACATGGAGCCATGAATTTATTATTATAATCTTAATATTTAAAACCATTAATTCAATATTTAGATTAAAGGCTCCTATACTTGCCTTTTTTATATTCCATCAATTTCACATCTCAAGGAAAGTTCTCCTTTCCCTTCAAAATCCCTCTCTGCCCACCTAAATTTTTGAATTAAAATAACCATGCCAAACATAATGATTATGATTAAAAATATATATCTCAACTGTCCACTCAACTACTACA
Source organism: Gracilinanus agilis (assembly GCF_016433145.1). Classification (NCBI taxonomy): domain Eukaryota; kingdom Metazoa; phylum Chordata; class Mammalia; order Didelphimorphia; family Didelphidae; genus Gracilinanus; species Gracilinanus agilis. The sequence continues at coordinate 551,382,942 of NC_058132.1, read as the reverse complement.
TGTATCTGTTATATTGACACAAAAACTTATTTGCTAGAGGACGTTGGAGAAGTCACTTAATGCTTCTGAGTCTCAGTTTTCTTATCTGTAAAATAAGGTTAATTGTAGTTGAACTAGAACCTTAGAGGGCCGTTTGGGAATTTCTTTATAAACTCTTATATGTTATCTAAATGTGAGCTATGGAAGCTATTGCTATGTTAACATTTTTGTTGAGTTAGAACTCCTTAGAACCTAACAAATTCATTTTCAATGTCAATGAGAGGAAAATATTTTTCTTGATATCTCTAATTAGCTATGACATTGTATATATCTATATCTATTTACCTATTTGCCATCTTTCTCTCTCTCTGAACTTTAGTGAAATATGGAAACATAATTTTTATAGAATTAACTGTGAATGAAATGCTGTATATAAGTTAAAATTTCCAAGCTCACATTTATTTAAAGTATTTTGTAAGTGATAATATTTTTATACATTTTTAGTCTAAATTTTAAAAAAAAATTTATATTTTTTCAGATTGCATGTCAGTATAATTTCTTAATATTCATTTCCTGGTATTTTGTAATCCATGTTCTCTCTTTCCCTCTCACCCCACTTCTCTTCCTATGAAGGCAGGTAATATGAGAGATTGTACAAATATTACTATGTAATACATATTTTTATATTTATCATGTTGCAGAAGAAGACACATATTGCTTTCACTAGAGAAAAATTCATGGAGGAAATAAGTAAAAAATTTATATTTCAATTTTCATTTAGATTATAGCTATCCTTTATATAATGGTGGATGTCCTTTTTTTAAATCATGAGTTTCTTAGAGTTGTTCTGGATCTTTGTCTTGTTTATAATATTTAAATCATTCAGAGCTGTTTATCAAACATTATCATTATAACTGTATATGAAGTTTTTCTTGTTCTGCTCACTCCACTTTAAGTCACTTCATAAAAATCTTTCCAGGGGTTTTTGTGATCATCTTGTTTGTCATTTCTTATGGCACAGTGGAATTCTATTACAAGCATATACCACCATGTGTTCAGCCATTTCCCAATTTGAAGGAAATCACTTCATTTTCCAGTTCTTTGTCATCATGAAAAGAGCTGATGTAAGTATATTTTGTACAGGTAGGTTCTTTTCTCCTATCTTTAGTCTCTTTGGGATACAGACCTAGTATGTTATTACTGGGTCAAAGCATAAGTATAGTTTTATGACCCTTTTTGCATGGTTCATGATTGTTGCCCAGAATGTCTATAGCATTTTACAGATCCACCAGAAATATATTATTGTCCCAATTATTTCACATTCTCTACATCATTTATCATTTTCTTTTCTTGACATGTTAGCCAGTCTGATGGTAATACAGAGTTGTTTTAATTTTAATTTCTCTAATTGCTAGTGATCTGGATCCTTTTTTATATGACTAAAGATTCTTTTAACTTTTCTTCTGGGGATTGCTTGTTCATTTCCTTTGATTATTTGTCAATTGGGAATTGACTTTCTCTATATATATTTCATTCAGTTCTCCATATATTTGATAAAGAAGCCTATGTCAGAGAAACTTATATGAAGATTTTATTCTCAGTCAGGTGTTTGCCTTTTAATATTGGTTGCACTGATTTTCTTTGTTCAGAAACCCTTTAATTTAATGTAGTCAAAGTTATCTATTTTATATCTCATAATGTTTTCTAGGTCATGTTTTAACCCCAATTCTTCACTTATACATAATTCTGACAATTAAGCTATTTTGTGCTCCCCTAATTTATTTACGGTGTCACCCTTTATTTATAAATAATATATCCATTTTGATTTTTCCTTGGCTTATGGTTTTGATGTGTGGTCTATGCATAGTTTACACAATACTGTTTTCCTACATTTTGTCAAATAATAAGTTCTTCTTCTAGAAGATTGGATTTCTGTGTTTCTCAAACTAGGTTATTGTGGTCATTTACCATTGTGTGCTGACTGCCTATTGTATTCCATTGTTCCTCTGCTCTATTTGTTAGTCAGTAGAAAGTTTTTATTTTTTTTTTTTTTGTGGTTGCTCCTTTAAGGTTTGGTTTGACATCTGGTAAACCTAAAACACCTTCCTTCATGGTTTTTCTTTAATAATTCCCTTGATATTCTAGGTCTTGTTCTTCCAGATGTATCTTGTTTTTATTTTTTCTTGCTCTATGAGATACTTTTTGGGTAATATGATTGATATAGCATTGAAAAATAAATTAATTTAGGAAGAATTGTCATTTTTCCATTCAATCCATTTTTCAGAATAGTTTATGTAGTATTGGAATTAATTGTTCTTTAAATGTTTGGTAAAATACACTTATGAATCCATCTGGTCCTGAGACATCTTTTCTCAAGGAATCCATTGACAGCTTGCCCAAATTCTTTTTTTGACATAGGATCATTAAGTATTCTATTTCCTCTTACATTAATATGGGTAACATATTTCATTACATATTCATCTATTTCATTTGGATTATCAGATTTATTGACCTATAATTGGGCAAAATAACTCCTAATAATTCCTTTAATTTCTTCCTCATTAGTTGTAATCTTACTTTTTATTTTTAATACAAGTAATTTGGTTTTCTTATTTCTTTTATTTGATTAAATTAAACAAGTTTATCTATTTTATTGAGTTTTTCATAAATCCAATTATGTTCTTAGTTATTAGTTCAATGGTTTTCTTACATTCAATTTTATTAAAATTTACTTTGATTTTTTTGGCTTCTAATTTAATATTTAATTGGGGATTTTTAGGGTATACATTTTCTTTTTTTTAAGTTGCACCTCTAATTCATCGATCATCTCTTTCTATGATTTATTGATGCAAGCATAAAGTATTGTTTTGTATGAATCTCAAAAATATTGCTATATTGTCTCACCTGGTATTTTGGTAGTCTCTCTTGCTGAAATATTTTTCTAGTATCAAGCTGTTTTCTCTTTCTTTTGTCCTTTTGGAGTTATTTTTTCCTTTGATTTTGTCCAGTATTATAATGCAGGGTACTTCATTCCAACCACTGCTTTTTCTGTATTGCATTGGTTTCTGTTCTTATCCTGCTTAGGCTGTATCAATTCAGCTGTTCTTTCTCCTGCTGCTTATGCTATATTTTATCCTAGTTCTGCTAAGGCATATTTAGCACTTCCTCCTTGTGTGAGTCCTCCTTTTCGTCTCTATACATTGCTCTGGACTGTTGCATTGCTTTACCCCTTTATTTATTATTTGACCTCTCCAGTATTCTGATATTTTTTTTATTCTTCTGTGGTCATTTGGAGGTTGGTTGGCAGACTTTGGGTATTTCTTACTTCTCCATTTTGGCCTGATCTTCTGTGGCTGCTATTGCTGGGGAGGGAGGGCTGCCACCATCACTGCATTTCCTGCTACTATTTCTGCCACTGACTCAGAATTATTTTAAAGTGTACTATGTTGCTTTTGTTTCCCCAGTCATTTACTAAATCTCTCAATGTACAATTAATGGATTTCTACTGTATCACATACATTGTGCTTGGCGATGAGTCTACAAAGTTAAAAATTAATCAGTAACTATCTTCCATAGGCAATGTGGTGAGTGAAGGAAGAAAGGAATGTGGAGGTAGAATTAACTCTCCCTTTGTCCATTTTTAGTTAATCAAATCAAGAACTTAAACTACCCCTACTTAGTAGTTAGCTAACCATTAGATACAGAGTTCACAAGTCACTTACTAGTTTACACTCTTGAAGACCACAAGCACTGCCTCTTCCTGGGGCAATTAAATTTAGGTTTTGACTCAATATAACAGTTATAAAAGTGGTTGTCATTTATAAAATATTAGTACCTAAGTAAAAAATGACTGTGAGGGGGCAGCTGGGTAGCTCAGTGGATTGAGAGCCAGGCCTAGAGACGGGAGGTCCTAGGTTCAAATCCGGCCTCAGCCACTTCCCAGCTGTGTGACCCTGGGCAAGTCACTTGACCCCCATTGCCTACCCTTACCAATCTTCCACCTATAAAGTCAATACACAGAAGTTAAGGGTTTAAAATAAAAAAAAATACAAAAAAAAATGACTGTGAGTAGCTTTTATTTACAAGAAGGTAGTGATAGTGAAAGTGGGAAATATAGGAAGGAGACAAAGCTGGGTCTAGCCTACCAGCCTTAAGTGCTGCTCCCATGAAGTCCAGCCCAGGCTCAGGCAGAGGTTTCCCCAAGTCCCAATCTCCATGTGGATTTCCTGGTAGTCCTCAGCCACAAATGCCAGTGGTGTCTTCATCCAGAGTTCCACCAATGCAGAATGACCCCAAGGAAAAGTGTGTCTCTTCAGTTCTACTCACTGATGCTGAATCCAATGGAAAGGTCTCTCCAAGGAACCAGCCTCTCCAAAACCAAGGAAGTGAAGAGGCCAGAACACGTTGGTCTCATTTTTTATACCTTTTTTTCCCACATCATTTTCTGTCTCTTCCCCTCTTCACAGGAACCAATTGCAGTCTTTCAATTTGCCTAGCACTGTCCAAGGGGGACAGGAAACAATATTATACATTCATGTATAATACTAAATAAATATATAGTAGTTTGAAGAGAGAAGAAACCAATTTCTGGGAACACAGTGTATTATAACCTTGTCTTGGTGACTTCTAGATGTTATCATTATGATGACTAATTACTTTACTTTTCTCCAAAACAATCATTTACTACTCTCCTTGCATGCTCCCTGTAAGGATGGGATTTTGTGCAAAGGAGATGGAACAAAAGGAGTAGAAGACAGTTTCTGACAGTTGCTTACAGTTAAGACCAGCAGAGGATTCTGGGGAATTTCTCCAAGGAGGATGGAGAAGGGAAGTCTTGGGCGCTGAGGGCTGGGAGGAGTGAGGAGGGAGAAAACCTAGCTGAGATCGGTCTGAAAGGCTTCCTGAGGATCTTTCTCTTGGAAATTGAAACCCTGATTCCCCGATCAGCCATTTCATCACAACTCATCCTTCAAGACTACGACCATTTAGTCAGCTAAGATTTTGGACTCCTTTAGGAGCAATTTTTTAGTCTCTTTCACCCATTACCAATCCTTGCTGAGAGACCTTTTTCAGTCAAAGCTTACAGTTAAAGGAAAGGATAGAAATAGAAAATAGAAATAGGAATAGAGGAGGAAAGTGGCAGGGGGAGCTTAGGACTTGGAACCACTAGGGTTCCTGCCTGTAATGGACCCTATAGGAATTAGGAATAGGGAAGAGGTCACCCCCAAAATCCCTCTGCCCTTCACCCCTTTCCTCAATCCCTGATTTGTGAATAATAAAAGACATTAACAGTCTGATAGCATTCCAGTGTGCCAGAGAGACAACAAAGGAGAGTGGAACCTCAGCTTGGTCTGGTTGCCTTCATCTTTGAGCCAGACCAACCACTGTGAAACTACACGACCTTGGGGGAGGTTTGAGTGAACCCCGTCCTCTTGTAGGGAAGTGTTGCCCCCAAATGCTTATGAGGTGGAATGACCATCTAGGTCACCCAGTTTTGGGGTGACACCCCCTGAAAGTCTCCCAGTGTATATTTGGTCCCAGGAGAGTGCTGAAGGAGAGAGTCACCACACAGGCCCTTTCTCATTGTCTCTCTCTGTCTCTCTCTGTCTCTCTCTGTCTCTCCCTTGTATCAACATCCATTACTGTTTCTTTTATTGTTACATACTTTAATTTTATTTTCAATCTTATGATAGCATTTACTTGTAGCCATTGCCTGTCCAAAGTATTCTCATTCATCTATGGTTTAAGAAATGTTATTCTTTCATTCCTTCATTAATTTCCTCCCTTACAAAAGTCTACTTATTTCCTACAAATAACCTGTTTGTGTGGGGCCTCAAAATTTTGTCTTCTCCTATATTTCATATATACTTGAATCAATATAGTTATAGTTACTATTTAATTCTTTTTTATTCTCTTAAGTAGCATTACTAACTCCACTCTAAATACCTACGGGCCTGTGATGATAAAATCTCAAAATATTAGTTCTTCTATCCTTGATGAAAAAAATGTGTTTATACACAGAGACATACATATGTATATACATACACAGGCCAGCATACATAAACATACATATGTGTATTTAAATGAATTGTTTTTTATTGAAAGTTTGTCAATTATATTTTTCAAATTGATTTCAATTTCACTATTTTTCTTTAATTTATGAGAAAATAAAATACTGTCTATGATGATTTTTCAGACTTTTAAAGTTATTAAAAATATATTTACATTTTAATCTTGTATGATTCTGGCAAGTATCTCTATTTGTCAATTAAATCAGATGTTTTCTGATTAAGCAGCTTTTTGTACTCTTTTGGTCTCCTCCCTGTAAAAAATTAATTCTGATTAATTCATATTTTGTATAAAATTGGTATGAATATTCATGTTTTGAATTATTGTCTTCAAATTTTGTACATTGTACTTTATAATTTTAACCAAGCATCTGTCTTCATTCTTAACTATTTAGCCTTTATCCAAACTCCATTTTTCATCATTTTAAAAATTTTAAATGCATTATACTTTTTTTTTAAATTTAAAGATCTCATTTTTAAGCTTACTTTTATAGAATTATAGAATACATGGCTGTATTTTCTCTGAAATCTTTGATAACTTACTCTTCCAAATTCCTTAAATATGACAGAATTCCCTGAAGATTTTTTTTGTAGTCTATCATGAATTTTTAAATGGGATGATTATTATTTTTTATTTTCTTTTTTCTTTTAATTTTTATCTTTGAAATTTTTATTTATTAATAAATTTAGGATATTTTCCCATGGTTACAAGATTCATGTTCTTTCCTTCCCCTCACACCACTCCCTTCCCATAGCAAATAAGAAATTCCACTGGGTTTTACATGTATCATTGATCAAGACCTATTTCCATACTATTGATAGCTGGACTAGAGTTATTGTTTAGCATCTACATCCCTAATAATATCCTCATCAGTCTATGTTTTCAAGCAGTTGTTTTTCTTCTGTGTTTCCACTCCCAGAGTTGTTCCTCTGAATATGGATAGCATTCTTTCTCATAAGCCCCTCTGAGTCATCCTGGATCATTGCATTGCTTCTAGTAGAGAAGTCCCTTACATTGGATTGTACCACAGTGTATCAGCCTCTGTGTATATGGTTTTCCTTTCACTCTGCATCAGTTCCTGGAGGTCGTTCCAGTTCACATGGAATTTTAATACTGATTTTTTATGATTTATTTAGCTACAGATTCATTGGTATTCTCTGAACCCAAATTCCATTATGAGTAAATAGGAATTGTTGTATTTTTAATATCTTCCTCATGAGTTTATTATGGTGAGAGAGCAAATTGCAAATGGTGAAATATATCATGAGTTTAAATAATTATTGTTATGATCTAGAATCTATCAACATTAAACATTACAAATGATAGTTTCAACTACAATTATAGGTGTAATTGAAACTTGTTTCAGATTTAAAATTCCTGAAGTAGATATTGGAGAAATTTTTAAAAATACAATGTTCATTTCTAATATTTTTAGTCTTTATGTCTTTGTAATGCTCAAAGTATAAAGCATGGGAAAACTTGTGGGCCAAGAGATGTTCAAGGGAATGTAAATTCCTCATGCCAATATTAGTTGCTATTTCTTAAGCACCTAATATATCAAGCACCTATTATATTCAGCATCTATTATATTCAGCACAGAGTGGGGTTTAAATAATCTTTGAGGGATTGCACTGGATGATACAGAAATAAAAACAATAATCATACAATGACTTCTTGTGCATGCATGTATTTATTAGTAGAAGTCTCAAAATATGTTTTAATTGAACTTGATTCCAAGTTTCCAGTATTATTGTAATAATACTCCTTGTAAGAAAAACTTATTTAGCATTATATTTCTTATCAATGGTTACCAAAAAGGAAAAAAAAAGAAAACTTTGGATTTTTTCAAGATGATAATACTTGTACTTTATCTACCTTCCTAACAAACATCTCTTGATTTTTTGAAATTTCTTTTTGCTTTTCATTTGTGGGAAATAATGTCATTCCCTTTTGACACATTTCATCTTTTGTTTCTCATGAGCTAAGAAAGAACTACATGACTAGAAATATAAATTAATTCCCTCATTAGAAATGGCATCAAAAAACATATCTTTTTTATTTTATTTGAATTTTTATTTTGGGGTTTTAGTATTATATGAATATTCTCTTTAAAAATCAACAATATAAAAATATATTTTTCCTGATAATACATTTATAACCCAGACAAAATTAATTGCCAGTTCCAAAAGGATGGAGAGAGGGGAAGAAGAAATATAAATTGAATAATATAACTTCAGAAAACTTATGTGGAAATTTGTTTTTCCATGTAATTAGTAAAATAAATGATTTCTATAATAAGGAGAAAAATATTTTATGAAGTCCCCTGCAATAATTTTTTCCCAAATGTGTCATTGGGTTATTTCATTGTAACTAGAAAGGCATAATAGATTTGGAGGATATTGAGTTACACGATTTTTCATCTGAATGGATATGTAATGTCAATCGAAGTTTCCTAGATCACTTTTAAACTTTAATCCCTGCAAACTGAGACAATAGTATTGTTCACAATAGAAATTGGAAAAATGGGTAAATGGGAGGACTTAAAGAAGTTTTAGATTAAAGTATATAACTTGGAAATAAGAGACGTAGTTTTAGATCATTTTAAAGTCTTCTGAAGATAATGTGACAAGTGATTGATATAGTAAATAACTGAAGTCATAAGACACTAATTTTGTTTCTCTAAGTTTTACTTCAAGGATGAAGTTTTCTAGATCACTACCTCTAGACCAAATGATACTTAAGGTTTCTTTTTGTTTGTTTTGTTTTTTATGTGTGTTTGATGAAGATTATGAACTCCTTGTTGAAATAACATTTAAAACACATAAAATACCTGGAATTGCAAAGGAAACCAATTATGTTGAAATAGTTATTGAATTTTACTTATATATAATTTCCTGAAAACATGAAGTACAATTTAGAAAGTCAGTACATAGTACTTTTTTCAGTCAGTACATAGTTTAACATTCGTTAGGCTATCTTCCACTGAGTTTCTTGCACTATTATGGTCAATTCACTAAGGAAATCAAATTGACAGGAACTGTCCATTTTTGCTTGGTAGCTTCTGACAGTTTATAAGAATCACTGAGCTTCAAGTTCCAATAATTTGAAAGTTTCAGGAGTGTTTATTCAAAAAGTTGACTGTACATTGTTTTATAAGTTCTGGCATAAGCAAGCCTGAAGTTAGAATTGAATATATACATTTATCACAAGACAGGAGACAAAGGGGAAAGAAAAAATCATACACAGTAAATATATAATTTTATCTTTTAAGGAGTTAGGAAACTGGTACTTACAGCTTTGCCACTTGATTTTATAAAAAAATATAGTCATAGTTTCATAAATTTAGAGATAGAAAGGATCTTTTAGTTAGCATGACTCTTTGTGATTGAGGAAACTTAAAAGAGAAAGTGAAAGAGTGGTTTTAGCATGGAATACTATGGTTCTCATAGAGTTTTAATAGTTGCTTTACACTTGCTACCTTGGGCAAGACACATTAAGTTTTCTGGGCTTCAATTTGCTCGGCCTTATGTGATGGAAAATATCCTCATGCTCAAATGTCCTGTGATGGTGACATCCACATGAATGACCGTAAGGTGATGTTTCTGAGAAAGTAAAGGACTTTATTTTTTAAAGTTTAATTTTTAAATTTTTTCCATATTTATAGGTTTCATTTTCTTTCCATCCCCTCTTCCCTCCCACTCCCAGAACTGACAAGCAGTTCCACTGAGTTGTACAAATGTTATCGCTTGATATTGTCAGAAGTGAATTTTTCTCTCTCCAGTGTTACCTTTACCACTGGGTAAATTCCATCATAGATAAGTCTCAGAAAAAGGAAGCTAAAGAACCAATGAACCAATGAGACAGGAAACAATGATTCCACAGGCACTGCCCCACTGTGAGGCCCAGGAAAATTAAGAAACTATGGTTCCTGAAATGTGACATGTGAAAGTTAGTGGGTGGATAAAAAAGCATACAAGTTCAGATCAGGAGTAAGTCTGGGTTTTGTGGTGTGTGTGTGTGTGTGTGTGTGTGTGTGTGTGTGTGTGTGTGTGTTAAGGAGCAGATTGGATGTGTGGTGGAGACCAGGAGGCCCATAATGGTGGCAATAGATTAGAAAGGTTAAGTACCTCTCTACCTCTCTCCTACTTTTTCCTCTCTTTACTACTACTACTTTTGATTTAATAAAATTATTAAGCTACAACCAGCCTCGTAATTTTTAATTATTACAGTTGGCTGAGCTTGAAGATTAAAATACATCATGCCAAGGAATCTGTTATCACTGTGAGGTACCACAGAGAAATGGTCAGAATAACCAAAAGGATGGCCAGAAGTATGGCCAGAGGTTTGGCTAAGGTTGTGGCCAATGGAATTGAGATGAATGATGGTAATTGGGAGGGGAAGGGAGCTCAGAGTCTGGAGGTGAATTTTACGCCCTTTCAGACACCACTGCCTTGTTTATGCTAACTGTTCCCCTCCCCACAGTGGAGAAGTCTCTGTAACACAATCTTGAATACAGATCTAAACCCAAAAGACAAAGTGTATGTAAATAATTTCCACTGAACTGCTCCAACATCTATAAAAATTGGAGAAAAAGACTCTTGGATTCATTGCTCACATGTGAAATAGGTACTCTCTGCTAACACTGAGTGACTTTATCGTGTCACATATATTGTATTTGATGCTTATTTTTATTTTTAAATTTATTTTTGCTTTTAAGTTTGCATATTAACCTAACCTAAGACATTGTTATATAATGTTACCTTCATTTAGCATATTTTTGATATTTGCTATATATTCTGTTAAAAAATTATGTATACTCACACCATAGATCATGAACAATTAGAGAGGAAATAGAACTTGTTTTTGAGTGAGAAATCCTCGTGATATGTCTCTGCCTGGCTGACTCATTGCCGAATGAGATGTACAATTATTATTATTTTTTCTTTATATTTTCAATAGGATATTTGATTTTTTCCTCTTCTCTTTTTTTGTACTTGAGTACATGGAATCAGTAGTAATGTTTGTGATTTTGAAGGATATCTCTTAGCCCTTACACTGATGCATACCCCAAAGCTTTAGACTGTGGAAACCTGCCATTGGTTGTTAAGTATTATGAGACTTTAATAATTCTGTCTAATTTCAGAAGAAGGGATCAGAAAAGAGACACACTGCACAATCACTGTGGGTTTCCTAGTCTCTGCCACTTGTCCATTCTGCTCCTTCACAGGCATACCACGAAACCCAGAATTCCTCCTGCTCTGAACTTATAAGCTTTTTTCTCCACCCACTATTTCTCACACTTCACATCTTAGGAAACAATCAAAGTTTCTTAATTTGCCTGGGCCTCCCAGGAGGGCAGTGTCTATGGAATCATTGTTTCCTGTCTTTTTGGTTTGTTGGTTCTTTAACTTCCTTTTTCTGACGTGCATCTATGACTGAATTTACTCAATAGTATTTGACTGCCAGGTCACTTAGAAAAGACATGAAAAAGAGGCGTGCTTGGTTAAAACATGAAATCCTTAAAATATAATGATGTAGACCTTCAGTCACATGACCAAAAGATGGAGGATTTGACATTTTCTCTGACACTCATAACCTTGCAAACATCTCCAAAACAGAAACCATTCCAAAGATAAAGCAACTTCAGTTATCTCTATGGTCTAGAAAAACCAAAAACCAAAATGTGTGTGTGTGTGTGTGTGTGTGTGTGAAAGGAAAACAAAACAAAACAAAAAAATCAAATGAACTAAAAATAAATTGATATTTACAAAGAACTCACTCAACATAATATATGCCCTCATCACCACACATGGAGATTGTACTCACATGGGCTTGTAAAAATATACAAAGTCATTATACAGATGCTTGTAAGAAATCTGAGGCCTAAAAGCTGGTAGGCATTCCCTATGTAATAAGGGGGTAATGTGTCTGATAATAGGGAATTGGTGGTACAAGTGAATCACCTGGGCCAGGGAGCCTGAAACTACTGTAGCTGGTGATTTGAGACTGCCAGGGATGTGTATGCTGTCTGTAGGCTCCTTTAAGGTGGAGAGTTAGGAGCCCCTCCCTGCTGGAGTGAAAGCTGAACTCAACAGGAAGTGAAGCTGACACACTTCCTGAATAAAATGGATGCTTGCCCAGTACTTCCTTTGGAATCAAGTGCTTGCTATTCTCCCCTCTCCTCAGCCCCTTAGCCCAGGATGATGTTATAAATAACTACAGGAGCTCACAGTTTCAGGCTAAGGGTTTATTTAAACACAGGAGGGAAAACCGAGGAAAGAGGGTTTAGGGTCTGGAGAAGCTGTTGCTAAGGGTGACTGGCAAGTGTTGGCAATGGACCTAGAAGGTAAGATCAGGCTGAGGGAACCAGCCCCTCAGCCAGAGATAATTTTCACTGCCCTGACGTTATGTGATCCACTAGCTAGACCAAGGGTAGGCAACTTTTTTGGCCATGAGAGCCATAAACTCCATATTTTTTTAAAATGTAATTTAATGAGAGCCATACAGTGCTCACAGTGCGTGCTCCTGTAACAGTGCCTGAAAAAAAAATTGACTTTATGGCTCCTGCAGAAAGAGCCATATCTGGCACTCAAAAGAGCCAGATATGGCTTGAGAGCCATACGTTGCCAACCCCTGAACTAGACAGATGAAGTTGATGAATTGGTTTAGGGGTGTCCCTGTTGTTAGGCTGACCTAATCTAATTTCCTGCTCATGTTCCTCCTCCCTCAATCCCTCCCGGGTCCCAAGGGGAAATCAAGGGGTAGCTGGGTGTCTGGGTAAAAGTCAAGGAAATCAGAACTCCCAGGTTGGTTCTGCAAGGGTCGTTATAGTCCCAGCTCAAACTGTCATATCCTGGGACTGGCACCTGCTGGGCCGGAGTTCCATTCTCCTAACTGAGAGGATTGCCTAGGGTAATTTTGCAAATGCAAGAGATCTTGCACAAATCCTGCATTACACCTATGTGCCACTTTTAAGTGAACCAGAGCAAATGGGTCCATGCTAGAGAAGTCTGGTCAAGACAGCCAGGCAGCTTTGAATCAAAACACTTTTTTTTTGCAAAACATCCTTGCAGGAAGAAACAGAATAGGAATTGCTAAACTCCACATCCCAACCCTCTTCTCTCAGAACTGATAAAATGCCATTGCCTAATCAGAAAACTCAGGATCAAAGGGAATTAGGGCACAACTTATTATAGGAGTAGATGAAAGAAGCTGTGTGACTCTGCACCACACCTGAGGGAAAAAGTTCAGCATCAAGCTGAAATATCAATTGAAAGAATTCATAGATTTCCTCTAGGCAAAAATCCCAAGACTATAAACTGCAAGATAAATAAAGGCTACATTTTTTACAATTCAATTAAGAAACAAATTCTGCAAGTGATCAGGAGAAAGACTTCAGATACAAATTAAAGGAAATTTGAATAATAAAATATTTTCTATATTCAACTCAACTACTAGTATAGTGGATAGAGTACCATGTCTGGGGCCAGAAAAACTCATTTTTCTGAGATGAAATCTGGCCTAACTTGCTAGCAGTATGATCCTGGGCAAGTAACATAACCCTGAGTACCTCAATTTCTTCATTTCTAAAATGAGCTCAAGAAGGAAATGGCAAACCACTAGAGTATCTTCCAGAAAACCCTAAATGTGTTCATGAAGTATTGGACATCACAAAAAAAAACTGAACCACAAATTCTATACTCACAAATAAACAAAGAAGATAATGAAATGTTTTCTGAAGAGCAATGGAGCACTGACTACCATCCAGAGTGACCTAAACTATAAACCTGAGCTTAATCACAAATGAAAAAACAAATATTCAATAATCAGAAAGAATTTGAAATATTATTAGAAAGTAAAATAGAACTAATATTATTTGCTTCTAGAACATCCCAGCAACAGTAATGCAGAAAGGATGAATAAATGCATGAGTCAATAGCAATACTATCAAGAACAATGGGACAAAAAAAAAGAATTTTCTTTCTAAAAGCACATAAGTAGATAGGGGTCAAGTTGTAAGTTCAATTCATAGGTAACAGGAAAGGGGTAGCATTTTTTGGCAGAGAGAAGAACTACATCACAAATTCAGATGGTGCATAAAGGAATGAAGAGAGCAAGGTGACAGTAGTGTGCATGTGATATATGCAGAACAAATTAATGGAAAGCAATGAGGAGAAAGTCAACACTGTGATCTCAGAAAAAGAAGAGTATACAGAGAAATTTTTCAGGAGGTGGGGGAAGAATTAGAAAATGTGGAGGAGGAAGAAGGCTTTATGTTGGTGGTGGAAGAGTGTTAAACTGATAAATGAGAGGGGGCCAGAGCCAAGATGGAGGAGTGAATCAGAGATGCTCTGTGTCACTATGAGAATCCTCTCAGACCAATATTAAAATATGGCCACGAAGTGAATACAGAAGTGAAAGAAGCAACAAAGAGACAGATTCAAACAATTTTCAAGAAAAGGAAAAACTTAAATGTAAACAGAGATCATCTGGGGAGCTGGGGTGAGAGGAAAACAGAGCCAGCAAAAGGCTGTAGCAAAGAGAGAAGAGCAAGCCAGTAGCAAGCCACCCCCATGTCCCGCACCCCACATTTACTGTCCCTGAACATTCAGATCCTGAGATCCTGCCTGGGTAAATACTGGTGCAAGCCAACCCATAACCCCTTGAAATTGTAAACCTGTGGAGAAGTCCTGAGCCCCAACCCATGGCAGTCTGGGCTTAAGTGGGTTGATCCATAAGGGCCCAGAGCAAAGCCAGGATTTCCAGTCTGGGCTTAGTATAAGCACATAGTGCACAGTTTGGGGTGACCGTTAGTATTAAGTACTAAGAAATAAATACTGATCTTTCTGCCTAAAGCTCAGGGCGGAGTTCTAAGACATGTCAACCAAGGGTATGCCTGATTGGATCAAGTACACAGCAAGACCAAAAACTTGAGCTAAGCCTGGGGCTAAAATTTGATCAGTCCCTGACCTGATCAATGTCTGAATGAAATTAAAAACTTATATCCAATCCTGAGGCAGGTACTTAAGCCATCAGAATCTCAAGGATCAATTGAATCAGCATGGGGAGGGAGCTCCCAGAGTTCTCAGTCCTCAGACCTAGAAAATAATCTGAGAATAACATCAAGCAAGGACTGAAGTTTAAGAGGGTACCCCAACTTTCCAGAAAACAGAGCCTACCTATAATTAGATAGGAAAAATGAGCAAACAAAAAAAAAGCAACTGACTCTGAAAATTTTTTATGTAGACAAAGAGCAAGGTATGGACAAAGAAGAGGACAGTGAAAACAAAGGAAACACACATCAAGTTCAAAAGAAAAATATGGATTGGACACAGATTCTGTAAGAGGTAAAAAAAGACTTGAAAAACCAATTAAGGGAGGCAGAATTGTTAATCTAAACCTAATATCTACGATACTGTTTTTCAATTTTCCCAGAATTTTTTTTGTCAAATAATGGGTTGTTGTCCCCAAACCTGGAATCTTTGGGTTTATCATACACTATCTTGATGAGGTCATTTATCCCAAGTCTATTCTTTTGATCCTCCCTTCTTTCCCTTAGCCAGTACCATATTGTTTTGATGATTACTACTTTACGGTATAGTTTAAAATATGGTACTGCTAGGCTCCCATTCTTTGCATTTTTTATTGGTTTCCTTGATATTCTTGATCATTTGTTCTTCCAAATAAACTTTATTATATTTTTTTCTAATTCAATAAAAATGTTTCTTGGCAGTTTGGTAGGCATGGCACTAAAGTAAATTAATTTTGGTAGTATTGTCATTTTTATTATATTAGCGTATCCTACCCATGAGCAATTGATATTTTTCCAATTGTTTAGATCTAGTTTTAATTGTGTGGAAAGTGTTTTGTAGTGGTGTTCATATAATTCTTGTGTTTGTCTTGGCAAATATATTCCTAAATATTTTATATTGTCTAGGGTGATTTTAAATTGAATTTCTCTTGTTGCTGAGTTGTATTGGAAATATATAGAAATGCTGATGATTTATGTGGGTTGTTTTTTGTATCCTACAAATTTGCTAAAGTTGATTATTTCCACTAGTTTTTAGTTCATTCTCTAGGATTCTTTAAATAGATGATCATATCATCTGCAAAGAGTGATAGTTTAGTCTCCTCATTGCCTATTTTAATACCTTCAATTTCTTTTTTCTTCTCTAATTGCTACTGTTAGTATTTTTAGTACAATGTTAAATAATAGAGGTAAAAATGAGCTTTATCCCTAATCTTGTTTTATCCCTAATCTTATTGGGAAGGCTTCTAACTTCTCCCCATTGCAGATGATACTTGCTTATGGTTTTAAATATATACTGTTTATTATTTTTAGGAAAGGCCCATTTATTCATATACTTTCTAGTGTTTTCAATAGGAATTAATGTTATATTTTGTCAAAGGCTTTTTCTGTATCTATTGAGATAATCATGTGATTTCTGTAGGTTTGGTTATTGATATGGTCAATTATATGGATGGTTTTCCTAATATTAAACCATCCTTGAATTGATGGTATAAATCCCACCTGCTTATAGTGGATAAACCTCATGATCACTTGCTGGAGTCTTTTTGCTAGTATTCTATTTACAATTTTTGCATCTATATTCATTAAGGAGATTTGTAGGTAGTTTTCTTTCTACTTTTTGTCTGCCTGGCTTTGGAATTAGTATCATATTTGTGTAATAAATGTAATTTGTAATATTTCTTTGCTTCTTTTGTTGAATAGTTTATACAATATTGGGATTAGTTGTTCTTTAAATGTTTAATAGAAATCACTAGTGAATCCATCTGGCCCTCTGGATTTTTTCATAGGGAGTTCCTTGATGGATTGTTCAACTTCTTTTTCTGAGATGGAATTGTTTAAGAATTTTATTTCCTCTTTTGTCAATCTAGGCATTTTATATTTTTATAGATATTCATCCATTTCACTTAGATTTTCATATTTATGGCCATATAATTGGGCAAATTGTTCTTAATAATTACCTTAATTTTTTCTGCATTAGAGGCGAGGCTGCCCTTTTTATTTTTGATACTGTTAATTAGATTTTTTTCTTTTTAATTATTAGATTAACCAGTACTTTATCTATTTTATTTGCTTTTTCAGAGTACCAACTCCTGGCCTTATTTATTAGTTAAATAGTTCTTTTATTAATTTCTTCTTTGATTTTTTAGGTCTTTCCCATTTAGTTTTTACCTGGGGATTTTTAATTTGTTCTCTTTCTAGTTTTTTTAAGTTGCAAGCCCAAGTCATTGACCTTATCCCTCTCTGATTTGTTGATATATACCTTCAGGGATATAAATTTCCCCTGAGTACTGCTTTGGTTACATCTCATAGCTTTTGATATGTTGTTTTCTCATTGTAATTCTTTTAAATGAAATCATTAACTGTTTCTTTTAGTTTTTTTTTTCTATGACCCACAAGTTTTGAAGAATTAGATCATTTAGTTTCCAATTAATTTTAAATCTGTCTTTCCAAAAGCCCTTATTTATAATTTTTATTGCATTATGGTCTGCTTTCCTACATTTGTTTCCAATAATTTCATGCTCTAGTACATGGTCAGCTTTTGTATATGTGCCATGTACTACTGAAATTCCGATTTATTTTTCTCCATATATCTATGAGCTTTATTTTTTCTAACATTTAATTCACTTCCATTACTTCTTTCTTATTTATTTTTGGTTCAATTTATCTAGTTCTTATAGGAGAAGTTTAAAGTCCCCCACTAGTATGGTTTCACTATATATTTCCTGCTTAAGCTCTTTTAATTTCTCTTTTAGAAAACTGAATGTTGTACCATTTGGTGCATATATGTTGAGTATTGCTATTTCTTCATTATTTATATTGACTTTCATCAAGATGTAATTACCTTCCTTATCTCTTTTAATGAGATCTATTTTTGCTTTAGCTTTGTCTGAGATCATAATTACTACTTTTGCCTTCTTTGTCTCAGTTGTAGCTCAGTAAATTCTACTCCACCTTCTTAACTTTACCCTGTGTATGTCTACCTGTCTGAAGTGTGTTTCTTGTAGACAATGTATGGTAGGATTGTGGTTTTTAATCCATTCTGCTTTTTCCTTTTTCTTGGTAAGTTCATTCCATTTGCATTCACAGTTATGATTACTATCTGTGTATTCTCCTCCACTTCTCTTATTCCTCCCTCCCCTCCAACTTTTCACTTTTCATCTGTCTTCCCCTTTTCCCTTCCCTAATGTTACTCCCCTTACCAATCCTTCCCCTCTTAATTATTGCCCTCTTACTATAGTGACTTTTAAATAACACCCCAAACATTTCTCCCTTGTATTGCTACCATCCTCACCAGCCCATTTATTGCCCTTCTACTTCCTTCTCTATAGGGCATGATGCAATTCTCTGTCTCAATGGATCTGATTGTTCTTCCCTCAATGAGTCAATTTCAATGCATGTAAGATTTAAGTATTATCTGTCTCCAACCTCTTTCACTTTCCCATTGTATTGTTCTTTTCCACCACACCCCCATGGGCTTCTTTATGAAATATAAATTCATCCCATTTTATCTGTTTTCCCATGTCTCTTTTTATTATCCTCTTTTCTTACCCCTAGTTTTTTATTTGTATTTTTGACATATCATCCTATATAGTGAGTCACTATACCTAAGTATACTTCTTCTAGCTGACCTGATGATAATAACAGTTTTTTAGAGTTACCAATATCATGTTTATTTGGTAGGAATAGAAATCATTTAAACTTATTGGGTCCCTTAAAGAAAGGTTCCCCCTCCCCTTTCTTAATAACCTTTTGGTGATTCTCTTGAGTTCTCTTTTTGGGCATCAAATTTTCTGTTTAAATCTGGTATTTTCTTTAGAAATGCTTGGAAGTCTTCTACTTATTAAATGACCATATTTTCCCCTGCAAGTATATAGTCAATTTTGCTTGGTAGTTGATTCTTGATTGTAAACTCAGTTCCCTTGATTTCCAGAATATCATTCTATGCCTTCCAGTCCTTCAGTGTGGATGCAGCCAGGTCCTGTGTTATCCTAACTGTAACTCCATGATATCTGAATGGTTTCTTCCCTTTGTGGTCGCCAAATATGTAAGAGGGAGATTTTAGATATTTTATAGATATATATTTAAAGTGTGGACTCCAGGAATCAACAATTCAGATTGATTCTGTAATTAAATTAGACCTAAGTCAGGATTGGGTTTAAGGTAGTTTATTTACAATTAGGAAGGTAAAAGTTAGGGAAATAGAGAGAGGGAAAGGCTAGTCCAGGCCTGCAGAGGCCTGGAAGGAGAGAGGTTAGAAGGCTAAATAAATTAGGCTATAAGCCACAAGCCACTAACAATCAGATAGGCTAGAGCCTACTTAAGGTAGAGTCTTGGAAAAACGCCAAGGTAGGCAAAGGAAGTCAGCCTAACTTACCCACGTGACCATTCAGAGTAGAAGATGCCTGAGGTCTCCCTCAAGATCCTTCAGCACCAAGTTCAAAGCGGGAACTCCCTTCGCAGGAAGTAACCAACATACTTGAAGAGATAGTGTCTTTCGTCACTTCCCTTGGGTCCACCTCTAATTCAAGTGGACAAATAGCAGCCTCTACACTGATTTGGACTGCCCAAAGGGCATTCCCTTGTTCTTGATTTGTTACTTATTGTCACGTGTGGGTAACTCATCCCCCTCCCCACTAAGGGAGGTGGGGATGACATCATCTTTGGTAGGTAGAGTTTTGACTATGAATGGACTAGAGCTAATTCAATTAACACATTTGTGGTATCTTTTCCTTGGTCTGATAGTTCTTGAACTTGGTTATAATATTCCCGTGTGTAGTCAATTGGGGATTAAAAGTAGGAGGTGATCTGTAGATTCTTTGAATCTCCAATTTATCCTCTTTTTCAAGAATGTCAGGGTAGTTTTCTTGAATAACTTCCACATGAATGATGTCCAGGCTTTTTCTTTTGCCATGATTTTCCATAGTCCAGTAATTCTTAAATTGTCTCTCCTGGATCTATTTTCCATATCTATGTTTTATCAATTAGGTGTTTCATATTTTCTTCAATTTTTTTCATTCTTTTGATTTTTTTTATAGATTCTTGCTGCCTTGTAAAGCCATTTCCTTCTATTTGTTAAATTCTAATTTTTAAAGACTGAATTTCATCACTGGCTTTTTGATCATCCTTCTCCTTTTGATTTTTCTTTGTAGGCCATCTTTCACTTTCTTTGCTTCATTTTCAAGCTGGTCAATTCTGGCTTTCAAGATGACCCAAGTTCTTTTCCCATGTATCTTACTTGTTTTTCAATTGTTTTGAGTTTTTCCAAAGCCTGTGTTCAGTTAACTGGGTTTGGGCTCTTCTGTCCTGAAGGGGCTTCTTCTGTAATCAGCTGATTAATTAGATTAACCTTATGGAGCTGATCTATTGTATGAATGAACCCTGAGACCAGATTTTCCTCAGCTTCCAGCAGAAGCTAAAGGTGAAAGTGAAGGTGTAGAGGCTAAAGGTAGTTACCCTTGTCCTCCTCTCTACTTCTTTCTTGCCAGCCACTTCCCTGCCAGTTGCCTGGTCAGATCCCTAAGTTTCCTGTGGTAGTACCAAGGTACTCTTTCGTGGTTGTACCCTTTGCCCCAGGAACCCAGTCAACCAGATTCTTACCATAGGTCTCAGTGCAGTCAGTTGTGGGGGTGGTATTGGAGATTGAGATCCCCTGCTCACTGAAGGCTTTTTATCTGTACTATTGATAGATGGGATTATGCCTGGCAGAGCTGGTCTGCAGAGATGTTTGTGTCCTGAGATCACAACCTCTAGAGGAAGAGGCCCATGACAGATAGTGGTGGCTGAAGGCTGTGACCAGGCTGCCCTCCTCTCTGTCCCTCTCTTCTAGCTACCTCACTGCCAGGTGTGGTCAGAGCCCTGAACCTTGTGTAGCTATGGTAGCAAGGCACTCTCTTCAGACTGGAGCTCTCACCCTGTGATCCTAGAAACCCCCTGAGTCTCAGCTCCTTCTGCTGATATAGCTTAGGTACTGCACTACTCCTGAAGACTGACCTCTTTTGTAGTCAGACAGACTTTCCTGCCAAACTTGTAAGTTGTTTCTGGTTAGGAAGTTGTTTTAACTTGACCTTTTGTTGTTTCTATCACTCTAGTATTCAACTTGAGAAGGTATTTTAAAATTGTTGAGAGTTCACTTGGTTCAGTTCAGGTGAATTTCTGATTTTACTCTATCTATCTCCTCAAATCAATCCACTGTAAGTTACTGTCTTTCCATCATACAAAACAGCAGAATTTAGTATGGGGGAAACTATTTTTGAGTTTCATTCAAGGGAATCAAGTTACTGAATTATGAAAAATACCTTTTATCATCTGCATTATCTATTCAGTTTCTACATTATCTGGGCTCTAGGGGATGGTATTATAGTGTAATTCTAAATTTTACTCCAAAACAGACCTTTTTCTTTATTATGATGCTTTTGAAATTGTTTTAAAAATCAATATTACTGTCATTGTTTCAAATTATACTTTCCACTTATGCAGAGATTGTATTGTATCCCCTTTGTATCCTCTTACTTTTTAGTATAATTTTATTAAAATGATCTATCATATTTTTTGATACTATTGGCCTCTTAGAGTTTCACTAACATATTAATAGTATTAGGGAAGGAATGCAATAACTATTATAGCACTTACTCTGTTCTAGGAATTGCACTAAATGCTTTTTAAAAAATATTTCTCATTTATTCCTCCAAATAATCCATCAAAATAGGTGTTATCCTCATTTTAGTTTTGGGGGAATTAAGACAAATATCTTGTAAATGTCTGAGACTGGATTTCAATTCAGGTGTTCTAAGTCCAGCACTTTGTTCACTGCACCATCAGCTGCATTTAGTACTAAAACAATATTCTTATAAGCAAGAGATAAAAAATCATCACTTTTCTAATGCACAATTTTCTAATCTTTTTAGGCCTTAGGTTTGCCTCTGTTTGATACTTTCAAAGTACCGTAGTTGTTAATATGCCATTCACACTGAAGAGGGAATGATGTTCAAACTATTTGAAATGGTCAGTGTGCTTAAGAGTCACATCTGTATTGATTTCAGAAAAAAATAATTCAGTTCAATTAATAACAAATTTCAGAATGTTTCTACATACACAATATTATACTATGGGCTAGGGTTAGAGAAACAAAATTACTCTAATCACTATTTTTCAGGAATTTACATTTGATTCTGAAAATCACACATTTTCAAAGAATATACTATAAATGCATGCTACAATAAGGTGTGGGGAAAATTTCTGAAGCAAAGCACAATCCTCCCTTTGAATTAAGGCATCCTATCTCCTTCTTCCCCTATTGTCTGTGAGTAGAGATTCGCTGCCCTTCACTTATCATGAACATTTTTATACCTCTTCATAACCTACATATCCCAGTTACTCTGAAATCTTGTAGCTAGATCATCATCCAAACCCCACACAGCATCTCCTGTCACCTGATTATTTAATCCTATGCTCCTCAGTCTCCACCTCAAAGTTTCATCCAAAGTCCACCCAGCTCTTTTACTATATTCTCTGGCATAACCTGTCTCACAGCCAAGAAACTACCCTTCATCTTAAATTTATTTCTCTCACATTCCATCCATCTGCTAACTCTTACTGAATCTTAATTTTACTATAACACAGCATCCATGGGCACCCATTCCAATATTGACTCCACCTTCATTCATTCTTCTTGTCTTGCTAGTGGATGTGGGGGATTTGGAATATTTCTTGATCCCCATTATAACTTGGTTTCTCTTGCTTGATCATTCACTAAGTAGCCTCCCTTCTCTTGAGTTTCATTCTATTCATATATACTACCCAATAAAAATCTTGCTGATGGTTGTCTATGCCCTGCCAGGGTACTCTGCTTTCTTGGTAATGAGTTCAATATATGACTACTAATTTATCTTGCCTTCATAAAATGGTATTTTACCATACATATGAATTCTTCCTCAAATCACCTAACCATTCATTACCTCAATTTATTCTTCCATGAGCTATTCTTCTACGTCTTTACTGCCATAAATAAAGAAGGTCAAATGAATTGTGTTCTATTTAAAGAAGGCAAATGAAGAGAGTCCCAACCTGTGTTCCTGACTATTCAAACCTTCAGGCTAAATTATGGCATCTGAGATTCCTTTGTGTGTATATGTATGTATGCATGAATGTGTGTGTGGGTACACCCATATACACATATACATATTCTCTCTCTCTTTTTCTCTCTCTCTCCCTCCCTCACCCTCCTTCCCTACCTTCCTCTCTCACCCTACCTCATCCCCTTTCTCTATCTCTTCTCTCTCTTTCTCTTTCTCTCTATCTCTCTCTCCTATCCCTTAATATTTTTTCTCCAACACAAAGAGATTCAAATTCAAATATTCCTTAACTAAGAATATATCTATTCTAAGACTTGAAATGGACAAAATTTAAGCATTTAGGCCCACTTCATTCCCCTGCAATATGTTCATCTTTTATAATTATGACAGATGGACAATGAGCTTGGCCAATAAATGAGTAGTAGGAGAAAATAGATCTCAATTGCATTCAAGGAAATGCATGATTCTTTTCCAACTACTCACATTTTAAAATTCAGTCTTAATAACATTAACATTTTTAAAATAATGTTTGAATCCAGGACCTGAGATGGTAAGGTGCTTCTTTTAAGACAGTTATGAAACACTATCTCACATTCATAAAATGCAGCTAAAAAAGGATACGAATAAATATGAACAAGGTTTTGGTGAAATAATGTAGTTCTATATATTGTATTTTCATTGCAAATGTAATGGAAAGTAATCACAAAATAGATAACAGTACAAAATACCATCAAATAGGTTCAGAACATTTCAGCATTGGAATGGTGCTCAATTTATTTTAGACCTGCAATTTTATTTACATTGGTATTAAACTCAAAATTTATCAGATCTCTTTGAGCATTTAGCCATAAATTAGTATTATTTTGATTTATATATATATACATATATATATGATTTTTGTTATACTTTTCCCAATATTAGTTTAATCTGATTTAAGTCACACTAAAGATTTGTGCAGGCTGCATGTGGTAGTCACTCTATGAGTGTGACACATCAAATGTAAGGTAATTTCTATGTGGAAACTACTTTTATTCTTACAGATTAGAAACTGCTTTGCAAAAGTGGATGAAGTAATAAAAGATAACTGATTTGACTAGTTGATCTAGTTCAGTCTCTGAAGCAGGAAATTCTGTTTTCTTGAATTTGGAGCAACTTTTATTAACTGTACACTGTACAATCTCTCTCAGAAAGCAGAAATCATCTTTTCCATGTGTCTAGCAAGTTAATATTAACCACACCTTGCATATGTCTCATTACAGAGAAATACTTTCTTCTTAGGTAATTTTTTTCACCTTTTGTTAGCTTTAATTTTTAGGATATTTTTTCCTTACATTCAGCTAAATGGTTGAAAAATTGGTATGATAATATGTATATTTTAGAACAAGAGGAAAGGATGAATCATATCATTAAAAACAATGAGGAGCTAGTCATGTAACAAAAAGATGGGATGGCAGATAGATAACTAGAGTGCAGTACAAAGACTCTCAATGTCATGAGAAAGTGTGGGAGTATTCTAGCTCATTGGGTATATTTTAATGGACTTTTGGGAAGACTCACATGAGAGTCACATTATGCCCAGAAGTATGGATGGGATGTGATATTAATTTTTGGAGAGAATATAAGTTATTATAGATCCATTTGAGTAACAGGCAAAATTTGCCTCAGCTTTTTCCAAAAATTATTCTAATTTTATTTTGTTCAGTCTATCAGAAGGTTTTTTTAATCATCCATATAATACCCTTTCCAATATTAATTTCAAACTTCTTTAATCATCCTCCATAGGGAATGTCTTCTATTCCTTTCATCTTCTTGGGATACATTCTCTGGACATAAGACAGAAGACCCCAAACTGAAACCAGAGCCTGGGAATCATGCTAGATTTATGAATAAAATATATGGCAATGCAGATAATTAATCAACTTTCTCCTAGAACATCACATAATAAATCAATAAGTAATAATTAAATGCTTACCAGATGCCAAGCTCTAGGGATATGTTATGAATAAAAATTAATCTTGGAGACTTTATACTAAATTTATAAGTATTTATTTGTAAAGAGAAAGAAAGAGAGAAAGAAGATAATATTAGCAGCCTAACTTCCCAAAGTCTCTAGCCATGGACCTAGATTCCCCATGGGCCCTGGTTCATTTCAAAAGCAGGGGCCAGGGGCTTCAGCTACCCACATTTTCCAGCCAGACTAATTAAGGCCAACCAAGGAGCAGGCTTGAGTTCAGGAAATGACTGGAGTCCAAGACACTGAGTTCCTGGATTCTCAACTCAGTGGTTCCCCGGGCATCGGCCTGATGAACAGCTTGCCAAAAGTTGGCTTACATAGATAAGTGCCAAGACAGCTGCAAGAGAGACCCTTTTACAAGCCCCCAAAATGACAGACAGCAATCACCAGCCCACTTCAAGAACTAGCTTTATAAGCTCAGTCTAAACCCTTCCCCTAAGATTTTCTTTAATGGCTAGAGTTTCACTTCAGTCCCTACCCATCACATCTCTTGGCTTTCAAGGGTCAAGAATCTTACCTGCCATACTGTGAAGTTGAGACACATGACTTTGTGACCCTTATTAGATGAGACTTCCAAGATCTGGGGGTCCCCTGGATATTTAGTTCACACAGATACAAAAATAGGGAAAATAATAACTGTCTTTGCCTTTCAGTAACTTATATGTTTTTAAATAACATATAAACAAAAAGATAAATAGAAAGTAAGATATATATTACTTAGAGGGGAGGGCACCTTTTATTGTAGAGAGTGGAGATTTTTTATGGGGATGAGGAAGGGCCATTTTGAAGATATCTTGTGAAAGATAATCATTTTTTGGATTTTTGAAATAATCTAGAGATATCCAGAGTCAAAAGTGACTTAGGAGAGAACATTCTAGTCATGGGGATAGAGTGTTGTGTGAGGATAAGTATACTTGTGAAAGTGAAAGAGAACAGTGGAAGAAGATCATCAAGATAGGAAAGGGTCAAGTTAAAAAGGACCTTAAATACCAAATAGAAAACTTATTACTTGACCTGGAGCTAAATAGGGAAATGTAGAGCCATTGAAGTTTATTGAACATGGAGTTTATATTTTCATCTCTATTCTTTAGAAAAATCACTTTGCCATATTTGTAGAGAATCCTTTGAAGTAGGGAGAGAATTGAGATGCAGAGACTAATCAGAAAGGTTTTTCAGTAGTCCAGGAGAAAGACGATAAACAAGTAATGACTTACATAGAGAAGATGGTTGTAGAGCAAAGATTTTGTGAAAGTAGATATGACAAGATTTGGAAATGAATTGGAAATATGGAGTGAATGTGGTTAAGGATACCATATTGAGGTTCCAAACCTGGGAGATGAGTTGGGGACTGTGGCGCCTTCAACAGTACTCAAAATGTTCAAAAGAAAAATAATACAAAAGGAAATTATTAGTTCTCTCTCTCTCTCCCTCCCTCCCTCCCTCCCTCCCTCCCTCTCTCTCTCTCTCTCTCTCTCTCTCTCTCTCCCTCCCTCCCTCTCTCTCTCTCT
>NC_058132.1:551307342-551356198 GCF_016433145.1 Gracilinanus agilis | reverse complement strand
CTCTCTCTCTGTCTCTGTGTGTGTGTGTGACTTGCATGAGACAAAATCGAATGTGCTATTCTCAAAATGAGAATTTTCATTTTGAGCTTCAGCTTCCAAAATCTGATTTGTTACCATGTTGTTGGTTGAGGACTCTGAGACAGGCTTGGAAGGGAGGCTGATGAAGGAGAGAAGGGGCAATGAACATCTCTGTTGCTTCTCTTGACTCACCTGAGTTGGGTTGGAAGCACAGGTGTTTTGATTTCTAGGTGGAAGCCTGGTTGTGGGGGGCTTGACAAGGGAGTGTGGGAAGAACCTTGTATATGTATTGACTGCTTGCTGCCTAGTCAGCAGGCATTCTTTAGCCCATCATTATTGTACTATCTTTCATAAAGGGGGATAAACAACTGCCTCTTTTTGCTCCTACCTTCTGACTCTGATTTTGTTTATTTGAGTGAGTGCTCACTTTTGAGTGAGGCACTTGTATCTCACACAGATTGGTTGGGGTACTTGGGCTCATTTTTGAACGAGGCACTTGTAATCAAATTTTATCCCACACATACCTATCTATATCTAATATATTTACACGTAAATGTGTATATACATATGCATATATTATTAAGGTAGTATGTGAATAGCAGTATTCTGACAGTTAAGTTTATAAAATGACTTTTGTTTTTCTCATATACATTTATATTAAATATAAAAATTTTGTCATCAAAATGCCATTTCTGATTTTAATTGTATCTTCTTAATAGGGTGTGACAAGTACAACATCATCTTGGTATGTTTTAATCCTATTAAGGATAATTTATCAATATATTTATGGATGATTGGTGAATCACCAATGGTGAGAATTTGAAACACTCTGTTAGACTGTATTTTATCTTCCTTTGTATCCTCAGGGTGGCATATAGCAGATATTTAATGAGTGCTATCTGATAGCTCGACTTAAGGAACGAAGCTAGACTTTGACTTTTGAGTTACAAAAACTATAAAGGGTTATATCTTTAATACCCCAAATGAGTTTCCCTCCCAGGGGAGCTTAAATTTAAGGATTATATTATAATACAGGAAGAATATATGAAGTCTCTAGTAGGGTGTGGACAAAAGGATAGAGGAATTACTTTTCACAGTTTATCAGCTCAGATGTGAGTTCTCTATGTTATTTTTTTTTCCATTCCCTCTGAGGGGTGAAATAAAACCTTTTCTTAATTTGATATATATTTTTCATCCAAGGGAAAACTCTTTTTTCCTTTTCAAAAGAGACCTGGATATTAACCAGGGATTTATGTCTCCAGGAAAAATTCTTTGTGAAGGCATGAATCAAAGAGTGAATTGTTAGAAACACAAACTTGACTTATTCAGCACAAATGAGGAATTATTTTTATTGGTCACAACTTTATATTAATATTAGCTTCTAATATGAATATCATTGACCCTAATGCTTCTTATAATGCAGACTATTTTAACATAGGAATGTGAATTGACTTTTCAGTGATGTAGGCATCTCTCTAAGTCTATAAATTATAGAGAATGGGATGGACTGCATTGGAAGAAAGAGTTCCCTCACCTGGTAGTTCCCTATATAAATGAAATCAATGGTCAGGTATCTATACCATCAAAAGTATTCATATTTCAGGAATTTACCATGTAAATTAATACCAGTTCTAGAATTGGAAGTAAGAAATGTTTCATTCTTTTTCATTTCAATTTTTCACACTCCTTATATCTGCATCTAGCTCTTTATATACTCTCATATCCTGACTGATAAAAAGAATATTTCAAATAGTAGGTTCTTTTTAATATTGATTAACTGAATATAAATCTTCTGCCATCTATTCACTCTTCCAGGATGGAGTAGGATTGTCCACACAGAAATATCTGGTTTTTTTTGTAATAACCATAGATAACCAGGACTGAATCAAGGGGTACTGCCAACTGTGCCAAGAATAGGACACACTTTAAGAATCTCTAATAATATAATGGAGACCACCTGGTGAGGTCATGATCACACTGTGCTTTATTAAAAAAAAACTTCAATAGTTAAAATGCTTTGTTTTTTCTTCTTCATGAATATTTTAATTTTATTTCCCCTTAATTCCATGTAAAATCAAAAACAATTTTTAGTCCCAAATTCTCTACCACACTGAGATTGTAAACAATCTTGTATAGATTCAACATGTTCAATCATGTAAAACCTTTTTCCATATTAATCCTTTTGTGGAAGAAAAATTGAACAGAAATAAGGAAATGAAAAATCGTTTGCTTTTTTTCTCTTTCTCTGGAAGCAGAAGGCATTTTTTTGGTTATGTGCCCTTTGGCACTGTTTTGGAACATTGTATTGCTGAGAATAGCTAAGTTATTCACAGTTGTTCATTGTACATTATTCCTGTAAATGTGAACAATATTTTCCTTGTTCTACTTATTTCACTCTGCTTCAGTTAAAGCCTTTCCAGGTTTTTTCTGTACTCCTTCTGCTTGTCATTTCTTACAGCATGATATTATTCCATTACAATTATATGCTGTAAATGAGTAATTCCTCAATTGAAAGTTTTCCCCTAATTTTCCAATTCTTTGCCCTCACAAAAAAAGCTGCTTTAGATATTTGTGTGTGTATGTATGTATGTATGTATGTATGTATCTCTCCTCCCCTTTAAAAAAGTCACATTGGCATACATACCTTGTAACTATATAGCTGGATCAAAAGGTAGGTACTGTTTTTTAGCCCTTTGGGCATGATTTCAAATTATTCTCCAGAATGGTTTAATCAGTCCACAACTTTCCCTACAGTGCATTATTATCCCAATTTTCCCATATCCCCTCTCATTTTTATAATTGTCTTTTTCTATCTTAATAGCCAATGAATATTGATTTATTGAGGTATGATATAGTACCTCAGAATTGTTTTAACTTACATTTCTTTATTGTCATTTAGAGCATTTTTTCAGAACTAAAACAAATTTTAATTACTTGGTCTGAGCAATGTCTGTTTACATCCTTTGACCATTTATCAATTTGAAAATGATTTGTATTCTTTTAAATCTGACATATTTGTATAGATGTTAAAAAATAAGGCCTTCATTAGAGACTTGTACATTTTTTCCCGCAAATATAATTACTTTGTATTACTCTATATCCTATTTCACCCTATTTAAATTCTGACTACCACATCCTCCAATTTGCCATCTTTTCTATCATTCCTACCCCTTTCTCTTATAACTTTCTTCTACTTTTTGGTAGGAAAAAATATATTTCTATACTTAATTGATTATGTTTGTTGTTCCCTATCTGAGCTGATTCTGATTATAATAAGGTTCAAGTGCTCCCCTCTACACCTTCTTCTTCTAAAATCTTTTTCATGCCTCTTCTATGTGCAGTAATTTACCCCAGTCTCTTTTCCCCTTCTCCCCTCTTCCACTAAATTCCTCATTCTCATACCTTGATTTTATTTTTTAGATTTTATCCATTATTATTTACCTCATTTACTTACCCTGTGTCGATGTATACTCTTCACTGCCTTAATAGTGAAAAAGTTCTTAGACATTATAAGAATCATCTCCTCATGTAGATAAACATATAGTTTAACTTTATTGGATGTATTTTAAATTTCTCTTTCCAATTTTCCTTTTTATCTCTTAAGTCTTACATTTGAGAGTCAAATTTTCCATTCAGTTCTGATCTTTTTATCAGGAATGTTTGAAAATTCACTACTTCACTGATATTTTTCCCAGGAAAGGATTATGCTCAGATTTTCTGGGTAAGTAATTCTTGGGTCAAATCCTAATTCCTTTGCTCTCTGGAATAGAAGATTATGGTTCCAAACCTTTAATGTAAAAGTCTCCAAAACTTATGTTATTTTGACTTTGGTTCCATGACATTTTAATTTTTTTGGGCTGTTAGCAAATTTTCTCTTTGACCTTGGAATGTTTTAATCGGCTACAATATTCCTGGTAGGTATTTAATTTGTTATTTAACCTCTATTTTACACTATGGTTCTAGAATAACAAAGCAGTTTTCCTTGATAATTTCTTGACAGACAATTTCTAAGCTCCTTTTTAACATCTTGGCTTTCAGACTGTTTAATAGTCTTAGAATTTCTCTCTCAATTTATTTCCCAAAAGGTTTTTCAAATATTTCACATTAATTTTCTTCTAGATTTTTCTTCTTTTAACTTTCTTTGAGTGCTTTTTAATGTCATGTGGAGTCATTTGCTTTAACTTACTGAATTCTAATTTTTAGACATTATTTTCTTCAGTGAACTTTTGTACCTCCTTTTCCATTTAGCAAATTCTACTTTGAAAAGAGTTCTTTTCTTCATTGAATTTTTGTGCCTCTTCCTACAGATGGTAAATTTTGCCTTTTAAAAATTCTCCTCTTCAGTACATTTTTAAAATTTTTTTTTCCACTTAGCCAAATCTAGTTTTAAGAGTTTCTTCTATTGCATGGAAATTTGTGCTTCTTTTACCAATATGCCTATTCTGTTGTGTAAGTTATTGATTTCTTCAGTATATTTTTGCCTCTATAAAAAAGATGACTATATATGATTTTCCTGTGTCATTCTCATTTCTTTTCCCAGTTTTCTTCCTACCTCTCTTATTTGATTTTTAAAATCATTTTTTAGCTCCTTCATTCTTTTTGAGCTTAAGATTCATATTTTTCTTGAATCTTTTTGATACATTAGCATTGACATTGTTATCTTACAATAAGTTTGTGTTTCAGTCTTCCCTGTCACTAAAATAACTTTGTTGTGTTTCATTTGTTGTTATTGTAGTTTGTTCATTTTCCTGCCCTTTTCCTTTAACTTAAAAAAAACTGTTAAAATTAGGCTCTATAACTGATGGAGGGAGCACTTTTTCCAACTTAGAACTGTCACCAGGGTCTCCATTTCCTATATGGCTGTTAGCATGGGTATATGCTAGTGTTCCTCCAAACACTATATGATTGTGACCTATTATACATATGGATAACAAGACAAGTGTTTTGTACCCAGAGCCAGCAAGGGACCTCCGTAATCTCCTTCTGAGGAGCTGTATGAGCTTCCCTTCCTGTCTGTGGCTCCAGAAATCTTTGATGCTAATTCAAACATACCAAAGTCCTATTTCTAGGTTTCTCTGGTGCATATGGCCTTCCTTGGCATTCTGCTTTGCACTCCACTTCCACCTCAGTACAATAGATCTCTTGTCCTGTACTTCTAACTTGTTTTAGACTGAAATATTATTTTATGCCATCTTTTTGTAGGTTATGTTGCTTTAGAATTCATTTCATGGCATTATTTCATCATTTTTGGAAGGTAATTTGTTAGAGATGAGGTATGTCAGTCTATCTTCTCTACCATCTTGCCTCAACCCTCTAAAATGCTTTATGCATTGGTGTGGAATTCTAAAGTGTTTTTTAAAGCTTACAACTACTGAAATTTGAAAAACATTGAAATTCATCTCAATCTATATCACATTTAAGAGAGCCAACATGGCACATAAAGTTCTAGAGTTATTTCAAAAGACATACGTTCAGTTCCCACATCAGATTCTTATTAGCTAGCAGATTATTAAATCTCTCTCAATTACCTTGTCTGTATATTTGGAAAAAATAATAGCACCTAACTAATTGGATTTTATGAAAATTAAATGAGATAGTATATAAAGAGCTTATTTGCAAAGAAGTATATAATTTTCAGTTATATAGCAATTCTGTTGGTTTTAATATAGTATGTGTGCATGTGTATATACATATGGTACATACTGAATAATAAGCCTTTGGCTTTGAAAGTATTTAGCATTTAGACATTTGTACTTTATAACTTGAGCATAAGGAGGATTTCACTGGGAAAATCATTATAAGAGGACTTTTTCCATTCTTTTAGTAGCAAGGAGATAAATGTTTCCCAACAAGTTTAATTTCAATAAATTTGTTTTATTGTATTCTTTATTATAGTGCTTCATAATTAATTTTTACAGTGCCCTGAGGAAGTCTTTCTCATAGTTTGAATGGGATAAAACCTCTCTTCAAACTTTCATGAGCTATCTTATATTACCATTCAGGAAAAGCCCCCTTGAGGTATCATATAAATTTTGAGACTTAGTCCCTAATGCCCTAATGCTGTAAATCCACACATTTTCTTTAAAGTCCCAGTGCTTTGTAAATCAAGTACAATCTCTGAAGGAAAATATGTCTTGTCAGCTACCACCTACTGTTAATAAAAAGTGACATTCCTTTGAAAGTAAGTTTAGGCAGATAGATCATATTGGAATGTACTATATTCAGATTTCAGGAGCTAAATGGGAGCAGGTGATAGCAAATATTTGAATGGGAAAAATTGAAAGGTAGAATAATGCAAAAAGTTACTAATTTAGGAACATGGAAGGTTAGTCTTCAAAAGAATTCTGAAGCCCAAACCAGCAAAGTGGTGTATTGAGTACCAGAACTTTCCCTGAGACAGAGGAGCAAACTTTAATTGACTATTTTTAATGAATGAAGTTCTATGAAGTTCATAGTAATGAATTTATGAAGTATTGCTTTTTTTACTAGTCTCACTACCAAATAATTCTCCCTGTAATTTTACTTATAAAAGAATCTTACTCATTTATTACTCTGTGATGGAGTTTTGCTCGTAGCTGTTAAGGAGCCAATATACCATCTTTATACTACAAAGTAGATACTATTCCAACTTAGTTTGATAGCTATGGGCCTGCTTCTGTATGTTTCCATGTATTTGATATGTTTCTGGATTCCTAAGTTTAGAGATAGAGGGATCTTAGTGACTACGATCTTTTTGTAAAATGAGGAAAATGAGGATTAGAGATGTTAAATGATTTTTTTTTATCACAAGTAAGTGACAAAGGTAAGAATTTAATCCAGAGCCCATGACCTTTAACTTTAACAAATTTTCTTAAGGTAAATCAAATAGAACTCCAAAATACGTGGAGCACACTTCATTGCCAGATTCTATACTTGCTGTTGTGGTGGTTTTTGCAATCATATAAAACATAATTCCTGCCTTGAAATTTGTTAGATTCTAGAAAACATAATAAAATGTAGGGTTATAAAAAGATGGAGAAAAGAGTTATCCAGAAGGACCAATTGCAAAACAGTGTCAAATAGAGCAGAGAGTTTAACAAGAATGAATGCTAATAAAAGACCATAAGATTTGACAATTAGGAGATTGCTGGTAACTAAAGAGTGTTGATTCAAAAGAGGGGCTATAATGTTTCAAGTTTCAATGAGAAGAGTTGTCAAGGCAAATAATGCCAATAATTTTGCTGTTTCTATTGTTTGATTAGTTTGGCTGGTTTTTTTTTTTGTTTGTTATTATTTTTGGAAATCTGAGAAAGAGAGACATAGAGCAATAGATAATGATAATAGTATGACATAGTCGTAATTTTTTCTTTTTAATTTGAAGAATGAGGAAATTTTGAACAATGAAAAAACTTGTAGTCCGTAATGAAGGAACCTGGGAACTAGGAGTGGTGGAAAAAGGAGTAAGGGGGAAAGAGGGAGAAAAAACCAAAGGAAACAAAGAAAGAAACAGTATTTTAGAGATTGTGGCTTATACATATATAAATATCCTTCATGATCAACACAATTATTCTTTCCCTGATAGTTTTAATTTACCATTTAAAAATGGGGCTTTTTGAATTGGGAGGAGATCAGGAAACTGATTTCAATAGCTTGGAGAGATCAAAGAATTGGAAAACCGTTCAAGAAAGAGCACCTTTTCTGCTTCCTAGAATGTTCAGTGTTCAAGTGATTTGCTATGTCCACATAGCCAATGTGGCAGAGTTAAAGGGGGACAGTTTTTTTTTGAGGACAAGACTATGTATGCTCTAAGGGACACTCCTCTATCATTATAGAACCCTAGAGAGATAGAGAGTTATAGGCATAGAGAGAGTCAGATGTAGAAGTGACTTTAAATGGTGACAGAGATGCAGAGAAACAAAGACAGAACCCCAAACTCAGAGACAGACTGTGAGAGACAGAGACAGAGAGACAGAATCAGAGAAACAAAGAAGTTTGAATTACTTGGCTTGTTAAGTCTTTTTATTTTCTAAATTTATAATCTTATAACCTTTTGAGTAACAGTTATGAAAGGCTAAACTATGAATAATTCAGTTAAATGCATTTTCAAAATAATTTCTTTATGTAACTATAACCTTCTGAAATTTGGATTCATTTACTACATTCCTGTATCTATAGACAATGTGCATATGCAAATGTGTGAATAAATGAACATCAGTGTATAAATATATGTGGCTATCTTTGTATATGCTTATGGAAGAAAAATAAAAGGAATTAGACCAATTTCATTAAAAAAGCCTACTACCTAGGAGGAAACTCTCCTAATGCATATTGGCATTTTCTAAACAAATTAAGAGCAATTTGATTATGGTATAGAACACTGAAAAGATAACTGATTTCCCTATGGTCAAATAGCCAGTAAGTTACAGAGACTGAACTTAAAACAACATCTTTCTGGAATTGTACCTGGCATTCTTTCCACCATGACACCTTGTGTCTATATGCATATGCACATCATTATTCATAAAGGATTTTAATAAATTGCTTGTTACAAGCTAATAAATTTGTAAATAGATAAATTCCACACTAATACAAGTTTCTTTGCCCAACTCCACCCTTTCTAAGGAATGACCATTTAAGCAGTATTGGCATAATTTAGGCAATTCGTTGATTTGGTAACTTTGATCCATTACTATTGATGGGAATAATCTCCTTTTTTGGATTGTGTGAATAAATATTATCTTTGAAAAACTCCCAATACTTGCTTTCCAAATGTGTGTTTTGCATTGAACAATACACTATCTCTGACTTAAGAGCTTATTCTGGTTTGGGAAGAGCAAGATTACCTGGTACAGTCTCTTGTTATATGTGGCAATTGGTCCTGCTATATACAGCCCACCACACATATTTTACCTATATCTTGGTAAAATAAAAGTAGTCCCTCAAAAAATGTCAGTCTTTAAAATCCAAGAAAAAGGGAATAATATATGTTGTTTGTTTTGGATAACATTAAAACAATTTTATAATACTATGACATAATTTGTCAATTTAAAAACTCCTTTTACAACTTAAAATCTATGTAAAGCCAGATTTTCTACATTTTTTAAAAATGTAATAACATACCACAATATGTTGAATGTACAAGTACTTCTAAGTATGCAAATGTTGTCTATTGTTAGGCACTGAAGACATATACAAAAATATGTAAAACTATTTCAGCATATTCACTTATTAAAGAAAAATAGTTGTTTTCATTACAATGGGGTTATGATTATTTTAATAAATTAGGAAGTATCTACATATGTTAATTTTAACTTGTGATAAATATTGATAACTATAATCTATATAAAGCTATTTTGGGTCTTCAATTAATTTTAGAGTGCAAAGAGAATTTAGAACCAAAAAGTTTGAGAACCACTGCCTCAGAAAATTCACTCTAAGCCAGTGGTTCCCAAACTTTTTTGGCCTACTGCCCCCTTTCCAGAAAAATTATTACTTAGAGTCCCTGGAAATTAATTTTTAAAAATTTTAATAGCAATAAATAGAAAAGATAAATGCACCTTTGGCCATCACCACCCCACTAGATCGCTGCAGCACCCACCAAGGGGTGGCAGCACCCACTTTGGGAATCACTGCTCTAAGCATATCATCACAGCAGGTCATAATGACAGTTATCTATAGAAACAAATAAATGTCTCTTCTTTATTTTTATTTTTAAATTTTTTAATGTTTAAAAATATTTTTCCATGTTTACAGAATTTATTGTCTTTCACTCACTTCTTCCTTCCCTCCTCCCAGAACCATCAAGCAATTCCACTGGTTTATATACATGTTATTACATGGTACCTAATTCCTTAGCATTCATTTTTTTTTACAATAGAGAAATCTTTTAAAACCAAAACCCCAAATCACATACCCAGATAAACAAGTGATAAGCCATATATTTTCTTCTACGTTTCTACTCCCACATTTCTTTCTCTCAATGTGGATAGCATTCTTACTCAGAAGTCCCTTGGGATTGTCCTGGACCACTGCATTGCTACTATTAGTAAAGTCCATTACATTGGATCATTACACAATGTTTCACTTTCTATGTAAAATGTTCTCTTGTTCTACTCATTTCACCTGATTCTTCCATTTCATGTAGAAATCCTCCAGTTCATCATTCCTTACATCATAATAGTATTCCATGAGCATCATATAACAAAATTTGTTCAGCCATTCCCCAATCAAGGGACAACTCCTCATTTTCTAATTTTTTGCTACCACAAAGAGTGTGGCTATGAATATTATATATATAGAAAAATTTTCCATGGTTATATGACTCATGTTCTTACTTTCCCCTTCACCCCCCTCCAACCTCACTACCCCATAGCCCATGCACAATTCCATTTAACATGCAACATCGATCAAGACCTATTTCCATATTATTGATAGTTGCATTGGTGTGGTAGTTTTGAGTCCACATCCCCAATCATGTCCACCTCAACCCATGTGTTCAAACAGTTGTTTTTCTTCTGTGTTTCCTCTCCTGCAGTTCTTCCTCTGAATGTGGGTAGCGTCTTTTCCATAAATCCCTCAGAATTGTCCTGGGTCATTGCATTGCTGCTGGTACAGAAGCCCATTACATTCAATTTTACCACAGTATATCAGTCTCTGTGTACAATGTTCTTCTGGCTCTGCTCCTTTCGCTCTGCATCAATTTGCTGGAGATCCTTGCAGTTCACATGGAATTCCTCCAGTTTATTATTCCTTTGAGGACAATAGTATATTTATAGTTTGATAGGTATGGAACTGAATAAATAGATTAATTTGGGTAGGATTGGCATTTTTTATATTAGCTCATCCTACCCAGGGGCAATTAATGTTTTTTCCAAGTATTTAGATCTAGTTTTAATTGTGTGGAAATTGTTTTGTAGTTGTGTTCATATAATTTCTGTGTTTATCTTGGCAAATATATTCCTAAACATTTTCTATTGTCTAGGGTGATTTTAAATGGGATTTCTCTTTCTAATTCTTGCAGCTGAGTTGTGTTGGAAATATATAAAAATCCTGACTATCACTCCGTGATATATGGATGGTTTCTTTATAGCAGTTTGTAGTATCTTTTCCTTGATCTGGAAGTTTTTGAACTTGTCTATAACATTCCTGGGCATTGTCAATTGGGGATTTAATGCAGGAGGTGATCTGTGGATTCTTTCAATCTCTACTTTATCCTCTTGTTCAATAATACCAGGGGAGTATTTTTGGATAATTTCCTGTTGAATGACAACCAGGCTTTTTCTTTTGTCATGAATTTCCAGTAGTCCAATAATTATTAAATCACTCTAGACAATATAAAATATTTGGGAATCTATCTGCCAAGACAAACTCAGGAATTATATGAAAACAATTACAAGACACTTTTCACACAATTAAAACTATATCTAAATATTTGGAATAAACAGTAATTTCCCCTGGGTAGGATGAGTTAATATAATAAAAATGATAATCCTACCTAAATTACTTTACTTATTCATTCTATAGACAAAAATAATTTTTAGGAGCTTACCTTGAGTCAGGAAATTTATTACATTGATGATTTTGTGGATGATTTTAGTGATTCACCGACTTAGCAAGTTTCAGAGAATTGGAATCAGTTTGAAAATGTAAAATTTTACTAAGTTAAAATGGAAATTAAAAGAATGAAAACTAAGAAATTAAATTTATATTTCTGAAAGATATTTATTTCCCTATTGAATCACATAGCATATGGTTCAGGTTTACTTTAATAGCAAATAGAGTTCAGAATTCTTAAATACTAAATGCAGTGCAAAATTAAAGATTTTGAAAGGTGAACTTTCTTTCGAACTTAAAGTCTGTCAAAATTTTCATGTGATAAAAGATAACTCCTAAATAATTTGACGGAATGAGTCAATAGAGGCACATAGTTAGATAAATAACATGGTGTGTTAGTAAGGAAAACAATGCTTATCACTAAAATTGAGGGATCAAAAGGATATTAGTATTTAAAATAATTTTAATATAAAATGAATTGAGTTTAAGTCATTAATTTTTATTTATAAGTATACTTATAAGTTTATGCTTTATACTTTGTTTATATTTTTTAATTACAAGTTCCTGCCACTCAGAAAGCAACAATAATTTGGACTTGAAGTAAACAAGATATTATTCTCGTCTTTTCTGGATTAACTTTTTGGGAAAAAAATTATAATTTGCTGTGATTTCAACAAATACAGTACTCTGGCTGTGTTTAAGCACCAGCAGATGGAGATCTCGAGCTGTCACTCAGAAATCTTGGAAGCCTAAGCCTAAATTTGTAAATGTTTTAAGTGTCATGACATTAGCTACTCAATGAAAATAGTAGAAACTTTTAAGAAATAAAAGTAAAACTAAAAGAGTGAGATATTTGAAAAACATTGATCAATGACATTCTTTTTTTTATTTTTTAGTCAAATAGTGAATATGAAATACATGGTTTTAAACTTTGAACTTTTAGTTTGAGGTTAATTATTAATTATTAGAGCCTGAGTTAAAAATGTTTTTGCATACACATTACTTGTTGATGCATTTACAATTTGATTTGATATGATTTTCCCCCAATTATATATAAAAACAGTTTTCAACTTAAAAAATTAGATCCTCTCCTTATCTATTGAGATGGTGAGCAATCTCATATAGGTTTAACATGTGCAATCATGTAAAACATTGTTCCATGTTAATCATTTTGTGGATGGAAAATTAAACCAAAAATTTAGAAAGTAATAAAAGTTTCCCTTTGTCAAGATTCAGACTCCATCAGCTCTTTCTCTGGAAGCAGTAGACATTTTTTTTATGAGTCCTTTGGGATTGTTTCAGATCATTATATTGCTGAAAATAGCTAAGTTACATATAGTTGTTCATTGTATTTCTGTCATTGTGAACAATTTTCTTCTGGTTCTGCTTATTTTACTTTGCTTCAGCTTGTGTAAGGCATTCCAGGTTTTTCTGAGCTCCTTCTGCTTGTCATTTCATATAACACAATAATATTTCATTACAATCATATACTATAACTTAGCTATTCCCCAGTTAATGGGAATCCCCTCACTTTCTAATCCTTTGCCCCCACAAAAAGAACTGCTTTAGATATTTTTGAAAATATAGGTCTTTTTCTGCCCTCCATTTAAAAAAAATTAATCTGTTTGACTTACAAATATAGTAACTATCTCTGGTCAAAGGGTATGTACTATTTTGTAGCCCTTTGGATATAGGTCCAATTGTTCACCAAAGTGGTTTAATCAGTTCACAGTTTCCCCTAAAGTGCATTAGTGTCTCAGTTTTCCCACATCCCCTCTAAGTTTTGTCATTTGCCTTTTATGTCTTAATATCCAATCTGTTAAGTGTGAGATGGTACCTATGAGTTGCCTTAATTAGCATTCCTTTAATTAATAGCAATTTAGGACATTTTTCCATGACTATGGAGAATTTTCATTTCATTGTCTGAGTACTGCCTGTTCCTATCCCTTAACCATTTATCAATTGAGGAATGACTCATATTCTTATACATTTGACTAATTTCTCTATGTATTTTAGAAGTGAGGCATTTATTAGAGACTTACTGTAATTGTTTTCATCATTATGCTTACTTTGCATTACTCTCCATCCTATTTCCCCCATTTAGCTTCTGCCCACCACATCCCCTAATTTGTCCTCTTTTCTATCAGTCCCATCTTCTCTCATAACCTTCCCTTCCTACTTTCCTCTACAGTAAAATAGATTTCTATGCCTGGTTGAGTTCTTTCCTTTCTCTGTAAAATCTGATGAGATTAAGGTTCAAGTGTTTCCCTCCTTAACTCCTCCATCGTCCTTTCTACTATAAAAAACTCACCCATGGTTCTTTTATGTAAGATAATTCACCGCATTCTATTTCTCCATTCCCCCTTATTCCAATTCATTCCTTTTTCTCATGTCTTTATTTTATTTTTTTAGCTATCATCCCATCCTATTCAATTTACACCTTTGTCCTCTATCTATTCATACCCCTTCTAGCTGCCCTAATAATGATAAATGATAAAAGTTCTTAGTAGTTATAAAAATCATCTTTCCATGTAGGTTGCTTAACAGTTTAACTTATATCTTTTTATTTTTCTTTCCTATTTTTTGTGCTTCTCTTGAGACTTGTATTTGAGTCAAATTTTCCATTCAGCTTTGATTTTTTTCATCAGGAATATTTAAACATTCCCTATTTCTTCCCTGATTATGCTCAGTTTTTTTTTGTGTGTGTGAGTGATTTTTTGATTGAAATTTGATCTCCTTTGCCCTCTAGAACAGTAATCTGCAAAGTTTTTAAAGAGGGGGCCAAAGGAAAGGAAATGCTCATCTGTCAGTCTGTTTCTAAGGCAAATCTTTTGAAGTTTCATTGTATTGTATCCTACTCACTGTATTCATCAGATTAGGAATAATGTCTCACAGCCAGATAGAACACTTCAGGGGACCACATCTGGCCTGCTGGCTGTAGTTTGCCCATCACTGCTCTAGAATATCAAATCATAGGTCAGTTATGGTGAAGATGTGGCATGTGTGCAGAGCTGGCCCTCCAAGAGCTGCTCTATTCCCCCTTTTCCCAAGGACATTTTTTACTTGCTCTGCCCCATGTTCAGCCATCCAAAACAAGCACTTCATCCCTCAGCTCTCTCTGGTAATACCTGGACTCACAGATAACTTGAATTTACCCTCTGGGCACTCAAACTCAGAAAAGGTTTGCCAATGCTATTATTGATCCTCCAATCCTTTAATATGGAAGATGCTAGATTGTATGTTATTTTGACTATGGTTATTTGAATTATTTCATTTTGGTTCCTTGTAGTATTTTCTCTACGTCCTGGGATTTCTTGAATATTACTATAATATCTCTGGAGATTATCCTTTTCAGATAAGTACCTCTGTTTCCATGTGACCAGTTCTACTTTATAAAGAGTTCTTTTTAAAGAAATTCTTCTCTTCCATGGACTTGTGTTTTTTATTTTCTTTGCCAATTAGCCTATTCTCTTTTGAAAGTAGTTAATTTCTTCGGTAATTTTTTGTGCTTCATTTACCAAGCTGTTGACTCTTTTTTTCTCCATAATTTCCCCATTTCACTTTCATTTTTTCCTGATTTTTCTTCTACCTCTATTATCTGATTTTAAAAATTATTTTGGAACAACTCCATTAATTATTTTTTGGCTCAAAGACAATATTTTCTTGGAAGTTTTAGATGGAGCTCTTTTGACTTCATTGTCTTCTTGTGAGTTTGAACTTTTTTTTTTCCCTGTCATCAAAATAACTTTCTATTTTGATGTTTTTATTCTTACTCATTGTCCAGGTCTTTTCTTTTAAACTAAAAATATTTTAAAGTTGGGCTTTGTTGAAAGGAACATTGTTCTAAACTTCAGAATCTTTGTTCAGCTGCCATCAGAGTTAGCTCTGTGAATCCATGTTTTCATTTTTTCCAAAGTAGTAAGATCTAAGGAGAGATATTTAATTAAGAGATTTAATAGTCTCATGACCTATGGTTTAGTCTGGAGCTACCACAAGCAATATTTTCTACCAGGGAACTGTGGTCAGGGCT
Source organism: Gracilinanus agilis (assembly GCF_016433145.1). Lineage (NCBI taxonomy): Eukaryota > Metazoa > Chordata > Mammalia > Didelphimorphia > Didelphidae > Gracilinanus > Gracilinanus agilis. Next base: position 551,340,618 of record NC_058132.1, on the reverse strand, counting down.
CTCTGTTCCCTTGCAGCCACAAGCACTAAAGTGTGCTAGTATTCATCCTCCTTGTTAGATTGTGACCCAGGATTGTAATCTGGTCCTACCTAAGAGTAATGTAACATGATTCATGCATCCAAAGCCAGCAAAGAGACCCCTATAATATCTTTCTGAATAGTTTACTCCCCTTAATGTCTGTAGCTGAAAGTTCCAGGAAGAATGGAGTTTAGTCTGATTTAGTCACCCCAAAGCCCTGTAGACACAGGGGAGCCTGCCTTGTCATACTGCTTTATGCTCCACTTTTACCTCAGTACAATAGACTTTTCCTGCTGGCCTCCTAAATTGTTTTGGACTAAAAAAATTCTTTCACTTCTTCATCTTTTGCAAACTATTTAGCTCCAGGATTCATCTTGAGATATTTTAGGATAATTGTTTAGAGGTTGATTTTGCAGAGAACAGGTAGGTCTGTGTACCTTCACAACCATATTGGTCCCACCCCACCAACACAATTTTCAATATTTGTTTTCCAACATTTTGTGATCCGTAGTCTCTCTTTTTCTCCCTTCCCTACCTCTCCCAAGCAAGTACATATGATATGGATTGTACATGTGTTATTATACAATACATATTTTCATATTCATGTTATAAAAAAGACACATATCACTTACCCTAGAGAAAAAAAATTATGGAGAAAATAAAATGAAGAATGGCATATTTCAATTTGCATTCAGATTTTTGTAGTTCCTTTTATAGCACTGGTAAGCCATTTGCTTCATGAGCCCCTTGTAATTTTCCTGACTCCTTGAATTGCTGATAATACTTGTCAATCACAGTTAATCATTGTACTTTATTGCTGTTATTGTCTAGAACCTTGTGTTGTTTCTGCTCACTTTATTTGGCATCACTTCGTTTAGAATAATATCATGACATAGAAATGATATAACAGACATATCCTGACATATATCATGATTTTAAAAATTATATATATATAGTAGCAAGGGTGAAAAATATTCTTCTTACATTACTCACAGACATAGAAACATAATGCTAACTCATTGAACATCATTCCTCACTTTCCTAAGTTTTTTATTTTATCCCACTTCTCTGACAAGGAAGAGAAACTGGACCTGGAAATCAGGCAAGTACTCATTCTGACATCATAGTTTTTTGGTAGAATTTCTTAGATGTTTCCCAAGTGCCATGCCAGATTGTTTCGAACACCCAAAATTTTATGGTGCATTTGCATGATTTCTCTTTTATGATTGCTGGTTTTATACTCTTGAGTTGGTGCTCTTTCTTCTGTTCGTTGGTAGCAAAGCTTCAAAATATACATTTACCTAAATGAATGTTAATTTAGGAACTAATAACATAGGCTTCATAAGTTAGCATTTGTAGCTATTTTTTATCTCACTAACTGACCCATTATCAGCTTAGCTAACATAAGACCAAGTCCTTGTTTCCCCCGTCTCAGTATTAAATACCATGAACTGACTTGTCAAATGAAGAACACATTATGTTCCCATACCTTATTAGTCAATGTGAAAATGAGAAAAAGGAATTCATTTGGCTAGTGTGTTTAGGTTTATTTATGATAAACCTATAAAATAGTAAATAACTTTCTTGGAATGGAAATGTATATTAAGGTGCTATAAATCATTTGGAACACTTTGGGAGTAGGGTGTCAAATAAAGCTACCAGATGCTTCCACATGAATAGTAGTTAATGTTCATTATCACTATAGGTACACCATTGAGGAAATATAGTTTACGTAGGGGGAAAAAAGGGCAGAAAGAGCATGAAAGCTCAATGCTTCTATTTCATTAACTAAGGTTCATTTTTTATAGTACATATGTGGTTGCACTTACTGAAATAGGTCTAGACAGAGCTACCAATTTATTTATTTATTTTCTTTTTTATTTTTGTTCTATAGCTAAAAGATTAATTCAGTTATCTGTCAGAAGATTTGGAATTTTTTACCCAATAAATGCAAATGTATTAAGATTGAAATTTTTTCAGTCTCCTCCAGACTAAGATTCTGTGATTTACTGAGCTCTGAATTCAGTGCCATAGATGAAAGAATGGAAGCAATGATAAAAATTCCAGATGCTCCAAGAGCCTAATACAATAATAGATAGGTTCAAAGAAAATAGACCAGGATAAAATTTAGAGACAATCCATTTCAACTTCTTTGTTTTATAGATGAGTAAAATGAGACTCAAAGGAGTGAAAAATGCTCAAGGTCCCAAAAGTTTCATATACTTAGAACTGAACACATTTTCAAAATCCCTTTACCCAATCTCATTTTTCAGGAAAGAAAAATGAGGGCAAATGGGTAAATGACTTATCTAAGGTTCCACAAAAAGGACAAGGGGTGGATTTAAATACTTCTAATGGTGTTTATCAAGTGAAATGATATTAATAAATTGCTTTCAAAATCTTAAAGCACTATATAAATGTTAGCTATTGTTGTGAATTGTAGTGCTAGCAATATTACCTATAAAATCCTCATGCATATAATAAAATTTCCCCTTTCCATAGTTATAAAGCTCATTATTTTTCTCCATTTCCACATCCTTGGAGAAAAAAATATTTATCTAATGCTTTAGGGTTTACAAGTAATTTATCTTACAACATCTCTATGAAAAACGTAGTGCAAATAATATTTCCTATTTTTTACATTATCAAACTTCTAAGCTAAGGAAATTAAATTCATGCTGTATTATTTAACAATGATTTCTAGTCTGTAATCGGCCCCATTCCCAATTTTGTCAAACCTCATTTCTTGGCTAAGCTAAAAAATTAGATCTTTCAGTACAAATTAAAGGCATGATTGAATAGTATTACCATTCCCTTTCAACTATGGCCTCTTTTTAAAAACCTGTAAATATAAAAAAAGCCAGTTTAGAATGCACCTTGCACCAACAATTCTTCTGACCTTGTATCATTTAACACTAGTTTTGGCTTGATCTCTCACAAGGTAACACTAACTTAGTGGTCCTTTTTGGAGTTGTTCTGCTCTTCCAATCAAGATTATTAGAGGCAGGAGAGGTCCATAAAAAAGTTAACATTCTTTAATTGTCTGAAGGCCATGGTCATCCTTCCTCAACCTGGTTTATATCCTCAGTAGTATGTTTTAAACAGGATATAGCTGCTGTTCATGCTATAGCTTCTTGGAGCTAAAGGTAAGAATTAGGGAAAAGGAAGACACTAAAAGTGAATGAAAAGTGCTTGGCAAGCCCTCAGGGAGAAGGTCCTCCTTGAAATATTTTACACTTATCATGCCATTGAACTCCACAACCCTTCTGCTTTCAATTCAATAGCAGAATTTTATTTTCCAAAGACCAAGTGGTTAACACAAAAACCATAAAAAGGTAAGATGAAAATTACATAAAGGATATCAGTGAGACATAACTTGTAAATGGAACTGATAATAAGATTTTATTTGAATAGGAAGAGGCAAAGAGGGCGAGAGAAGCTTTGAACATAAAAAGCAATTAATAAATGAGGATCACATAAGCAGAATAAAATTATAAATGGTGATGCTGCTGCTGATGTGAGTGGTAGTAGAGATTATGGTTGGGGATAATAATAACATAAATATTTTGTCTATAAATTTCAGGGTTCTCCTAAATTCAAGTAAATCTTAGAATGAATCATTCACAGGAGATGACTATAAGGATCACTAGTAACTTCTATGCAATATTACATGAAACTACAAAGAGAATTTATTAAAATACTTTTATCGCCATGCTGTCAATCTCTATTAATAGCAGAGGTTTTAAAAAATCTCTTTGATTATTAGGAAGGAGGTGAACTCTAAAAGATAGTTTCTTGATTTGACTTTCTTAATTAACTATGTGCACAAAGGAGTAAGAATGATTGATTCAACTGTTCAGCCCTGGTATGGAAATCAAAAAATGAACTCTTACATTGACAAAATCTAGATTGAAGAAATAATAAAGTGTGTTCACGAAGAGGAGCACATCATCAAACATTTTTATCTAGGCCTTCGAACTTGATAAATAGCTTAAATGAAACATTTTGATCTATGATTAAGAGTCTTGTTCTGTTGGTTTTGAGTGTGTGTGTGAGTGTGTGTGTGTGTGTGTGTGTGTGTGTGTGTGTGTGCACGCATGTGCACAGGATGAGTATTGACTTTTTTTTTCAGTTAAGATCTGTGATTTCATTGGTGTAGTGAAAAGAAGTCAAATATTCTTCCTATATGTGCTGTGAGGTCCATAATACTCTAAGAGCATCCTGAATCAGATTACAAAGTATTTAGATATTTTTAATGAAATACAATAAAACATAAATAACATGATATTTTCTAAATAAACATGTGATCCACAGAGATCTTTATGTCTACTTTAGTAGCCTTCCTTTGACAAAATTAGTATGAGGAACTCTGAAGTGAAGTAACTTGCTCAAGATTACAGAGCTACTTTGTTTTAGGAAGTAGACTTGACCCAGGATCTCTTCTAATTCTAAGGCTGACCATCTTCCACTATGCCACATTTTTTTCAGTGTTTTAAGACTTACCCTTCTACTACCACTTCTATTTCTTTAAAATCTCCAATCATTTTATCTCTTTTTATACATTGATAACAACAACCACAAAATGATGAAATGTGATAGATTTAGCTATTATCAGCAATGCAATGATTCAGGACAATTCTGAGGTACTTATGACAAAAAATGCTATCCAACTCCAGAGAAAGAACTGTTCAAGTAAAAATGCAGATGATATCATATGATGTTTCTCTAGCTCATTTGGATATATATTTTGGTGTTTTGGTTTCATAAGATTATTAACCCACAAAAATGAACAATATGGAAATATGTTTTGTGTGATAATACATGTATAACCCAAATTGAACTGCTTGTCAGCTCTGGGAGGAGGGAAAGAGACAATTTAGATGATATAACTTCTGAAAACCTAGGTAGAAATTTGCTATTGCCAAATTAATTGGTAAAAAAATAAAACAAACAAAAGATGTTATGGTTGTTAATTTTTTTTTCTTTTTTCTTTTAGCTGATAAATTAATCTCTCTCATTATATACCTGCTATTTCTTAGATAATTACAATGATTTCTTTGTGTTTCTTCTGTTGTTTGCAAGTTAAAAATCTGTTTTCTTTTTTTGATGAAGAACATAATATATATCATGATTAAAGTCTTATATTAAGAAAATGTTAATAAGTATCTTATAATTACTTATACTCTTGGTCATATTTATATATTTTTTTCTATTTCCCAATATAATGTATATCAGTGCAGGCATATTCAATCTTTCAAACATGAGAACTTCTTTAAGACATCTTTGGAGCATTCCATATTATGTAACACAGAAGTCTTTGTGTTGCTTCCCACATGTGTACCTATAGTTTCTTTTTATTGGTTGCCAGTAATATATTTTAATTAAATTTTTCTGTTGGCAAAAATTTTAATATTTATTTTCTATCATTTTTCATCTATGTTCTCTTACCTTCTGCCCCAAGATAGCAAGACATATCATATATGTTGTACATGTGTTATCATATAGTAGATATTTTCATGTTTATCATGTTGTAAAAGAAGACATATTACTTAAATCAGAGAAGAAATTCATGGATGGAAAAAAAGTGTAGAATGATATGCTTCAATCGATCATTTCCTTTTATGGCAATGGATAGCCTTTTTCATCATGCTTTCCTTGAAACTCTTCTGAAACCTTTCATTGATAATAGTTGAGCCATTCATAGTTTATCATTATACTTCATTGCTGTTGCACATGTACTTCTGCTTATGTTCACTTCATTTGGATCACTTCATATTAGTCTTTCTAGGACATTTCTGTGATCATTGTGTTTGTCATTACTTACAGCACAATAGTATTCTGTTATAATCATATACTACAACTTGTTCAGCCATTCCCTAATGGATGAAAAACCTTCAGTTCTAGTTCTTTGTCACCACAAAAAGTGCCATAAATATTTTTGTATAAATGTGTCTTTAACCCATACCTTTTATCTCTTTGGGATACAGACATAGTAGCAGGATTGTTGGGTCAACGGATATGCAAAGAATATCCTGCAACTTTAAAATATGAACTGATCATCATTCTGTTTTCTGACCTCATTTTTTCCACATTTTTTGGCCTTCTTTCAGAGTTTATCCACCCCTGGATGTTCTGACCTGAACTAATGGGAGAGGATCAATTTCTTTCCCCTGTTCTCCCTCTTACCTTGGCTCCAAGAAATGGAGCTAGTAGTTTCTATTCTGTATTGTTTTTCCTCCTTAGTTTTAGTTGTCAGAGATGATCTTGACCAAATGTAACCAGACTTGCACCCAGGATGGTACGGTTTGTCAGCTGGGCATGGAAACTCTAAGAGGATAACTTGCTTGAAAATTGGATGTGCAACTGCTTTTGGACTTGGGATTCATTCTGCGCTATGTGGGGACAAAGTTAAAGTATGATCTATTCTTTCCCTTCTCCTGAGATTGAGGATTGAGATAACAGAAATGGGGAGGGGGAGTTTGTCTCTAAAAAGTTGGAGAAAAGTTCGTATATTTGTGACTATAACTTGTGAAGTAAATTAAGGAATAATTTTGCACCTACTTTACTAAGTTGTAGTGAATTAAGTGAAACACTTTGTGTAATGTGATTTGCACATTGTCAAGTGGCATGAAATTTTAATCATTATTTTGATTGTGGTAATGATGATGAATCCATCAATAAAATTTTATTAATGTCAGTGCTTACAATTGGCCAAAGATTTTGTAAAGTGATAGAAATATAAAAAGAGGCAAAAGATAACCTCTGCCCCTGTGGAGCTGGAGGAAGACAATACACAAACAAATATAGAAAAAAGCAAACTACATATATTTCAAATGGGAAATTATTAGTCAAGGGAAGCACTGTAGGAAGTGGGAATGTAGTTGGAACTTAAAGGAAGCCAATGAGGTCAATAACTGTAACAGAGGAGAGAGGGCATTTCAGGAATAGAGGACAGCCAGAGAAAATGTCCAGAGCAAATGATGCATACCAACTCCTAAAACAGCTCATGGGTTGCTGAACCAGGGTGAAGGAAATGGCTCTGGGATTACAGGAGGGCCAAGACTGACAGGGAGACTCACATAAAAGATCTCTTACTGAGCAGTGACAAAGTTTAATGATTTTGGGGTACACAATTTATAGGGTAAATGATATAGTCTAAGGGATTAGGTAATCTTTTTACATGGACAATGGTTGGTAATGACTTACAATATTAATACAATGACTTAGTTTACCTCACCAAAATTTAGACAGAATTTTATATAGGATAATATTTCAATATGTCAATTTGTAACCATCTAGTCCAGGTTCTCAGGAAAATGTTTGGCTTCAGTGGGTAGAACAAGGACAACCAGCTGTTGCCCAGAACAGGAGGGGTTTCAAGGGCCTCATGTGATGCCTAGATTCCATGACTGATTTTGGCCAGACCATGGCTTCCCAGAGACCTTGCAATTTGGGGTTCACTCTTGCTTCTGGGGGCTTCAGGCAGATAGATGTAGTATCTTATTCATGAAACATCAAGGAGACAAGTATTATGTAGAGAAGAGTATGTGGTGGAGAATTGGCCATAATAAAACAGGAAATGCAGGCATCAGCTATATTATGAAGGACTTTGAAAGTCAAACACTTCTTTGTATTTGGCCTTGGAAATAATAGTAAACCAATGGATTTTATTGTGTAGGGTCATGACATGATCAGACCTAGGTTTCAGAAAATCACTTTAGTGACTGAATGAAGGATAGATTGGTGTAGGGAGAAACAGGAAAGATAGGAGGCTAGTACAATAACTCAGAATGAAGTTGTAAGCCTGCACAATGGTAATGTCAGGGTCAGAAGATAGGGAAATATTTGAAAGATGGCATAAAGGTAAAATTAAAGTCTTTGGCAATCAAATATTGTCCATCAACATGAGATAGTGAAAAGTGCAGGATGACTACTAGGTTCTGAGACTGAGAGCCTGAAGATGTTGACTTCTATAGTTATAGGGAAGGTAAAAAGAAGAGTAGCTTTGGAATGTTTTGGGAAAAGGTAATGTATTTGGTTTTGGACATACTGAGTGCAAAATGCCTACTGGATATTTTATTTGATGCTGATAATTATGATGATGAAGAAGAAGATGATCATGGTCATGGATAATGATGATCAAGACAAAGACATCAAAATTTAGAGTGGTAGAAATATTGCTTTATTTTATTCATGTTCTCAACACATTTTTTGCTAGATAATATATCTTCATTTTTATTTAAAGAATTGAGATATAAAGATACTCAAAATACCTCTCGACTAAATAAAACAATTGAAGATCATCAGAGGTAAATTTGGAGCTTATTTTTAGTATTTATAAATATTTCTCATAATGAATAGATATAAGGATCAAATCTTTTCCCACTACATCTCACTGAATTCATATTATTATTTCTTCATTGTTTCAGTCACAAAAGATTATAAAATATGAATATAGAATGATCTCTGTCCTCTCTCTGTGCCTTTGCTTACAATGTCACTAAAATGAATTCCTTATGCCATCCATCCTTTCTTTCAAAAGAAAATGATAACTTTTACTAATATTTCACCTTCATTTAAGTTATGCTTCTTCTTAAATTGGCAGAATCATTACTTATAACAAAGAATCAAAGTGAAAGAAATTTAAAAGAAAAAAAAATACTACTGCAGCAGAACTCACCAAAACAAGAACCAAGTCTAACTTTACATTACATGCAGTGCTTCCTACCCATACTCTCCTACCTCTGAAAAGAAAGATAAGTGAAAGTGAACTTTTATTTGGGGTCATAATTAATCATTTTAATTATATATAACTAGATTACTCTTTTTTGTTCTTTTAATTTGCATTGATGAAGTTACTAATTATTTTGTTTGCCTGATTTTATATTTTAATATGAGACTACAAGAAGCCTTACACTATGGCAGCTCAACCAATATTGCATTACTAAACTGTGATCGATAACATTATAAACAACTCCACTACATAATCTAACTGTTAGGATATTCATCAATTAAAAATTCATTTGTAACTTATGATTCCAGAGGAATTATAAGTCGACTGAAACTTTTGTTAATACAAAATATTTTGTTTGAAATCTTTTAATGCCTTTATGTGGGACATATCTATTCCTTAGAACCATCCTTATATACATTGAATATCTTAATTATATCACCAGTAGGGTTTTGTTTCATTCTAGTTACTTATTATTTATTCTTACTCAAAACGTCCCTGTGAGATAAGTTGTACTAATATTAGAATCCTGATTTTATTGATAAAGATACTGAGTCTCAGGAAAAATAAGGAATAAGTGACTTTCTCAAAGGCACAAAATTAGCAAGATGCAGATCTGGGATTCAAACTAAGGTCCTGTGATCATGAAGTAAGAAGGAATGAATACATTTCAAGAATTCCAGACATGGATTCTCCATCTCCTTACTTTTGTTTTAAAATCTCTTTTAAACTTTAGACTACTGTTAATTTTAGCAGTAAATGTAAAGAAATCAATAGTGAATTCAAATTCAGAAGTCTTTTGCACTGCTCTATGACCATTTAAAACTTAGTCTAGTTTTATATATAGAATGAATACTGATGTTTTCTTGCTAAGAAAACAGAACAAGAGTTTTTTAGAAATCCAGTGGGCCACAAATAAACTAAATAGGATGCAATTTGCCCCAGATGTATAATCTGGCCTTTGGCTCATGAATGACTCTGGAGAGGATGACTTTCTCTGAGGAATCATACTAGAACTTTTACTTAGAAATGAACTGTGGAGAGCTCTTTACATTACACAAAATGTCTTTGTGGGTCTGAGTTACTCTAAATATCGTTTGGAGTTAATGACAAGAAAGGTTTCAATCATATCCTTTAAATACTGTGGCTCCAAGCATCTCCATTTAAGATTTAAACATGCCTAGGAAAATTAGCATAGTTGAATAGAACTTTTTGAAATGGAATATTTGCAACCACAGTTTTCAATATGACTGCTTTTACTGATATTAATACAGATCCATGATGTATTCCATTACCTGCTAAAACATTTTTAGAAACTCAAATAAAAAATGAATCAAATAGCCATTCTGTCAAGTCTGTCAGATTCCCTAGAGTCAACTAGACCAGCAACTATATCCTCCTCAAAGATGTCTTTCTCAATGAGAAGCATGATCTTTAAGGAAAAAAAGATTATTAATACAGAAATGTTTCTGTAGCTCTCCATAAGTAAGTAGTCAGTACCTTCATAGTACTATTGACTTGCACATGAGAAGCAGCATAAAAGGAAAGAGGGGAAGGGAATAATCATTTTTAATAACCTACTGTGTGCCAGGCAATGTGCTAAGCTCTTTTGAGATTTTAAAATAAATACTATATCATTTGGTGCTTATAACAATCCTATGATTATCTCATATTATCTCAGTTATCATAATATCATAATATTATCTCAGTTTAATAGGTGAGAAAATTGAGTTAAAGAAAGATTAAGTAATGTGACCAGGGTCACACTTTGGAAGTATCTGAAGCAAGATCTGAACTCATGTCTAATTTATTCAAGGCCCAGAATTCCATCTACTATACTACCTAGAAGTCTCACCAAGTTAAAAAAAAAGGGGGCACAAAGATACCATAGCAGAATATAGCCTGGTTATAGATAAAGCAGTTTCTTTTTCATGTAATTTTTTTTATTTTTTTAGATTGCATATCAATACATCTTTATAAAAAAACCCTTACCTTCCATCTTAGAATCAGTACTACAAATTGATTCTGAGACAGAGGAGCAATAAAAGCTAGGCAAAAGTGGCTAAGTGACATGCCCACGGCCACAGCTAGGAAGTGTTTGAGGACAGATTTGTCTCCAGGCCTAGTTCTCTGCCCACTGAGCCACCTCACTGCATACTGTCATGATCAAACTTAAGCTACTATTGATACAGGTAAAGCTGATATATTGAACTGTTATACAGGCAGTTGATTGAGTGCCAGAGGCAGTTTGATCCAACCTAAACTTATTTCTAGTAGAAGTAGTAGAGAAATAGGAGGATAGAAACTAGGAATGGGATAGGAAATTTCTTATATAATCCTTATACTATAATGTCTAAATATAACCCCCCAAACTAAATCTTCAGAGTGTCTTCTTGTCTGAACAGAGCCAGACCTCCTGAAACTTACTCTCAACTATCTTAAAATATTCTCTATCTAACTAAAACCCATTCTAATTTATACAATCTTCTTTATCATCCTTAAATTTATACACATACTAATATGCATATTATTTATTTTATGTTAAATATAAATATATACATATACATATTAAATATACATATATACATATATATTCTCCAGAGAGAATCTGACACAGCTGCTCTCTCTCCCAAGGTAGAGCACCTGTCATTGGAGAAAACTGAGCTCCAGGGAACACAGGCACTCCAGCAGCTGGGTCTGTTCTCAAAGAACAGCCTTCTTAGTAACTGATTTCTTCTTAGTTCTCTATCTTCAATCAACTCAAAACTCAACTGTCAGTTTCTTCTCAGGTAAAGAAAACTCACCCAGCACCTCCTCCAACTGCCTTTCTTCCTGGTTTTATGCTTTCTTCTTAAAGAACCCCAGCCTTATTTAGAAGGCTTCTGTTCTTAAAGAGCCTGCACCAATATTCTATCTGTTCCCTCTCTTATAGGAGACAGTATCCAAATTATAACTCTGTCTCTGCCATAACACTTCTCAGAATAAGCTAATTTAAAATCCTTATAATCCACACTACTCAATACAATTTTAAATAATCATTTTCTGGCATTTTGAAACCCATGTTCTCTCTGTCTCTCTCACCTGTCCAACTTCCTCAAGATGGCAGATAATATGATATAGTTGTGCATGTGATATCATATAATACATATTTCTATCTTTCTCATATCATGAAATAAGACATATCAAGTACTGTAGATAAAAATTCATGGAAAAAATAAAGTGAAGAATGACATACTTCTATCTTTATTTAGATGGTCAGTTCCTTCTATGGTAGTAAAAAATGTTTTTTCATCATGAGTCCCTTGGAGCTGTTCTGAATTCTTGCATTGTTAATAATAGTTAATTTCTTCACGGTTGATAATCATATATTATTGCTGTTATTGTGTACAATGTTCTCCAAGTTATTTTCACTTCACTTTGCATCACTTCATTGATGTCTTTCCAGATTTTTTGTGTTTATCTTTTTCATCTTTCTTTTGACTCAAATCAATTTTCACATAAGTGTAGTTGCTTGAAAGGCATGTAACCACAAACATTTCAATAAGTTTTAGGTAAGAACCAAATATCCCATAAAATATATTATAATGAAGTTTATCTGAATAAAATTTTCCCCTGAAAAGGCCCAATATAACTCTGGCAGCCCATACTAAAAGAATGAGAATCATCTCGAGATCACTCTATGACAGATTTATAGAAAGATATAGATGAAAATTGCTTGACAGACTTGCAGTTCAAAGTAGTTTAAAAAAATAAGTACATTGATGATAATATAATTCTATTAATACATGTATTTCTTTCTGGGAGGTGAGATAATCCATTTTCCTCTAAAATAATAATGAAAATGAAACAATATTTTGTCTCTATAAGATCATTTAGGACAATTACATTCACTGATGATCAACATCATACATTACTAGATTTTCATGTATGTTGTATATGAACATTTATGAGAATACATATCTATCCACATATATTTCTGTTTTGGGAAGTATGAAAATATGTATTCTTCTTAAACAATAATAAAAAAATGAAACAATATTTTATCTCCACAAAACCACTTAGAGCAATTGAATTTGCTGATGCTCACCGGCATTTTAATATCTTTGCTCCAAAAGATGTTTTTGGATAGCCTTAAAGGACCCTCTTTTATTATTATTCAGGCTATGGAAATTTTTAGTCTAAAATATATGCTTCCCTCTTCTAATGAATGGAAAGAGGTTCATTTTAAAATCCTAAAATGTAAATATCTTTCTTGCTTCTAAAGAAAGACAAACTATAGAAGGGTCCATTGAGAATAATAGTTCTCTCATGATTTCTTGGTGATCTATTGAAATGCTTCAAAGTGAATCTGAGTCAGAATCTCCATTAAATATAGCCACCCCAATGAGACCAATACACAGCAAGTTCAAAGGAACATGTGTGTCTACAAATAATCAAGTAGACCTAGATTGAGCAATTTCACAGTTTTACCAATACTTATGATTGCAAGGCTGGTCTAACTGCTATAACAGATATTATAGCTGTGTTATAACAACATGACCTTGTTATAACACATAATATAACATGTGGCATTATTAATCATTTCCATAAATGTATTTTATTATTGATTGACCTGACTAATATAGAATAATGAAATAGGTACCTTTCTCTGGCATTGATTGTCCCAAATTGAAGAACATAGCTCTTTTTATGGGTTGGGACACATAGTGTTCTGCCTTCACATGGTATTTCATCAATATCTTTAATAACACAAATCTTAGTGATATGGTGGTGATAAAAATCTCTCAAATCTGAATATCAGTATGGAAAGAACTCTGAAAATGGGGGAATGATAGAAAAAAGAAAAGAAAGGAAAGAAAATTGAAGTCAAAACATTTTTAAAACCAAAGTATATGAGCTATGAAGAGAATAGAAAAATTAATGTTTAATTAACACATAAAAGGCTTATGGGCTATATGAATTTGAGACCCCCCACAGAAGTCAAGGAGTGTGTGAGTATGTGTGTGCATATGCACGTGTGAAAGAAACTAAGCACAGAGTATAGAAGTATATAGAAAAAGTTTTCGAATAGTCCAGATGATTTGCCTCTTTTTCATCTTTGATGTTTACCTCTTGGAATATGATTTCTTGTTGTTATACATGAATAGCTGAGAGCATTTAGAAGAAAGTCATCAAGATTAATTATGGGCCTTTAATTAATGACTCACAAATATCATTTGAATGAAGGAATTAGGAATATTAGCCTAGAGAAAAGAAGACTGTGTGGGGAAGGAACATAATAAATGTATTCAATTATTTGAAGGCATCTCTTGTGTAGGAGAGATTGCATTTGTTCTCTTTACAGTGAACAGTAAGGAATAACTGGTGTGAGTAGCAAAAAGGAAAATTTAGGTTTGATGTCAGGAAGAAAAAAAATCAATTTCTTGTATTAATTTGTTCAAAAGTGGAATGGCTTACGTTGAGTAGTGACAGATTACCAGTACTTAGAAGTATATGAACAGGGCAGGCTGATCACTTTTTGAATATATTTTACTGAAGATACTATAATAATGAAATCATTTGGATTAGATGGCCATTGAGATCCCTTCCAACTCTCAAATTCCTTGTATTGGATAACACTTTTAAGGATGGTAAATTTATAGTCAAACCATCACAAAAGTCTGACAACATGCAGAAATTCCCACCCAGGCTCATTATTCTACAAAGAGTTAAAAGGTCAATTTTCTTACCTTTTTCTTCAGGGTTAAGTACAAAATATTCAGGTTCACTTTTATTCATCTTTCCTTTTACATTGATTTAGTCATTAAACATTTTGTTTTTCTGTCTATGCCTATTTTACTTTGTATCAGTTTATATAATTCTCCTCAAACTTTATTAAATATTTATTTTCATATTTTATTAGGATCTGTAATTGTCTATTACATTAATCTACCACAATTTGCATATCTATTTCCCAATTGATGTGTATATATTTTGTTTCAGATTCTTTGCTACTACATAAGTATCTGATTTTTTCTATCACATTTTGTAGTAGCTATCACACTATCTCTGAAGGTTTGGTAATGGTGAGGTGAGGATCTGTGTTTGTTGTTTATTAATATACGGGTGAATTTTATTGAAGTATATTTTATTTTTAACATTTGACTCATATTTTGTATTTTTCTTATAGCAGTTTAAAATATTTTCCATTTTGAATCCTGAATGATTCCTTTTAGATAACTTATTATTAGTGACTTTCTAAATAGATGTTTTGTACAGGCATAAAAAGAAACAGTTGCTTAGAGATTAGGCTAGAAGAAAGAAAATGTAAAATGGATGACTCAACCCACATACTCAGAATCTGACTTATTACATTTTATCTCCTCCTCACTCTCACCCTATTGGGTTCTGAGGTACCCTGAGGGTTTGTGAAAATTATTTTCTTCTGTATTCATCTCAATTCAGTGTATTCTATAAGAAGGTGTATTCTTTCCACTTCCCATTTTGAGAAACCCACTTACTAATTTTCATTTTACCACTTAACATCAGATTACTTTTTACAAAGCCTTAAAATAGTAATGATGTACAAATATCTTCCCCAGATATCTCAAGAGGATAATGCCCTCTTATCAAAGTCTCTAAGGGATAATATACAGGGTTATGGAAAAGGAATTATATCAGTTCCTTCTATTACATTATGAGACAGTTGGCAATAAGCCAAACACTTAATTTTTTTATCCAGAGTTAAAATATTTTTATCAAAGAATTTACTTTTCTTTTTAAAAATTTTAAAATATTTTTCCATAATTATATATTTCATTTCCCCCCTCTCAGATTCAATAAACTTTCCACTGGATTATGCAAATGTTATCACTTATGCCTATTTCCATATTATTCAATTTTGCAATAAAGCAATCTTTTAAAACCAAAACCCCAAATTATAAATCCATATAAACAAATGATATGTCATTTGTTTTTCTTCTGTGTTTCTATTCCCACAATTTTTTCTCTTGATGTGGATAACATCCTTTCTCATAAATCACTTGGGATGTCTTATATTAGCAAAGTCCATTACGTTGTATTGCTCCACAATGTTTCACTTTCTTTGTATGTTATCTTGTTTCTGTTCATTTCACTCTGCATCAGTTCCTGGAAGTCTTTCTAGTTCATTTAGAAATCTTCCAGTTCATCTCTCCTTACAGCACAATAGTATTCCATCACCATCATATACCACAATTTGTTCAGCCATTCTGCAATTAAGGGAAACCTCCTCATATTCCAATTTTTTACCACCATAAAGAGTGTGGATATGAATATTTTTGCACAAACATTTTTTTTACTATCTCTTGAGGATACAAACCTAGTAGTGGTATTGCTGGATCAAAGGGTATGCATTTTTTTAAAGCTCTTTGGGCATAGTTCCAAATTGCATTTCAGAATGGTTGGATTAATTCACAACTCCACCAGCAATGCATCAGTGTCCCAATTTTACCACAACTCCTCCAACATTTATTATTTTCCTTTACTGTCATATTGGCCAAACTGTTAAGTTTGAGGACATACCTCATTCTTGTTTTGATTTGAATTTCTCTAATTATGAGAGATTTAGAATACTTTTTCATGTAACTGTTGATAGTTTTGATTTTTTTATCTGAAAACTATGTATTCATGTCCTTTGACCATTTTTTGTCAATTTGTTAATTTTTCAATTGGGGAATGGCTTGATTTTTTGTATAATTGTAAGTCAACCACTTTAGAAGGTGGAGAATTAACAGTTTTCCTCCTTTACATATTTCTGCTGCATTGTCAAATTCTTTAAATAGTATTTATTGAGTCCTTGCTATGTTTCTTAGCATTTGGTTACAAAGTGAGGATTTTAGGGAAACAAAAAGCAAACATATAATTTAGGAAGTCAAGAGCTGGTAAGGAGCTTAGTAGTTAATCATTTGTTAATAAGAAGAGTAAAATAAGGTTAAGAGAGGTTAAATTACTTGTCTAAGATCACTCAGATAGTAAATGTCAGAACTAAAATTTTACCTTATGTACTCTGATTCCAATGTTCTTATTGCTATATCACAATTGCCTCCTATCAAGACCAAGAACTTTCTTTAACCCTCCCTTTAATGACATTTGTTGGGAAAAGGCAATAATTATACGTGTAAAGTTTTAGAGAATAAAAATATTAATGAAATAACTTGCTAAGATAAATTTAATTGAAAGGAATATGAGTGGTGGAAAGATCAAAACATTTTTTGTCAGAAAACCAGTATTCAGGGAATTGTAAATTGGTCTAACCATATCAATTTGGAACTATGCCCAAAGAGCACTAAAAAATTGCCTGCCCTTTGATCCATGCATATCATTGCTGGGTTTGTACCCCCGAAGAGATCATAGTGAAAAAGACATAAACAAAAATATTTATAGGTGTGCTCTTTGTGGTGGCAAAAACCTGCAAAATGAGGGAATGTCCGTCGATTGAAGAATGGCTGCACAAATTGTGGTATATTCTGGTAATGGAATACTATTGTGTTCAAAGGAATAATAAACTGGAGGAATTCCATGTGAACTGGAAAGACCTCCTGGAATTGATGCAGAGTAAAAAGAGCAGAGCCAGAAGAACATGGTACACAGAGACTGACATACTGTGGTAAAATCAAATGCAATGGACTTCTGTACTAGCAGCAATGCAATGACCCAGGACAATTCTGAGGGATTCATGGAATAGAAAGCTACCCATATTCAGAGGAAGAACTACAGAAGTGGAAACACAAAAGAAAAATAACATCTTGAACACATGGGTTGCTGCAGACATGATTGGGGATGTAGACTCGAAACAACCACACCAATGCAACTATCAATAATATGGAAATAGGTTTTGATCAATGGCACGTGAAGAAAGCAGTAGAAATGTCCATTGGTGGTGGGGCTTGGGGGTAGAGAGTAAGAACATGAATCATTTAACCATGGAAAAATATTTTTCTAAAAAATAAAATTAAAAAAAAGAAGAAAGAAAGAAAACCAGGATTCAAACCCCACCAATGGCAAATACTAAATGTCTCTAGCATTATGGACTCAGGAATACTTCAGATTCAGAACTAGCTTGAAATGAGACACTCATCAATCACCTACCAATTTGCAAGATTAATTTACTTAGCCTTGGATGGGAAAATAAATTAGCACCAATGCAGCATTGATTTAGCTAGAGACTCTTTTCCAGTCCCTATGTACGTCATGCAGATTCAATGGTCATAAAGTTGAGGGAGTAGCAATGCCTACCTTCTTAGGTCACAAAAAATATTTACCTAAAAACTCATTTTTTGCCTCCTGAACCGAGGAAATCTCAAAGACATTTCCAAAATATCACAGATCACTAGGTAGCACAGTGAACAGAGTACTGGTCCTAGAGGCAGAAAGAACTGAGTTCAACTACAGCCTTGGACATTAACTGTGTGACCCTGAGGAAATTACTTAAACCTTCTTGCTTCTACAATTATGAAACTGAAATAAATTCTGCTTCTGTTTGCAAAGTTATTGTGAGGATGAAATGATATCATTATAATGTGTTTAATGAATGCTAGTTTGACTTCCCATCTCTCTCTTTGAAGGAAGGACTAGTTCAACCATGTAAAATACTGCTCTCACCGCAGTTGAAGAGTTATTTTATCACTCTGGCTTAAATTTCCTTATCAGTTAATTGAGAAAGTAAGCTTGTATAATATGCAAAGCTTTATTTATGTTGGTATGTTATGACTCTCTATATACATATTTGTGTGCATAATATAAATGCATATAAATATAAAATCTTATATATTATATGGATCATAAGGGCTAGGAAAAACAGTAAGAGATTACTTAGTTTTAGCTAGTTATTAGTAAATGATTGAAAAAATACATAATATTTAAGAAAGGTCTTGAAGACAGGCAACATTCAGGTAGTCCAAGAACAGATCTCAGTTTTTCTCATGAAACCCTAGATATGTCAAAGATGTGTAGAAAAATTAAGATGGCAGGATGTATTAGAACTGACATCATACTGAGATACAGGGTTTACAGCTACTCAATCATTAACTCTCTGTCCTTGAGGCATATCCACTTAACATCAGTAAAACTTCAGTTTCCTTGCATGTAAAGTGATTGACTTCATGAGAAATAATTGCTCATGTGTTTTACAGCTTGAAATCATTAGAATCTGAATTCTCTATTTCCTTGTGTGTGCATATATATATATATATATATGCTATAAATAAAATTGATGATGGTTCTAAGACAAAAGGTTCTAAGTGTTTATACGTATATGTATACACATTACATATATATATATATACACACAAATGAATAAACATATATATAAACACACACATATATATCTATCTGTATTTTCAAAATAAAATGATAAAATGACTTAGAAGAGTGAAAACTGTCCTCTGTCACAACTGAGTAATTTAAGTAAGTTTATAGAAGCAGGTTAGGGCACAACTGTCTGACAAAATGCTATTGTCACATTTCTATTTAAATGCAGATAGAGACAACCATAGTATCTCCTTACATATTTATAACAACTTGAAATTCTTATCCTCAGAAAGAGGAAAAATTAACTTGTATTTGGAAAAAGCCATTGGATTGTTCCTATCCCAGTCAAAAATGTTAATAAAAAAATCCCATTCCATTTCAGAGCAGACTATCAATAACTATAGCGGAGAAGTTATCCTGTCAACTATTCTATTAAAATTGAAAGCATTTTAATCATTTCACTCAGATTCTTATACCTGTTTAATCATTATACTATCTGTTTATATGGTAGACATGCATTAGCATATATTAAGTGCAATGCAGCAAAATCAAAATTCAAAATATGTCACACATTTTGAAAAGAAAGTAGAAAGGAATATACTCATTTACTTTTTAGAAATTTTAATTAATTAAGAACAATGCTACGGGAGAAGTTACCTGAGAGCAAACCTTATCACAGTGGCAGCTTTACAGATTAGGAAACATTATTATTCCAATTAAAAATATATATGTCTATTGTAGTAAAACACAGCTAACTTTATCCATATTAGGAATATTGAAAAGTCTTAAACCAAGAGGAAAAAATAAATTAAAAAAGCCTAAGTGAGACAATATGTCATGAAGATTATCTATTGTGACCAGACAAGAATGCAGGGAAGGTTTAATATTAGGAAAAACTATCTGCATAATTGATGATGTTGATAAAAAAGCATTAAAATATATGATATCAATAGATGGAGAAAAATCTTTGACAAAATAAAATACACATTTCTATTAAAATCACTGAAAAACATAGATATATGTGAATTTTTTTCTTAAAATGATAGGATGAAACTGCTTTCAAAAAGTATTTTTTTGTAATAAAGCTAAGCTGGAAGCCTTCCCTTAAGATCATGAATGAGGCAAAGATTCTCGTTATTATCAATATTATTAAACATGGAATTAGAAATGCTAGGAATAATAAAAGAAAGGAAATTCAAGTAAGCACAATGGATAAAGAGGCATTAAAACTATTTCTGTTTGCAGATGACATGATGATATATGTGGAAAATCTTAGCAATTCAACTAAAAATTATTTGAATGTAACAATAATTATAGAAAAGTAGTATATAAAATAAACTTACATATGGCGTTAGCATTATTATATATTACTAACAATGTCATATAAGATGAGATACATTCCATTTAAAATAACCACAGATAGAATAAAGTATCTGTGAGTATACCTGATAAAACAAAGGTAGAAACTACATAAACCTAATTTTAAAATATTTTTTATACAATGTAAGTTCTAAATAATTAGAAAAATCCTCTTATGGATGAACAGAGACAATATAATTAAAATGATAACTCAACTTAAACTAATATATAATCATATTAGTTTACATAAACATATATATGGGCATATACATATATATATATATTTAATGCCATCCCAATTAAGTTAATAAAAATTTTTCATTGAGGTATAAAAATAATTAAATTCATTTGAAAGGACAAAACATTAAGACTATCAAAAGAATTTATAAAAAAAATTGAAGATCTATCAGAACTAGGTTTAAAATTATATCACAAATCAATAATTATCAAAACTGTCACTGGCTAAAAAATAGAAATGCAGATCAATGAAACAGAACAGACATGCAACAAACAGCAGTAAAAGACTATAGCAATCTAGTATTTGACAAATGTATAGATCTAGGTTTTGAGAATTAGAAATATCACTATTTGGTAAAAAGCTCTTTGGATGTCTGGAAAGTAGTTTGTCAGAAACCTGGTATTGATCGATATCTTATACCATTCACTAAGATAAAATAAAAAATGATATATGATCGAGGCCTAAAAGAAGATATCATAAGTGAATTAGAATGGAGAAAAACATTTCCTATCAGATTTATTGTAGGAGAGGAATTTACAAGTCTACCATAGATAAAAAACATTGTGAAGTGTAAAATGGAAAAATTGGGGTACATTACATATCTTTCTCTGGAAGCATATGGCATTTTTTGATATGAGCCTGTTGTGGTTGTTTTGGATCTTGTTGACTTTTGCTAAGTTTTTCACAGTTGTTCATTGTACAGTGTGCCTATTACTGCATATGATATTCTTCTGGTTCTGCTTATTTCACTCTTTTTCAGTTCATATGAGTGTTTCCAGACTTTTCTGAGTTTCTCCTCTTCATCATTTCTTTTAGCACAATAGTATTCCATTGTAATCATATACTAGAATTTACTCAGCCATTCCCCAGTTGATGAATATCCCATTACTCTCTATTTCTTTGCCCATGCAAAAAGAGTTACTTTAAAAAACCAAGAGTATTTTCAAGGGCTCATGATGAAAAATGCCATCTTCCTCTAGGAAAAGAACTAATAAAATCTGAATAAAAACTGAACTATATTATATTTCACTTACTTCATTTTTTTGGAGCTCTTTCACAAATTGATTAGAAAAATGTTTTACATGACTATTCATGTAGAATCTATATAAGATTGCTTTCTGTTGCGGGGACAGGGAAGGAAAATGGAAGGGTATTGGGAAAGAGTAAGAAACTTTAAAAATCAAATTTTTTTAAAGTATACTAGCATTTTATATACAAATTGGGGAAATAAAATGTTCCCCAAATTAAAGAATATTAGTCATTACCATCCAAAGATGGTAGCATTTTACATGTTGATTTTAATGATGTTATGGGTCCTAGAAAAAAATGGAAATATGGTTGGGGTTGCAAAAGTAGTTAAACGGTCAGTCTGTATCTATTGTAAAGTGAAGTTGCTGAATTAAATAATAATTTCCTCTGAATGTTAAGATTTTGGTAACAAATATATAAATGGTTATGAGAAACACTGAAGAACAAAAGAAAGTATATTTCAATATTGAGCTCTCAAATAATTCATCCATATACAGTTTTGAGGGTATGGATATTGATGTGAATTCATTTAATGGTCATGGATTATATGAGGAAGAAAGCATATGCCATCAATGAAATTCCAAGATAAAACATTAAATACAATATCAAGAAATGAAATTTATCTATCATTTAAAAGATATTTTACAAAAAAATCACTACTATGAATATCATCTTATTTTTCACTCTTCTAAGTAGAAAATCTACCACCCTGTAATAACAAAACAGTATTAAAGGCATTAATAGAGTTTATTTGCAAAATTACCAGTCTTATAATGAAAGTGATTTCTCAACTATGACTTAGCTGTTTTATCTCTCTCCAAATTGTTGTATTAAAACATTTGCCTTTATAAAAGATAACAACAAAAGGTCTAGTTATACGATTTAAGGGATAATTAGAAATTATGATTTTACCTGAAACTTAATCACTTCTGACCTTTCACTGCCTTATGTTTACAAATGTAATTAATATTTAATTCCAGTTTTCTTTAGAAAAAAATGAACATATGAGTAAGATATTGTCTTCCAAGAAGTGTTAACCCAGCAGCTTATGTATGAGTGACTCTTTATATTCATATCATTTTCATTTCCCTTCTGAAATTAAGATCTATGAGAAATGAAAGTAAAGGCTATAATTCAGATATGAGGAATGTTGGAAAGGAAGTTAACTATGCTCCTCTATTTGGGAAATTTCAGGAACCAAAGACAAGTCTTACATTAAGTTGATCTAACTAGTATTTTATTCATTTTTAATTAAGATTAATTAATTAATTAATTTAGAATATTTTGTCATGGTTACATGATTCATGTTCTTTCTCTCCCCTTCTCCCACACCCTTCCAATAGCTAATGAGCAATTCCACTGGGTTTTACATGTGTCATTGATGAAGACCTATTTCCATATTATTAATATTTGCACTAGACTGACTGTTTAGTCTACGTCTCCAATCATATCCTCATTGAACCATGAGATTAAGCAAATGTTTTTCTTCTGTGTTTCTGCTCCCACAAATTTTCTCTGGATGTAGATAGCATTCTTTCTCATAAGTCCCTCAGAATTTTCCTGGATCATTGCATTGCTGCTAGTAGAGAAGTCCATTACATGAACATCCCCTCATTTTCCAATTTTTTGTCACCACAAAAACCTTGGATATAAAGTCTTTTTCCTTATTATCTCTTTGGGATATAAGGCAGGGATGGTATAGCTAGATCAAAGGGCAGGCATTCTTTTAAATCACTTTGTGCATAGTTCCAAAGTGCCCTTCAAAATAGTGGGACCAATTCACAATTCCGCCAGCAATGCATTACACTAGTGTCCTAATTTTGCTACATCCACCACAACATTTATTACTTTCTTTTGGTGTCATATTAGCCAATCTTCTAGGTGTGAGGTCCTGTCTTAGAGTTGTTTTGATTTGCAATTCTCTAATTATAAGAGATTTAGAAAACTTTTTCAAGTGTTTATTGATACTTTTGATTTTGTTATTTGAAAATTGTCTATTCATGTCCCTGGCCCATTTATTTATTGGGGAATGGCTTGATTTTTTTCCTACAGTTGATTTAGATCCTTATAAATTTGAGTATTAGACCTTTGTCAGACATTTTAGTTATAAAGATTTTCCCCAATTTCTTGCTTCCCTTCAAATTTTGATTGCATTGGGTTTTTTTGTACAAAAAAATTCTTAATTTAATATAATTGAAATTATCCATTTTACATTTTGTAATATTATCTATCCCTTGTTTGGTCTTAAAATCTTTCCTTTCCCATAGATCTGAAAGGCATATTATTTTATGTTCAACTTATTTACATATATGTTCCTTCTTTATATTAGTCATTCACCCATTCTGAATTTATCTTGGTGTAGGATGTGAGATGTTAATCTAAACCTAATCTCTACCATGCTGTTTTCCAATTTTCCCAGCAGTTTTTTTTATAAAATAGTGGATTTTTGACCCAAAAGCTCAGATCTTTGTATTTACTGTACTCTATCTTGCTGAAGTAATTTACCTCAAGTCTATTCCATTGATTGTCCCTTCTGTCTCTTAGTCAGTACCATATTGTTTTGATGACCACTACTTTATAGTATAATTTAAGATCTGGTACTGCTAGGCCCAATCCTTCACATTTTTTTTTCCATTAGTTCCCTTGATATTCTTGATCTTTTGTTCTTCCAAATAAACTTTGTTGTATTTTTTTCTAATTCAGTAAAAATGTTTTTTGGTACTTTTATAGGAATGGTAAATTAATTTGCATGGTATTGTCATTTTTATTATCTTGACCTACCAATGAGCAATTAATGTTTTTCCAATTGTTTAGACCTATTTTTAATTGTGTGGAAAGTGTTTTGTATTTGTGTTCATATAATTCCTGTGTTTGTCTTGGCAAATAGATTCTTAAATATTTTATATTGTCTAGGGTCATTTTAAATGGAATTTCTTTAACTCTTGCTGCTGAGATGTTTTGGAAATATATAACAATGCTAATAATTTACGTGGGTTTATTTTGTTTCCTGAAACTTTGCTAAAGTTGTTGATTATTTCCAATAGCTTTTTAGTTGATTCTCTAGGATTCTTTAAGCAGACCATCATATCATCTGCAAAGAGTGATAGTTTAGTATCCTCATTACATATTTTAATAACTTCAATTTTTTTTCTTCTCTGATTGCTACTACTAGTTTTTCTAGTACAATGTTAAATAAAAGAGGTGATAATGGGCATCCTTGTTTCACTCCTGATATTATTGGGAAGGCTTCTAATTTATCCTTATTTCAGATGATCCTTGCTGATGATTTCACATATATATACTGCTTATTTTTCATAAAGACCCTGCTATTCTTATACTTTCTAGTGCTTTCAATAGGAATGAGTTTTGTATTTTGTAGAGGCCTTTTCTGTATCTATGAGATAATCATGTGATTTTTGTTGGTTTGGTTGTCGATATGGTCAATTATGTGGATGGTTTTCCTAATATTAAACCATTCTTGCATTCCTGGTATGAATCCCACCTGATCATAGTGGATAAACGTCATGATCACTTGCTGGAGTCTTTTTGCTTATATTCTATTTAAGATTTTTGCATCCATGTCCATTAAGGAGATTGGTCTATAGTAGTGATTCCCAAAGTGGGTGCCACCACCCCCTGGTAGGTGCTGCAGCAATCCAGGGGGGCTATGATGGCCACAGGTGCATTTATCTTTCCTATTAATTGCTATTGAAATTTTAAAAAAATAATTTTCAGGGGCCGTAAGTAATTTTTTTCTGGAAAGGGGGCTGTAGACCAAAAAAGTTTGGGAACTACTGGTCTATAGTTTTCTGTCTCTGTTTTTGGATTGCCTAGCTTTGGAATCAGTACCATATTTGTGTCATGAAAGGAATTTTGCAGAACTCCTTCTTTGCTTATTTTGTCAAATAGTTTGTATAGTATTGGGAATAGTTGTTCTTTAAATTTTTGATAGATTTCACTTGTGAATCCATCTGGCCCTGGTAATTTTTTCTTAGGGCGTTCTTTGATGGCTTGTTCAATTTCTATTTCTGATATAGGATTAAGTATTCTAATTCCTCTTCTCTTAATCTAGGCAATTTATATTTTTGTAAATATTAATCTATATCACCCTGATTGACCTATTTGTTGCCATATAATTGGACAAAATAATTCTTAACAATGTAGTACAGAGAGAGGGGGTCATAATAATTTTTTCAAGCTTTGGCTGAGTTCTGAAATCAGTTAGGGGTTTGGAATCCTCTCCCTCAAGATTCCAAAGCCCTAACTGATTTCAGAACTCAGCCAAAGCTTGAAAAAAACTATCATGACCCCCTCTCTCTGTACTACAACAATTACCTGAGTTTTCTCTTCATTAAAGTCAATGTTGCCTTTTTCATCTTTGATACTGATAATTTGGATTTATTCTTTCCTTGTTTTTATTAGATTAACCAGTATTTTATCTTTTTATTTGTTTTTTCAAAGCACCAGCTCCTCATTTTATCTATTAAATCAATAATTCTTTTACTTTCAATTTTATAAATTTCCTCTTTAATTTTTAGGATTTCTAATTTAGTTTTTATCTGGAGATTTTTAATTTGTTCTCTTTGTAGTTTTTTTAATTTTCAAGCCCAATTCTTTGACCTCTGCCATCCCTAATTTGTTAATATATGCACTCAAGGATATAAATTTCCCCCTGAGTAGTACTGCTTTGGCTATATCCTATAGATTTTGATAGAATGTCTTATCTTCGTCATTCTCTTCAATGAAATTATTAATGGTTTCTAATATTTGTTCTTTAATCAACCAATTTTGTAGAATCATATTGTTTAATTCCAATTAATTTTTGATTTGCCTCTTCATTTTAAGAAGGGAAGAAGAGAAATGGTTTGCAAGCAGGTGAAAGAGAGAGATTTTGCAAAGGGAGAGATTTGATGGAACTGACCACATGCTGTGGAACTGAGGAGGCTATGTTGTAGAACATAGAAAAGGAGAAAAAAAGTGAGCACAGGCAGTTAAGGAGTGGGTCTTAGGGATTCTGTACCTGAAACAGTCTGTAGCTGTGATTTCCTCTCTCTCCATCTTGGTTAATTGAGGAAGTTTTTTCGTTTCCTATCACCAGAGCCAAATACCTTGATCCCAGCTATTCCTGACTGGAAAAAAATCTCTTCATTTACTTGAAATTATCACTGTCCCTGCAAGCTGGAAGTACCTGTCAACTCAGAAGACCTGTGACGAGACAAACCTGTACAAACTGCCTATGGTGAGAAGGCCAGAAGTCAACTTGGGCCTAAGCCTACTATGGCTGAACTGTTACATAAAGGGTTCACCCTGAATATACTTAGAAGACATATTCATATTACTAAAGTAATATGGGAGATTAAATAAAGTCAAGAACTAGTCAGTTATGGGAAAATAGACAGATAGAGTAGGAATTAGGGCATGTGAAAGAAAACAAAGAAATCTCTATGCGAAGATCTTAGAAGATGGGACATTAGCTAGAACCCTTAGAGTTAGGGAATCCTAATTCATTAATCCTCTCCTTTGTCTTACCATGTTTCCAAAAATAAACTCCTGTCCCATTTTTAAAACCTGTCTGGAAATTTAAACTGAGAATTGGTCGTTGAGAGGAGGCTCATAAACCTTCTCACTGTGGGGGTACCGAGGAACCAATAAAACTTTGGTGTCTCAATATTATTATCACCATCACATCAAAGAATCTACATTATATCATCATGTACCCTTACTAAGTATTATTTTATTGCATTATGATGTGAAAAGGTTGCATTTATTATTTCTGCTTTTTTGCATTTCTTTGCAATTTTTTATGACCTAGTACATGGTTAGTCTTTTTGAATGTACCATGTGCTGCTGAAAAGAAGGTGTATTCTTTTTGTCCCTATTTATTTTTCTCCATATATCTATTAACTCTAATTTTTCTAAGATGTCATTCACATCTCTTAACTCTTTCTTATTAATTTTTTGGTTTGATTTATTTAGATTTGATAGAGGCAGTTTCAGGTCTCCCACTGGTATAGTTTTACTATCTATTTCCTCCTTAAGCTCCACCAGTTTCTCCTTTAGAAAATTGGATGCTATACCATT
Source organism: Gracilinanus agilis (assembly GCF_016433145.1). Classification (NCBI taxonomy): domain Eukaryota; kingdom Metazoa; phylum Chordata; class Mammalia; order Didelphimorphia; family Didelphidae; genus Gracilinanus; species Gracilinanus agilis. Next base: position 551,312,893 of record NC_058132.1, on the reverse strand, counting down.
TTGTGCATACATGTTGAGTACTAATATTTCCACATTGTCTATACTGCCTCTTATCAGGATGTTATTATCTTCTGTATCTCTTTTAAACAGATCTATTTTACTTTTGCTTTGTCAGATATCATGATTGCAAATCTTGTCTTCTTTTCCTCAGTTGATGCCCAACAGATTTTGCTCCAGCCTTTTCCCTTTTCCCTGTGTGTGTCTACCTGCCTCATGTGTGTTTCTTGTAGATGACATATGATAGGATTTTGGTTTCTAATGCACTCTGCTATTTGCTCTCATTTTATGGGTGAGTTTATCCCATTCACATTCAGAGTTATGATTCCATTTTATAGGTCAGTTGATCCCATTCACATTCAGAGTTTATGATTACCACCTGTGTATTTCCCATCATTTTGATTTCTTCTCCTAATCTTGCCCTTTCTTCTTTCACTACTTCCTTCTATACACATTTTGCTTTTTTCACTCCCCCTAATACTCACCCTTATTTTTCTTTCCTTTCCACCCTCTTCCTCATTATTTCCCTCTTATTTTTGTTTAGGGTCCATAAAATCCCCTCCCCCCTCACTTTCCCACTCTTTAGGTGCTCCCCATCCCACTAGCCCTTTGGTTTTTCCCTCTCAACTTCCCTATAGGGTAAGATAGAATTTGATACCCCAATGCATCTGGATGCTCTTCCCTCTCAGAACTGATTCCACTGAGAGTAAAGTTTAAGTATTACCTGTTACAACTTTCTTATAACAGTATTCTTCCCCTCCCTCTCCCATGTACCTCTTTATGAGGCATAATTTATCCTATTTTTCTTCTTCCTTTAAGTTTCTCTTGATGTCGTCTTCTATTCCCCAACCCTTTTTTTATTTTTACATATCATCTTAGAGCACTTAATACCCCAAATTCTACTTATGAATAAGTCTTCTAATTAATATGATAGTGATTACAATTTTTGAGAGTTACAAATATCATTTTTCCATATAGGAATATAAATCCCTTGACTTTCCTGAAGCCCTTAAAATTTTTTGTTTCCCCTCTTTCTTGTTTACCTTTTCATGTTTCTCTTGAATTTTTTATTTGATATCAAATTTTCTCTTTATTTCTGGAATTTCCTTTACAAATACTTGAAAATCTTCTATTTTGTTAAATGTCCATATTTTCCCACAAAAGTATATAATCAGTTTTGAAGGATAGGTTATCTTTGATTGTAGACCCAATTCTCTTATCTTTCTGTATATCATATTCCAAGGCTTGTGGTCCTTTAATTTTGAGGCTGCCAGAACCTCTTGAATCCTGATTGGTGCTCCTTGACATTTGATTTATCTGTTTCTGACTTCTTGCAATATTTGGTCCTTAGCTTAGAAGCTCTTAGGTTTGGCAATTACATTCCTGGGGGTTGTCTTTTGAGGACTTAATGTAGAGGGTGATCTAATCTATGAACTCTTTCAATGTCTATTTTTCCCTCTTTTTCAAGAATATCAGGGCAGTTTTCTTGGATAATTTCTTGAAATATGAAGTCAAAATTTCTGTTTTTTTCCCCTAGATTATTTAGATACACCTATGATTCACAAATTGTCTCTCTTGGACCTGTCTTCTTCTCAATGAGATATTTCATGTTTCCTTCTCTTTTGTCATTCTTTTGACTTTGTTTTATTAATTCTTGCTGTCTTGTGAGTTCATTATCTTCTACTTGCCCAATTCTAGTCTTTAAAGAATGGTTTTCAGTTATGATCTTTTGATTTTCCTTTTTCAGTTTCTATTTTTCATGGCTTCCAGGAGGTCAATTCTGCACTGTAATTTACTTATAATTTCATGTGATTTCTGGGCTTCTTTTTCCAAGTGGGAGATTCTGTCTTCTGAAATGTTATTTTATTTTTAAACTATTTCCGATTTTTCTTGCTAAGCTCCTTCTATTTTTCTTACTTTGTTTTTGAACTAAAATTTGAGTTCCTCAAGTGCTTGTAACCAATTTCCATTTCTTTTTTGGAAAGTTTACATGTGTTTCCTTGTTTGTCACTTTCTGCTGTCTCGTCTATAATCTTCTGTTTTTCTCCATAGAAGTTATTCGTGGTCAGAGGCTTTTTCTTACATTTTTGGATGTTGTAGCTTGTAGTTCTTGGGTGTTGGTAGCCATTGCTGTGTGAGTTTTTTCTTCCCTTCCCAGCCAGAGGTCTAAGTGAGGAGGGAAGGCAGCTCTTTCTATATTAAGCTACAGAGTGGTTTTTTCCCTGATACTATTTTTCAGTCTCTGTCTCACCTGGTCTATGTAGACTCTTTCTGCCCTATGTCTGCACCCAAGCTCTATGTTCTTCAGCCTCCTGGCATCTGAAGTCTTGCTGCCCTCAGGACTAAGTCTGTGGTGTCCTCAGCCAGCCACCCCAAGAACCTAGAAATTGCCCCACTCTCCCTCTGACTCTGGTAACATAGGTAGAGTGAGGGAGGGGTGATCAGGTTGCTCTTTGGTAAGAGTAATTTATGCCCTTATAGCATGGAAATGCCCAAACCCTGCCTCCCTTCAAGGCTGCTCACTACATTAGAGCCTTTTCACTCATCTGATTTTGATTTTTGTCCCTTTGAGGCACTTTATATAAATGCGTGATAAGAAGAAGAAGACCCTTGCTTCTACTTTGCTACCATCTTAACCCAGAATTCTAACTAACCAGTATTTTCTAATTGTATACAGGTTTATTTTTTTAGTGGATATAGTTTTTTTTAATAATTTATTTTCCCAATTTCATGCAATAAGTTTTCCATATATTTTTTTCTGAAATTACAAGATTCATATTGTCTCCTTCTCTCCCTTACCTCCCCCCTCACTGAGATGGTAATTAATTTGATCTAGTTTACAATGTATTTTCATGCAAAACATTTCCTTGTTGGTCACTGTTGTAAGAGCATACCCATATAAAGTCAAAACAAAAATATAAATAAGCTAATATGAAAGGTAATCTACTTTGCCAACAGTTCTTTCTCTGGAGGTGTATCAAATTCTTTTTCATAAGTCCTTCAGAATTGGTCCAGATCATTTTATTGATGAGAGTAGCTAAATTTTTTACAGTTGATAATTTTATAATATTGCTGTTACTGTGTACAATGTACCCCAGGTTCTGATTATTTCACTCTACATTTGTTCATGTAGACATTTCCAGCTTTTTTGAAATCATCCTGCTTATCATTTATTAGTATTTCACCAACAATATATGCCAAATATTTTAGTCATTTCCCAACTGATGAACATTCCCTTGAATTCCAAATCCTAGCCACCACAAAAATTGCTGCTAGAAATATTTTATACAAATAGATCCTTTTCTCTTCTCAATAATCTCTTTGATATACATAGTAGTACATATATATACATATATATGTGTATATATATATATATATATATATATATATATATATATATATATATATATCCACCCACTGCTTGGGTGTTACTCTGGTGCCTGTGAAATGTCAAAAGACACAAAGGAAAATGGCTGCTAGGTAGCATAGTGGAAGAGCACCAGGCCTAGAGTTGGGAGATCCTGGGTTCAAATCTGGTCTCAGAGTGTTCCTAACTGTGTGACCTTGGGCAAGTCACTTAACCCCATTGCCTAGCCCAGCCCAACTGCACCGCTGACTTGGTGCACAATATTGATTCTAAGATGGAAGGTAAGGGTTTAAAAAAATCATAAAAAAAGATAGAATGGAATGGAAGTCAGAACTCTGGGAGATTATAGCCAATGATCTAGGGCTAGAAGGCATGTTTAGAGGTTACCCCCGCCTTCTATATAGGGGGAAACTGAGGCCCAGGGAGGTGAAGAGATTTGTTCCAGATCATGCAGGTGACCACTGGGCTTTGTCCCCATGTCCTCTAACTCCAGAGTCATTATTTTGTCTGGAAAAGATTTGTAATGAGATTTATGATTATAAAGATTATTTACTTATGATTATAAAGATTTGTGAGAGGAGAGAGGAGAGGAGAGCATTATACAGATGGGGAAAAGACAGCCAGAGGTAAACCCATCTGCAGGATTTGGCTCGACATTGAAGTTTGTGTATTTTAACTTTATAGTGTGTTAGAAGACGTCTTCCTGTGTCCTCTAGGAAACCTTCAAGTTTGACGTTTCCTCATCGCTCTGGTTCGTCTTCTGAGTCAAACCCACAAAGTTTGGTGCCCGAGAAGATAGTTTGGAGGGTCCTGGGGGCTTGGGCTGGCTCATAATTCTTCCCTTGGCTCTCCTGCGCTACAGTTGAGGTCACTGTGATTTCCTGTTACCTTGTAATAATTTATGGCCAGTCTAATGTACGGGCTGCATGAGCTCATCTGTATTACAAGCTATTGTTTTACTGGAGTAACAGGAAATGTTCCCTGGCATCACCGCTGGGTGATTTATGGCTTCCAGCATCCCTGAAATTGGGAAGGACCCAAGTACGAGCCTGTTTCCCTGGGGTGGGGGTGGGGAAATGCCAGACAAAGAGGAAGGGGGTTTGGCTATTTGCAAGAGGCAGAGTTGAGTATTTTTTAGCACAGAGAAAGGGAAATTTTAGAAACCAAACCAGACACTTTCCTTCCTCTCTTCTCCCTCTTCATCATGGTATAGTGAGAAGAATATTGAATTTGTGCCCAACAACTGACTGCTCTGCCCTGCCCAATTCCTCTGACTCAAGAGACAGCATGGTCTAATGGACTGAGTTCTGTACTTGGAATCTGAATGACCTGGATTCTAATTCTGCCTCAGACAGTGCCCAGCTTTGGGATTTGGGGAAAGTAATTTATTTATTTTCTTTGAGCCTCAGTTTCCTCACCTGTAAAATGAAGGGGGAGTAGGTTAGAGGGCCTCTAAAATCCCATCTGGATCTAAATTTATCATCTGATGAATCTTTAGAACAAAACCACCTTCCCTTACCATCATTCCTCTATTAAGTTCCTTAAAAGTATATTATTTATATGTATAAACCAGACTGAAATGCTTGTCAACTCCGGGATGGGGGAAGGAAAAAGGGAGGGAGACAACATGAATCATGTAACTTTGGGGGAAAAAAGTATTTTATGAATGGGGGCAACTAGGTGGCTCAGTGGATTAAGAGCCAGGCCTAGAGACAGGTTCAAATCTGGCCTCGGACATTGCCTAGCTGTGGGACCCTGGGCAAGTCACTTAACCTCCACTGTCTAGCCCTTAGTGCTCTTCTACCTTGAAATCATATATAGTTTTGATTCAAAGAGTTTTAAAAAAGTACATTAATAAGACCTTTGAGGGTAGGGACTGTCTCACCTTTTAATTTATATTCCCGGTGCCTTAGCGCAGTGCCAGACACATAGTAGGTCTTTAATAAATGTTCCAGGCATTCTGCTACGTGTTTGGAATATACATACGAGTAAAACAAAAAGAAAAAATAGGGGGCAGCTGGGTAGCTCAGTGGATTGAGAGCCAGCCTAGAGACGGGAGGTCCTGGGTTCAAAGCTGGCCTCAGACACTTCCCAGCTGTGTGACCCTGGGCAAGTCACTTGACCCCCATTGCCTACCCTTACCACTCTTCTGCCTTGGAGCCAATACACAGTATTGACTCCAAGATA
>NC_058132.1:551295951-551306509 GCF_016433145.1 Gracilinanus agilis | reverse complement strand
TTCATTTGGAATAACAAAAGATCAAGAATATCAAGGGAAATAATGAAAAAAATGTGAAGGAAGGGGGCCTAGCAATACCAGATATTAAACTATACTATAAAGCAGCAGTCATCAAAATGGTATGGTACTGACTAAGAGACAGAAGAGAGGATCAATGGAATAGATTTGAGGTAAGTGACTTCAGCAAGACAGTGTATGATAAACCCAAAGAACCCAACTTTTAGGACAAAAATCCACTATTTGACAAAAACTGCTGGGAAATTTGGAAAACAATATGGGAGAGATTAGATTTAGATCAACACCTCACACCCTACACCAAGATTAATTCAGAATGGATGAATGACTTGAATATAAAGAGGGAAACTATAAATAAGTTAAGTCAACACAGAATAGTATACTTGTCAGATCTCTGGGAAAGAAAAGATTTTAAAACCAAGCAAGACTTAGAGAAAATTAAAAAATGTAAAATAAATTATTTTGATTATATCAAACTAAAAAGCTTTTGTACAAACATAAAGAATGTAGCCAAAATCAGAAGGGAAACAACAAATTGGGAAAAAAACCTTATAACAAAAATCTCTGACAGGGGTCTAATTACTCAAATATACAAGGAGTTAAATCAATTGCATAAAAAATCAAGCCATTCCGCAATTGATAAATGGGCAAGGGACATGAATAGGCAATTTTCAGATAAAGAAATCAGAAGTATCAATAAGCACATGAGAAAGTGTTCTAAATCTCTCATAATTAGAGAAATGCAAATCAAAGCAACTCTGAGATATCACCTCACACCTTGGCTTAGTTAATGAATGTTGGAGGGGATGTGGGGACATTGGGACATTAAAGCATTGCTGGTGGAGTTGTGAACTGATCCAACCATTCTGGATGGCAATTTGGAACTATGCTCAAAGGGCTATAAAAGAATGCCTGCCCTTTGATCCAGCCATACCATTGTTGGGTTTGTACACCAAAGAGATCATAGATAAACAGACTTGTACAAAAATATTTATAGCCGTGCTTTTTGTGGTCGCAAAAAACTGGAAAATGAGGGGATGCCCTCCATTTGGGGAATGGCTGAACAAATTGTGGTATACGCTGGTTATGGTATACTATTGTGCTCAAAGGAATAATAAACTGGAGGAATTCCATGTGAACTGGAAAGACTTCCAGGAATTGATACAGAGTGAAAGGAGCAGAGCCAGAAGAACATTGTACACAGACTGATATGCTGTGGTAAAATAGAATGTAATGGACTTCTGTACTAGCAGCAATGCAATGACCCAGTACAATTCTGAGGGATTTATGGAAAAGAACACTACCCACATTCAGAGGAAGAACTACAGGAGAGGAAACACAGAAGAAAAGCAACTGTTTGAACACATGGGTTGATGAGGACATGATTGGGGATGTAGACTTGAAACTACCACACCAATGCAACTCTCAACAATTTGGAAATAGGTCTTGATCGATGACACATGTTAAAATCAGTGGAAATGTGTACTGGCTATGGGTGAGGGAGGGGATGTTGGGGGTGAAGGGGAAAGTAGGAGTATGAATCATGTAACCATATTAACTTTTCAAAAAAACAAATAAATAAACAAATAAATAAATACATTTAAAAATGTTTGGTAGAATTCATTTGTGGATCCATTTGGACTTGGAGACTTTTTTTCTCAGGGAATTTATTGGTGGCTTGTTCAATTTCTTTTTCTTTTTCTGAGATGAAGTTAGTTAAAATTCTATTTCCAGTTCTGTTATTTCAGTTTTAAATTTTTGTAAAAATTTAATCATTTCATTTTCATTATCAAATTTATTAGTTTCCTTTTCATTGGTAGTTAATTCATCTTATTCTTTTTTGATAATTATGCTTTGGTTTTCTGTACTTTCTTTAAATTATTGAATGGTTTCATAAGCTATTAATCCAAGTGGGATGTATGCCTTGGAATGCTAAGATGACAAGGGCTATTGAGGATGGTTGTAACCATGGTATGTAAGGGGGAATCCCCCAAGCAGAAGAATTACTGACTTTTTGGGGAGCTAGGGATGTGGGTGGTGCTAACCAAACACTCCTAGGCCTAGCAGTACCTCCTACCAGCAGATTCTTGTGCTTTTATCCTGTAAATTTATATGATATCTATTCCAGACTGACTCTCATAGAAACAGACTACTAAAGCTGCAGAAAGATCTTGTAGGCAATTAATAGAGACAAACCATCATCTCTACACACCTTCAATTAACTATTATCAGTAATCCATCTAAAGCTTTCTCATTTAATTTATTAGTTAGTTATTAGAGCTATAAATAAGATTGCCCCTTCAGGGTTAAGCCAGCCCAAAGTTCAACTAATTAGCTATAGATTCCTCCTAATCCCTTTTTCCTTTCAAGACCCTCCTTCCCATTTGATTCAACTTGTTATTAAAAGAGTTATATCCTTAAGACAGATAGCATTTGAATTCTTCAGTTAAGAAGGCCATTGTCAATTGACTTACCCTGAGAAATTCTCCATATTCCAGCAGGATTGGCAGTTGTCTAGGGGAGTGTGCTGTGTGGGTCCTTTCTGATTTTATCATTAATACTTGATTGTGGACTTCACTCTTTATCCAGAAACATCTTCTCTTGTGGAAATGCTCTTTATCTCAAAGAAACCATGGAGTTGAGAGAGAATCTATCAATTCCTTTCAGGGAAACCAACTGGCTTTTGCCTTCAAGTAAGAGCAAACACAACCAGGGACATCTTAGGAGAGAACCTTTAACTGTTACAGTCTCTCCTATACCCATCCCCCACTTCAAGGCTGTGAGCCTGCAGTTTTCAACCCTCTGAAGCCTGCTTTGATCTTACAGTTTATAATTAATTGTTTTCACCTAATCAAGTTCTAGTTTTATTTATTATTTCAATGGTTTTCTTATTGTTAATTTAATTAATCTCACCTTTCATCAAAAAGATTTCTATTTTGTTGTACATTGGGAATATTTAATTTGTTTTTCCAGTTTTTTGAATTGCGTGCCCAATTCATTAATCTCTTCTTTCTCTATTTTATTGATTTAAGATTTTAAAAACATAAAATTTCCCCTAAGCTCTGCTCTAGCTGTTTGCTATAAATGTATTAATTAAATTATTTATTGCTTCTATTATTTGTTTTTTTCACACACTTATTCTTTCATATTAGAGTATTTGGTTTTTAATAAATATTATTTATTATGGAATTGAAATTTATTTATCTTTTATAAAAATGATCTTTTATTAAATGTAATTTTATTGCATTATGATCTGAAAAAAAAGATGTATTTACTATTTCTGCTTTTCTACATTTGCTTGTAATGTTTTGTTATGCCTTAATTCATGATAAGTTTAGTGTAGGTGTCATTAACACCGACAATAATGCATATACCTTTTTACTTAAAATTAATTTTCTCCAGATTTATATTATATCTAATTTTTGTAAAATTCTACATTTATCCTTAACTTCTTTCTTGTCTACTTTTTCGTTATATTCATCTAGTTTTGAGAGAGAAACTTATGGTTCACATAGATTTTTTGTTTGAATATAAAAATTTCTTTTCATCTCTGGTCTTTTATTAAGGAGTACTTGAAAGTTCCCAATTTTAGTAAATATTGTTTTCCTCTGAAATGTTATACTCAATTTCACTGGGTAGGAAACTTGGTTATAATACTAGCTTCTTTTCATTCAGGAATAACCTATTCCAAGTCCTCTGATACTTTGTTGTAAAAGCTGCTAAATGCTGTGTAATCCTGATTATTGTTCCATGATATTTGAATCTTTGTTTTCCTATAGTTTCTTATATGATATTTTCTTCTTGTCTTGGGAGCTCTAGATTTTTGGCAATAATGTCCCCAGAAACTTTCATTTTTGGATTGCTTTCTGAAGGATTTGGGGGAATTTTTTCAATTCCCATTTTACCCATTAATTCAAGGATATTAGGATAGTTTTCCTTGATAGTTTATTAAAATATGATGGCCAGGTTTATTTGTTCTGGTTTTTAAATACTTCAATAATTCTTAAATTATCTCTCCTTAACCTAATTTCAAGGACAGTTGTTTTTCCCTTGAAATTTTCACATTTTCTCTTATTTTTTAGTCTTTAATTGTTTTATTATTTCTTGCCCTTAAATTAAGCAGAAAAATGTCAATCTATATTATAGAAAAATTATGGCACCATTGGAGTAGTGATAAAATGCTTGAGTGGATAATTGTACCAGAGAATCAAGTAAAGAACAAGCTAAAGCAATTAACAACTTAATAAGACTCACAAAAATAAAATAAATTGAGAGTAATTATCAATATTTCTCTATAACATTATAAAATGCAGGAGGAAGAAATAGAAATGAAAATTCCATTTAAAATCACTACTAAAATATTAAGTATTAATAAAAATATTAAATACTTGGCTATCAATTTATCATGAAAAACTAAAGGATCAGATGACCAATTACAAAATAAAAACAGAACTGAACATTTGAAGAAATGTTAATTGTTCATGAATTAGCTGAGCCAGTATAATAAAAAATTGACTATTCTATCTAAATTAGTTTATTTAATGCCATATAAATAAAACTACCAAAGAATTACTTTATAGAGATATCTAAAATAATAACAAAATTCATCTGAAAGAAGAAAAGATAGTAACATTTTCATCATTTTCCAAAATGATTTAGAGTGATATTATAACTAAATTAAGGGAATATGAAAAAATTATCAGTAAATAAAAAGAAACAGTTTATTACAAAACAAGACACAGAGTAGATTATGGGAAGTAACATGGGTGATTTTTTTTACATGAGATTATTAACAATTGCAGCCAAACTCGGAAGGAAATCAGGGAATAGGGGTGCGAGGAGAATAGTGCAAATGTCCCTGATAAAGTCCTCATTTTTCAAATATATTCAGAGGTAAGCCAAATTTAAAAGTATTAGTTATTCCCCAATTGACAAATCATGAAAAAAGATATGAATAGATAGTTTTCAGTAGAAGAAATCAGTATCAATAATCATATGAAAAATGCTCAAAATCATATTGAGTAGAGAAATATAAATTAAATGAAATGTGAGATATCCTCTCACAATTATCACTTTGATTAACATGGCAAGAAAAAAATGATAAATGATAGGTGGATGTGGATAAACTGGTACACTCTGGCACTTTTGGTAGAGTTTTGTATCTGTTCAATTATTCTGGAGAACAAAATGGAAATTATAACCAAAAGATTATAAAACTATAAAAGCCTTGACCCGGCAATACCAATATTAGATCTGTTTCCCCCAAAATATCAAAGAGAATAGAAAGTGACCTATACATTATGAGAAATTATAAAAGTTCTTTTTGTGATGGAAAAGATTTGGAAATTTAAGGAATGCTCATCGGCAGTGATGGGCAAACTATTCCCCACGGGCCAGTTCCAGGCTTTAGTTTGCCCATCACTGCCTTAAGAAATTCCCTAATCACTATATCTGGAGGCTCACGAGGAATGACTGAACATGTGCCATATGATTATTATGGAATTCTATTATGTCACAAGAAATAATGAATGGGGTAGTATCAAAAAGATCTAAGTTTTTCATTAACTGATGCAAATGAAGTGAACAGAACCAGTAGAACACAATACAAAATAAAAACAATGTTGTAAGGATCATCAACCTTGGAAGACTTTGCTATTCTGATTAAGACAATGATCCAAAAGAATTACCAATGGACCCACAATGATACATTATCTATATCTAAAGAGAGAACTGATGTACTCTGAGTGCAAATTGATGAATACCTTTTCTCACTTTATTTTTCTGGTTTGCTTTTTTACCCAATGTGACTAATTTGGAAATATGTTTTACATTATTTCAAATGTACATTTGAATAATGATTGACATCTCAGTAGTGGGGCAAGGAATGATAGGGAGGTAGAGAATTTGCAACTCAAAATTGTTAAAAGTGAATTTAAAATAAAAATCTAATTGAGAAATATTTAATGATATAAAAATGATTTTATAGAGTTTAAAAGTGCATTTTCCCCTCCAGAAAACAGACTGTTAAATATTTAGGAGCACGATATTGTATGCATCACTAAGTGGTCACTTTAATGTTAAAATTAATTATAGAGAAATGGAAAATACAACAAAATTATACATCTGAAGAGAACCATTAGCTACTTAAGATATAAGGAATGATAATGTACATCAATAGTTATTTCTAGGAGATGGGTAATACAGTAAGAATGAAATGAACAAGAGACAGAATAATGAGGATAACTGGAGACGCCACAAAACCTCTTGACTAGGTCACTTTCCTTGTAGCTAAACATATCTTTTTGGAACTGAATTAGCCTATGGGAGCATGTGCAGGGGGAATTAACTCAAAAACAGGGTTAAAAATAAAAAAAAATTAAATATTCCAGTCTTTACTTATGTGTTATTGTAGTTATATGTGTCCTTTACTAGTAAATAAATACAAGCTATTTTTAAAGGTGGTAACATTAAGAATTAGAAGATTAGAAATTTTATACAATAAGCTGTACATAAACTGACCTTTGAGAAACAGATAAAGATTCTAAGATTTGGGGATCAAGAAGAAATGTACTTTAAATTATTCTCTCCCTCAATCACTCAGAAACATGTCTATCTAAGATGATCACTCCATGTCCCCTGTCAAGATCTTTGTTGTATTAACCTACTGAAGTTTAGCATCTATTTAAGTTTTCTCCTTTACCCCAGCTCTTCCCTCAAATTTTGAAGCTTTGTAAATACATACATGTTCTAACTACTTCTTCAGTTCATCAACATCTTCTTTTATGACAGATATCTTCACTCCATCACCATTAGCAATAAAGAAATAGAAAGAAGGAAAGGTAGTCAGAGTGGTAAAAAATTTAGAGTATGCCATATTGGAGACTGTATTAAGGAAATAGAAATTTTTACCTAGAGAACAGATTTGGAAATGGCAATGATAGATTTTTCATGTATTTGATAGACTTATATTAGAGAATGATTAGGTAACTTTATGGTTCCATAAAGGAAACAAAAACTGAATATAATGAGTGGATGATGGAAAGAAGCACATTTAGAAATCATATAAGAAATTTTTTTTCTAACAGATAAAATAATAAAAGAGTGAAATGGGCTCTTTGGAAAGAAGTAATTTTTAATTCATTAGAGATTTTGAATCAAAGGCTATATGGTAATTTGTCTATAATTCTGCACAGAGGATTCTTGTTAAGTCATGGCGCTTAATAAATAAAATGTATTAAAGGATCATGAATTTGAATTTAAATGAACTGCTGAAGTCATATATTGCAAATATGTAAATTTGTTATAATATTGAAAGCATATGTCATATATTCCAAATACACAAATTGATTTAAGAAATTGAGGAAGAGATGTGACTTACTCAAGGTCACAGATAGTAAATAGCAGAACTTGAACTTGAATCCTGGTGCTCCTACTCAAAATCCAGTTCCCTTTCCACTTACCATGCTTTCATTATGCAACAACTTACAACAGGTAGAGAAAGGATTCAATTCCTCATCATTTTATTCCAAATATTGATTGATTGATTGATTGATTGATTGAATTGACCTCTGTGGTCCTTCTCCTCTGCAATTCTGGAATGCTATGGCTCTGTTTGATTCCAAGAATAAGCATCAAATAGCATAAAGATAAATAATTATGTCTTATGTGCCTGTACTCATTGCAGAGGATGAGGAAATAGAGATCTAAATTAAGGTTTTGTCAAGATTGTCCAAATTAAAATGACACAAATATATGTGACTTCAATGCAAAATAGACTCCAGGGAGGGATGTAAAATTGCTTTGGCAACTCTGGATCATTATCATTAAAAAAAGAAAAAAAAATGGTTACTACTGAAAAGCCTCATGTGTATACATAATGAAAATTTTGCTACTGTAGATACTAAGAATTTCCTTAACTTGTTGAGCATTTATGAAAAAATGAAACAGCCCCTGAAACTCACCTGACAAGATGAAACTTGTTGCAGATGTTACATACATTTTAGAATAGTGAGAACAAAATTCAAATTCAAATTAGAACAAAAATTAAAATGCAAATAGCATATTATATGTCACTACAACTCCAGCTTTATTTGTCTACATTAGTAAAATAAGATATAAATTAGAATATATGGAAAGAGAGCATAATTGAAAAAAAATTAGTTCAATCACCATTTGTGGAAAAGACTACCTAATATAAAAGTCATAATTCAATAATAGCCAAAAGGGCCAACAAATTATTTGTTCTACTGTCTTGCTTTTGGCATGAAGAGATTCTGATACAACAGTTAACTCTCAATGGCTACTGTGATTTCATTCAACTTTATCACTCTGTTTCTGTGCATAAGAATATGTGTCTATGGTCATTGAAAATTATAAAGAAGTAAACTTTCCTTTCTGAAGCCTTACAGAAAATCATGTAAAAAGAAAAAAAAATAGCATTATACACCCAATATTGAAAGGAAGTTTAGGAGAAAATACTTCTATGAAAAATTTGTCTTAGGAAATTCAGATGAATAAAATAAATCTGAGAGAACTCTTTGATAAAGCCTAAGATACAAAAAGAACCAATATAAAATGGAGCTGTTTGCCTATTTTGTTGTTGTTGTTGTTGTAACACCAGCCAAAAAATGAAACTTGGAAAGTAAGAGGATGAAAGAAGTCTCAGGAAAGATGGTCAGTTACAAGAATGAAAGAGGAAGCATATTTAAGGAGATTTTTAATAACATATTTAATCTTCATTTAAGGAAAAACAGTTGTAAATGTCTTCAGGATATTGTAGAAAAAGATTGTTCAGAATCAAATGGACAGGAGCAGAATGGCAATGTAAATAAAAGAATTGGGGAATAGATCCTGATCATTATGAAGCAACATGGGTTAAAACTTTGTAACCTGAGGATAAATAGCCACAAAAATGAGATATCTGGGACTAGTGGTTGAGTGACTTTTGAGCAGTGAAAGGAGAGGAAGCTATACCAGGAAATAATGCTGTGACTCAATTGATATAATTCCTATGTGCACAAGTAAAGATGCACTCAACAACATATGCTCAGGAAGCTCTTTCCCCAAAGATTTTAACTGGCATGGTGTAAACCCAATAAATTACTTAGATAAATCAAAACATCCTTTATTGCTTTGGGACTCTGATTCCTATAGTAATACATTTTAAGATCTCTTGAAAGTTCATCCTTGTACCATACCTCTAAATGGACATTTTTTCTGTATTTATATGACCTAGTCATATAATCACTTTTCCTCACTTCATCTTATTAAGTGCCCATGTTTATTTTTCATATAGTATATTAAGTCCTGATTCAATAGACAGAGTAAAATGTTATAGTTCAACTACCATCACTAATGAGAATGAAATTTTGTTTTGTTATTATTTGTTTTTTTTTATTTTCTAGTTATGTGACTTTAAATAATTTTAACCTCATCTATATAGTGAGTAAATTAGGATAGAAGATACCATCTATTGCTAAATGTTACAAAATTATATTTTATGTAATTTAACGATAATTTCAGTATGGTTTATTATGTTTATCAGCAGAAACAATAGACAAACTAATAGTCCTCCTTCTTATTAAATTGTGTTTCCTTATGCAAGTACTAAATGACACTCCCCCAAAACCAAAACTCATAAATACAGACTGCTTGTACATCATACTATCTACTCAAGGCTTTACTTATCTATTTAATTTTCTAATTACATTTAAAATTCTAAGACCTTTAAAAATAGGCTTTTATAAGTGGAATTTCTGTCATTTAACATCAGATGTGTAATTCTGGAAATCAATCCAAACCCTTCCTATGTGAACTACTTTTGAGTTACTACCTTTGAAAATTTTTTGTTCTCCTGCTTTCTCTAACCTAGTCTTCCTTATAATGATCCACATGTGAGGCTTGGTGCTCTATTTAATGTAAAGTAAATCCATGTCTTTAAACATTTATAAAATAACATTTCTCCCTTTAGAAAAGAATTCATGCTTCACTAATAGGAAAGCAAGAATTCCTTTAACCTAAAGCTATATCTGCAGCAAGTTAACTTATTGGATTTTAAATAAACAGCTACAGTTTGAAACTAAACTAGCTTATTCTGAAGGACAGCCAAAGAAGTGATTAAGAAACATTGGAGGATTCAATCTTCATGACTTACTTCATTAAACAGCCAAAGGCCTTCGTGAAAACAATGATAGTAAGCAAAAAGGATGTCTTACAATATTAGTTGGCCATATCCTGAGATATGCAGATTTTCCCAGGGGTTATACAAGAACCCATTTCAAATTGGAGTAAGCTGTTGAAGTAAAAGCAGAAGATACTAGTTTTTTTTAATTTGGTGTGAACTAAATTCAACACAGGATTACTTCATGTTTTTATATAATTCAATGTAAATTAAGAGTTGAAAATTTGTTAACTACCTCCACTAAAGGTGATAGAATATCTTTTGAATTGGTACGAATTTTCTTAAGAGGAATTCTATACATCTGTCTCTCCCTGTATCTCTCTCTCTCTCTCTCTCTCTCTCTCTCTCTCTCTCTCTCTCTCT
>NC_058132.1:551205397-551293054 GCF_016433145.1 Gracilinanus agilis | reverse complement strand
TACTAGATATCTAGGACTCTCTCTCTCTCTCTCTCTCTCTCTCTCTCTCTCTCTCTCTCTCTCTATATATATATATATATATATATATATATATATATATATATAATTGTTAACATTATATATTATAATATGTAATATAAGTACATAAACATTTTTTTCAGGCTGTCAAATGACTGTTTAGTAATAGTATTTATTAAAAACAATTAAGATTGGGGCAGCTGGGTAGCTCAGTGGATTGAGAGTCAGGCCTAGAGACGGGAGGTCCTAGATTCAAATCTGGCCTCAGACACTTCCCAGCTGTGTGACCCTGGGCAAATCATCTGACCCCCATTGTCCACCCTTACCACTCTTCCACCTAGGAACCAATACACAGAAGTTATGGGTTTAAAAAATAAGAATAATGTTAAAATACAAACACAGAAAACAAATATTAACCACATACTTTATCTGCCCCAATGTAATAACGTTTATATTAAAAAGCAATTAAGATTGATTAATCTGTGATGCTCTTAACAATAGAAAAAAATGGAGATCATCAACTGTCAAAGAAATTTATATCATTAATACACTCAAATAATTTTTTACAATTGGTGCTCAGTGAATATTATTTTCCTTAAGTAGCATGTAATTTATCCTTAAATTTTCAAGGTATACTTGTCAATTATCTACCTACAAGTTGACTATGGGAACAGCTCATTACTAAATATATCATGTGTATGTGAAACAGTAAGCAGTAAATGTTGATGCAAAACAATTATTTGGATACAAGAATTCCAAACTGGCAAGGATAAATATTTGAAGTTATTCATCCCTTAATTGGCCATGTTGGTACTTTGAACCTTGTCAGGCTATAAAGTAAATACCTTCTGTTTAGCATCAGAAAGCTAACCTCCCACTGTTCACATTTATACCTCATCTAAGAACAGGTGGAAGCAATCTGTATGCCAAGAAATCTCACAGGGAACCTGCAGCTTGAGTACCTGAACTGAGGAGATATTTCTTGACTTGTAAACAGCTTTATTTTGAATATAGTTTAGTTTGAATTTGGCACTAAGTCACATAGGTATGATATATCACATTAACTTATGCAGTGTACTTTTAAAAAAAGGCTTCTCTAAGCACCATATCTTCTAAGACTAAAAGATCCAATTATTTTCACAGTGGGTTTGAAGTGTCCTGAATTGTTCCAGAACAATACCAATAAAGTTTCACCACAAAAAAAGAACAGAGAATTGAAAGTAAATTGTATATATCATGTTCTGAACAAGTAGCTATAGTTATGAAAGGAACTAGACACATCTTATTTTAATGCAGTTTCCAATGTTTTTTAGCCTTGAATATGAAGGTCAAGGTATAGGAAGACTAGTCTACCTTCAAATATCTATTTTCGTTTGTTCTTAGACTTCTATAGAAATGTCATTATGGAATGAAGTTTTCTGACGTGAGAAAATGATCTCAAAGTTCTTCTTAGCCTATCTTCTAGCCAATGAATAGGTTTGAGAGAGAAGTTGTCTGGAAAAATACCGTTTCTATAACATGTAATATGAGACTTTGCCTTTAAAATCCCATGAGATGATCCTGTGCAGTGAGCTTTAAGTCTTTTACAATGGAAACATTATTTTATCAAATAGTGTCTCCAAAAGGAGGGAATATTGTGGTAGTTAAACAAGAGTGAAATAAAATGCCAAAGATGTTCATATGCATAAAATCATATCACATGATAGTTTTGCAAATAAGTAAGTTGTCCCTGTCTCTCACACATACATTCTCATATATAACATTCTACTTTAATGAAATTGCTCATTCCTTCTGAGTTTGTCCTTTCTATTTATCTGAACCATATTTTACCTGGACCAAAATTTTGTGGAGGACCAATTCTATGAATTACTCTTTTGTAGAAAAGCACAAGAATAACTGAAAATCTGGAATCTAGAGCTACAGAAAATTATTGAACATTCCCTTTCTTCTATAAAACAAACAGTTTGCTTATCATTGAAAAGGTCAACTTATACTTTTCTCCTTTATGTCTTTGTTAGGTTTGGGGAGTTTCTAAGAATCAACCTCACATTTAATTTGCCTAATTATAAAACTTACTGATAACATACATATCTACTCAGTAACTGTAGCCACTCATTCATAAAAAGAAAGATTTATGATCCCCCCTCACTTTATCCCCCCCTCACTAGAGCTGACAAGCAATAACACAGGTTTAAACATATATAATTGTCCAAAACCTAGTTCTATGTTATTCATATTTGCAGTAGAATGATCTTTTAACATCAAACTCCTATCATATCCTATCAAACTATGTGCTCAATCATATGTTTTTCTTCTGTGTTTCTGTTCCCACAGTTCTTTCTCTGGATGTGGATAGCATCTTTCTCATAATTTCCTCTGGATTGTCCTGGACCATTGCATTGCTACTAATAGAAAAGTCTATTACATTCAATTGTACCACAGTGTATCAGTCTCTGTGTACAATGTTCTCCTGGTTCTGCTCCTTCCACTCTGCATCAATTCCTGGAGGTCTTTCCAGTTCACATGGAATTCCTCCAGTTCATTATTCTTTTCAGGACAATAATATCAGATACCACAATTTGTTCAGCTATTCCTCAATTGAAGGAATTCTACCACGAAGAGCATGGATATAAATATTTTTATACAAGTCTTTTTTCTTATTATCTCTTTGGGGTACGAACCCAGCAGTAGTATGGCTGAGTTAATAGGTATGCATTCTTTTAAAGCCCTTTAGGCATAGCTCCAAATTGCCCTCCATAAGGGTTGGACCAATTCACAACTCCACCAGCAGTGTATTAGTGTCTGAATTTTGCCACAACCCCTCCAACATTTATCACTTTTTTTTGCTGCCATGTTGGCCAGTCAGCTAGGCGTAAAGTAGTACCTCAGAGTTGTTGTAATTTGCATTTCTCTAATCAGAAGGGGTTTAGAACACTTTTTCAAGTGCTCATTGAGAATTTTGATTTCATCATGTGAAAACTACCTATTTATGTCCCTTGACCATTTATTGATGGGGAATGGCTTGATTTTTTGTAAATTTGACTTAGTTCCTTTTATATTTGGGAAATTCATCCATTGTCAGAGAGTTTGATTTTAAAATGTTTTCTTTGTTGCTTTCCTTCTATTTTTGGCTGCATTGTTTTGATTGAAAAAGAAATGAATTAGATATAATTAAAATCATTAATTTTACATTTTGCAAAGCTTTCTCTCTTGCTTGATATTAAATTCCTTCCTTTTCCACAGGTCTCACAGGTATACTATTCTATGTTCACATAATTTATTTATAATTTCACTTTTTAAATTAAAATCATTTGCCCATTTTGAATTTATCTTGGCATATGGTGTAAGATGTTGAGCTAAACCCAATTTTTCCCATACTGTTTTCCAATTTTCCCAGCAGTTTTTGCCAAATAGCGAATTCTTGTCCCAAAAGCTAGGATCTTTGGGTTTATTGAACACTAGTATGCTGAGGTAATTTACCTTTAGTCTATTCCATTGATCCACCCTTCTGTCTCTTAGCCAGTACCATATTGTTTTCATGACCACTGCTTTTATAGTACAGTTTAAGATCTGTACTCCACATTTTTTTTCATTATTTCCCCTGATATTATTGATCTCTTGTTCTTCCAGTTGAACTTTGTTATAATTTTTTCTAATCCTATAAAAAAGTTTTTGGTAGTTTGATATGGCACTGAATAAGTAGATATATTTGTGAAAGATTGTCATTTTTATTATTTTACCTCATCCTACCCATGAACAATTAATGTTTTTCCAGTTATTTACATCTAGTTTTAATTGGGTAAAAAGTGTTTTGTAGTTGTGTTCATGTAATTCCTGTGTTCGTCTTGGTAGATATATTCTTAAATATTTCACATTGTCTAGAACGATTTTAAATGGAGTTTCTCTTTCTAACTCCTGCTGCTCAATTTTGTTGGAAATATATAGAAATGTTGATTTATGTGGGTTTATCTTGTACCCTGCAACTTTGCTAAAGTTGTTAATTATTTCCACTTGTCTCTTAGTTGATCTAGGATCCTTTAAATATACCATCATATCATCTGCAAAGAGTGATAATTTAGTTTCTTTGTTGCCTACTTTAATTCCTTCAATTTCTTTTTCTTCTCTAATTGTTATCACTAGTGTTTCTAGAACAATATTAAATAATAGACATAATAATGAGACATGATAATGATAATGCTTCACTCCTGATCTTATTGGGAAGGTTTCTAACTTTTCACCATTGCAGATGATATTTGCTGATGGTTTTAAATATATAGTTTTTATTAATTTGAGGAAGGGCCCACCTCCTTTGCTTTCTAGTGTTTTCAATAAGAATGGGTCTTGGATTCTGTCAAAGGCTTTTTCTATATCTATTGAGATAATCATTTGATTTCTGTTGGTTTGTTTATTGACATGGCCAATTATGTGGATGTTTTTCTAATATTAAACCATCCTTGTAATCCTTGTATAAATCCTACGTGGTCGTATTGGATAATCTTTGTGATAACTTGCTGTAGTCTTTTTGCTAGTATTTATTTGAGATTTTTGCATTTATGTTCATAAAGGAGACTGGTCTGTAGTTTTCTTTCTCTGTTTTTGGTTTGACTGGCTTTGGAATCAATACAATATTTGTGTCATAAAAAATTTGGTAAGATTCCTTCTTTGTTTATTTTGTCAAATAATTTGTATAGTATGGGTATTAGTTGTTCTTTAAATATGTGATGGAATTCATCTGTGAATCTATCTGGCCCTGGGGATTTTCTTTTAGGAAGTTCCTTGATGGCTTTTTCTGATATGGGATTTTGTAAGTATTCTCTTTCCTGTTTTGTTAATCTAGGCAATTTATATTTTTGTAAACATTCATTTCACCTAGTTTTTCATTTATTGCCATATAATTGTGCAAAATAGTTCTTAATAATTGCCTTTATTTCCTCTGCATTAGAGGTGGAATCACCCTCTAGAACACACTCTAGCTGACCTTAGAAGGCCCTTAAGCAATGAGGCACCAACCTGATTCTAGTCTCCTGCAGGCCCCAACCCAGAGCCAATCACCAGTGAGGCTCCATCTCTAAGGGATGGCTAGAAGCAAAGATCCACTCCCATGGCTGAAATTCTTCACCCCCATGGGCCAGCCAGCAGCAAAGCTCCACCCTTAGAATTATCCATTAGTCTCTGCTCCTTTATTTGTGTAGTAGTGAGTCTCTGCCTCAGTAAAAATGCACAGTGAGTTCAAGGCAGCAGTGCAAGATAGCAGGGAGAGCCATGATTGCTATAAGTCAATAGCTAGATCTCAGAACTTATTGTAAATCAGAAGCAAAGAAATGTGGAACAACACTCTCACCAATTAAAAAACAGTACTTGGACTTTTTAAAGAGTAAAAGCAAAAAAAAACACCACAAAAGGAAACAGATAAAATATGAAAAAAAGAAAATCTGACTCTATATAGTTAATGTTGTGATATGGAGGTTTAAAATTGAAACATAGAAGTGGATAGCAATGACAAAAAGCTAACTGTGAAGTATGAAGGAAAAATAGAAATTAGTCTCAGGACCTAAATGATCTAATGGAAGAGCTCAAAATGGATTTAAAAAATAAAATGAGAGAGTTAGAAGAAAAAATGGGGAAAATGAGAGTAATGCAGGCTTATCATGAGAAAAGAGAAAACAGCTTCATAAAGGAAGCAGAAAAAGGGAAAAGATATCCTAAAAGTTGCTGAGGAAAATGACTCCTTAAAAATAGAATAGTCCAAAATGGAAAAGGAGGTATTAAGAGTTCCTATAGAAAACAAGTCTTTAAAAAAGTATAACTAGGGGCAGCTGGGTAGCTCAGTGTATTAAGACTCAGGCCTAGAGACAGGAGGTTCTAGGCTCAAATCTGGGCTAAGATACTTCCCAGCTGTGTGACCCTGGGCAAGTCACTTGACCTCTATTGCCCACCCTTACCACTCTTCTGCCTTGGAGCCAATACACAGTATCGACTCCAAGACAGAAGGTAAGGGTTTAAAAATAAATAAATAAAAATAAAAAATAAAAAATTATAATTAGTCAAATGGAAAAGGAGATACATGAGCTCATTGAAGATAATAATTAAAAAAATAAAATCAGACAAGTAGAGAATAATGACTCAATGAGACTTAAAAAAACAAATAAATGAAAAAAATGATAAAAGAAAAGAAAACATAGAATTTCTATTTTGAAAAACAACTAACATGGAAATTGATCAGAGAAAAATTTGAGAATTATTGGATTGCCCAAAAAACAAGAACAAAAAAAGAATAAGGGCATAATAGTAAGAGAAATAATAAAGGGAAACTGACTTACCATCCTAGAATACAAAGATAAAATATAAATTGAAAAATCAAGTAATCACTTCCTAAAAGAAATGCCCAAAAGGAAAAATCAAAGAAATATTAGAGTCAAAATGCAGAGTTCGAAGACCAAAGAAATAATGCTTCAGGCATCCAAAAATAATTCAAATACCATGAAACCATAATCAGGCTTACACAGGATTTTTTAGCTTCCATCTTAAAAGAATACAGGACTGGGAATGTAATATTCCAAAGGGAAAAGGCAGTAGGACTACAACTTTAAATCATCTACTAAGCAAATCGAGTATTATACTTCAAACAAAAAAATGGAAAAGTAATGGTATTGTGAACTTTCCAGAATTCCTGATGAGAAGACTAGAGCTTTATAGAAAATTTTCCATTCGAACAGAAGACTCAGGAAAAGCACAAGGTAAGTAAAAACGATAAAAATGTAAATATTCAATGAAGTTAAATTTTTGAAATCTGTATATTCTTATATGAGAAGATTGTACTTATAACTCTTATCATCTTCATCAATATTAACACAATTAGGAGATAAAGGATGTGAATGTGAGTTGTCTATAATGGGAAGATATCCAAAAAGTTTAAGGGAGGAGAAAGAAGAGTGCGGGGGGTGGGGGGGGGAAGAGTGAAGGGAGAGATAAAGTGAGATGAAATTTCTCACATAAAAGAAGCTCAAAAGAACTATTCCATAGATATGGAAGTTGGGGGAGGGGAGTGTAAACACTTGAACCTTACTCTCATTAGATGCGGCTCCAAGAGGGGTAATGCATATATTCAGTTAGATAAACAAATTTTTATTGTTTGAAAGGGAAGTAAAAACAGATAACCAAAACTGTATTGAGAACTAGGCATAGGGACAGGAGATACTGGATTCACATATGGTCTCAGATATTTTTTAGCTAGGCAAGTCACTAAACCCTCATTGACTAACCAATACACAGTACTGATTCTAAGATGAAAGGTAAGGGTTTAAACAAACCTCTTCAAAACAATGGCATAAATTGTTTTTTTTTCCCTAGATAAATAAGCATTATTTAAAACCATCAGCAAATATCGTCTCTAATGAAGATATATTAGAAGCTTTCCCAATTAGATCAGAGGTAAAATAAAATGGTCCATTATCTCCAATATTATATAATATTATACTACAAATTATATAAATATTAATAACAGAATCAGAATAGGCAAAGTGGTAGCAAAACTATCCCTTTTTACAGATAATATAACTCATAAATTAAAAATTCTAGATAATCAACTATGAAATTTATTGAAACTAACAAAATTTTTAGTAAAATAGTAGAATAAAATAAAGTCTTGTAAATCAAGCACATTTGTATATATAACTAGAAAAGTCCTGCATGAAGAAAGAATAAGAGATTACCCATTTGTATTAACCATTAGTAGAATAAAATACTTAGTAATATCTCTTATAGTATGTGATTGGAATGGAATACTATCGTGCAAAAGTAATGACTGACAAAATATTGCAAAATAACAAAACAAAATGTTTTATGTGAAGTGATGTAAAGTGAAGTGAGCAGAACCAGGAAAAGGTTGTGCACAGTAACAACAATAATTTATCATGGCAACTGTGAATGACTGCATTATTTTCAACAAGGGATCCAAATGCAGATGAAAACATATCATTCATTATTCTATTTCCTCCTGGAATTTTTCTTTAATACAAGCATTTTGTCTCTTGTTTCCCAAAATGATAAACACAGAAACACACATTATCTTATAATTTTCATAAAGCCTATATAGTATTTCCTGTCTTCTTGGGAATAGAGTAGAAGTCAGAGGGAGGGAAAAATGAGACAGATTTTTGGACCTAGCTAATGTGATAATTTGTTTCTTTTTGGATAATTATGTTTTTTATAATTTATTACTTTGGAGTTTTTTTTTTCCTTTCTGTTTTGTATCCCTTATGACCAATGAACCCTGCTTGAGATTTGCTAGATGAAAGATTCACAAGAAACCTATGCAATGATGTTTGCTTCTGTCTAGGTTCAAAATTCCTCTAAAGTGGGATATGGTCTGGTCATTTAACAGATCTATAATTCTGCTTGTTAAAGTTATATCAGGGTGAAATTTTTCAAAAAAGTCTTACACTTCCATCCATTTTGTACAAAACTCCATGATTAATGGAGTAAAGACATCTTTCTTTGTTTCCTTCTCAGAGGAAAAAAAATCCCTTGCTTTTAGCTGTAGTTCCTCCCTTTGAAGTTCCTGATGTTCCTCAATGTTGAGTTCTTCTTTATGCTTCTGAATTAACCCATTCTCCTGTGTTGGCTGGAGCAGTATACATTTCTAAAGATCTGGATACCAACAATTTCTCATAAGTGGATCGAGACCCAAGCAAACATGAGGTACCACCACCATTTTTTCACTTCAAAATGTGTGTAATAACAATTTCAATGAGTCCTAAAACAATCAGATATAAAAATTTGACTCTAATATAGTTTCCATATCAACTCAATTTTGGTATTGTGACTAAAGCAGATAAAAAAAATGAAAATTTAAAAAAACACAGTAGAGGGAGAAAAGTAGTTTTCTTATGTAAAATCAGAATTAATGTAATATACAATACAATCAAGTGTTTTTTTCTTTTTTTAGGAGAGAAAAAGAGAAGAGTAGTATATCATTGACTTGGAATGAAAAATGTAAAATGTGGTTTTTACACATTCTTGATCATAATAGGTATTTAAGAAATGATCAAATTAAATCAAAATTTGCCTGTGTGATTTCAACTGGCATAAGTTTTCAGTGTGAATATGAAGAAATAAGCTACATATGTTGGCAGACAATAAATTTTGTGTGACTCAACAAATTAAACTCTCTTGATATATATATATGCATGTGTCTCCGCATCTCTATGTGTATATATGTATATAATATACATTTTCTTATTCATCCTGCTTTGACTGTACATATAAACATACACATATACATATATGCAGATTAAAATTACTTGATACTTTGTTCTTATTAAGCACAGATTGTCCTGGTTTTAGGATTGTAAATAAACATTTTGTTGAAAAAGGCAAAAATTTACAGTTAACATGTTTACATATATGTTGCATACTCTTCCATGTCATTTGCTGCTACCAAGTACTTGAATATAATTATTTCTTCAAAAGAAATAATATTCTGAAATTATGTTTACCATTGATTGCACTGTGGTTTCATTTTTTTAGATACAAAATAAGTTCCATGTATACTATTGTTTGTATGACAAAAATTTTAAATAAAAAAGATCAGAATTTTTGTGGTTTATGGTTTACAAAATATAATGTTTTAATGAAGTTCAAAATAGATGATTTGTGTTCCATCCCTTTCTATAACATATGTTAGATGGGTGGCATTAGTTGGGTCAAAGATAACTTTTCAGTGCAACCAGATAACTCTCTGAAACAGGTAACTTCTAATCTTTATCGTTAGATGACTTACAAGTAGATCGCTATATTGATGAAATTGTTGAATCAACCCTCACTACTGTGTATTAGAATTTTCTCCCCAGAACTCTCTTTCCAGCTTCCCATTTTCCTTCTCACATTACATGCTAATGTAAGGAGGATATATTTTGATGTAGCTACACCCTCGCTCTTTGCTCTCAGGAAGGTGGTTTTGAAGGTTGAGTAAGAGCCAGGTAGGAGAATTTTACTCAAGAGTTTTACTTAGGTTTTATACTTTTGTTCTATTATTTCTTCTACTTCAAGTGATTACTAATAAATCTTATGAAATATAATACTTGGAGTTATTGATATTAATTTAAATTTAACACTACCCAAACACAGACAAAGAAATTTTGACTTGCTACTGTAAATCAACATTAATACCACCTATTTACTCTTCTTGGACTCATATGGTACGCTCTGGAATCCCTATTCAATTGGTAATAATTTTTCTTCTCATTAATACAAATAACCTACCTGACCACCTTCTAAAACCCCTCATGGGGTGCCTTCTGTGACTTGCTGCTCCCTGTGGCCCTGACCTAGATATTTTGATCCCCAAAACCTTTCTAGTTATTCTAATTCTATTTAATTCTCCCAGATTACTTTTGTAGGATAAATAGGTCAGTTAGCTTCTTTAGGGTGAAACCAGTATGGTTAGGTTCAACCCTAGTTGGGCCTAAACAGAGTTGAATTCTGGCCTTCACCAACTCAGGTTAACTGGATCACAGGTCTTCAGAGCAGTTGGGAACACTTTTAATATGCAGGAAACACTGTTGAATCTCAAGTGTTGAAGGATTTCTCCAGACAGCAAAACCAGAGAGTTGGTATTCAGGTCCAGGGAGTAGGAAAACAAACCTTTTCAGCTTTCAGAGCTAGAAAGGAAGTTTCAACTCCTGACCACCCAAGAGACAGAAAGTCAGTCTAAGAGCCCCTCCTGACTGTTGGTGCTCCTTTTTTATCCTCTCTCTGTGTGCCAGAATCATGCGTCATCTCTTCCTGGCATGAGACTTGCTCTTGCAAAACTCCTTTCCTTATTTTTTTGCAAGCCATTTCCTGCTTCCCTTCTTATAGTACTAATCAATAGAATCTAAATTATATGAGAATGTAGAGGAATATTTCATATATTCTTAGTATCTTCAATGCCAAATCATTGTGAACTTGTAGTAGTCACTTAAATTTTTATTGATAGGATGTAATGGAATTTCTAATTATATTCTAGTTTATCTTTTTAAATAAATAATTTAATATTTAATCTTCCTTCTTAACATAACATATGGTTAATTAGAGGCAATTCTCAATGAAGTGTCATGATATGATGGACACCCAAACAGCCCAACTGTTAGAAAAACCCAACTTTTGTTCTTGCCTTACATATATGCTGACTTTGGGAACCTAGAAAGATAATGTAATTTTCTTAGTGTCCAAAATGGACTCAGTAAATCATGGATCCTAACTCTGAGACCCTTGAACTAAAAAAAAAGTATATTTCAATAAAATTGATTTCTAATTCTGTGCAGTTTATTTTCTGTATTTCAACAAAACAGTATTCTAAAAAGAGTTTTTAAAAAAAAATCTAGACATCATATTACAAGAAATTATGCAAGAAAAATTTCCTGATATTTTTGAACAAGAGTAAAATAAAAAGAGTTGTATAAGTTTTGCCAGACTGCCTAGGAGGTTGATCACACAGGTAAACACACACACACACATATAGGTTATATAACACCTGGCTTAAGATTATATGGTTCAAAGAAGTTGGTGATCATATTGGACAGAAAACTTCCTTATACTCTGTTCATTGCACCAATGAAATAAGAGGTCCAGGAACAAATAAAAAAAAAAGAAGTGTCTTTTGGTACTTACAATGTGGTTATAGAAACCTACAGAACACAAATGGGGAAGAGAAAGGAGGCTTAACCACACAGCTTGTTTTAGTACATAAATGGCAATAACCTAATTGATTTGAAAGGATTTTGAGGATTTAATGCCTTTGTTTATTTAAATATACATGCTACTAGAAAACAATGCATAAAGTCTTTTCCCCAATGCACTAATTTTCTGATCCCTATTTAGGCAACCATTTGTCTGACTGATTAAAACAAATAACAACAAAAACAAAAACAACATGGGTCAGTTATAAAGATTTTGATCATGAAATGGCAATAGCATTTAAAACAGATGTATCACCCACAGACTGCCTTGCCTCACTAAATGATTAGTTGTAGTCTTATTTTGTAATTTATTATAATTATGTCAACATCACATTAGTGTGATTATTATTTAGGTTTTAAGAAATGCTAATAATTGAAACCGCTCATTGACATGTTTTATAGAGTACTGGAACAGAAGTAGTAAACATTTATATTTGAAACCTGCTCATACATTGCCTAGCATTATGACACTTTGCAAGACAGAACTTTCAGCTTCAGTTTTTTTAATCTGTAAAAAGGAGAAAACAATAGCACAAACCTTCAAAGAGTTGTGAGGAAACATAAGTAAATCTCTCTGTAAATTTTTTAAATGATACATTAAATGTTTGTGGTTATTTTATAGGTAAAGTACTTTGCAAACTTTATTATATAATTGAAATGTAACCTAGTAAAATTATAAGTTCTAGTTGTTCAGACCTGTCTAAACCTTTGTGATCCCATTTGAAGTTTCATTGGCAAAGATACTGAAGTTTTTTGCCATTTCCCTCTCCAGCTCATTTTTACCAGTGAGTAAATTGAGGCAAACAGTTAAGTAACCATGGAAAAATATTCTAAATGAATAAATTATAAAAAATAAAAAAATCCATAATACTATCATGTATGTGAATTCTGTATAATTAATTATAGCAATGTATCTCTTTCATGGATTGACATATTTAGTAAAAAGAAAATCATAAGTTTAGGGAAACTACTTTGGAGATCATTATTTTTGTCCATCCATTCATTTAAGAAAATAGAGCTTAGATTTTATACTTCTCAAAAGTTTCACAGTGGGCTTAAAAATCTTGCTCTTTTCTTTTTTCAAGGTATCCCTCTCAAAAAGCTTGAGATTCAGACACATATGTATCATGGCCCTTTTAGAGCAATCCTGATGCTACTGGACCGTTTCTTCAACTTGTCTCCCCACAAGTGCCTCCCTGACACTGCTCTGTATGACTATGGTACCAGAGCTTGCAGTCATTGAAGTACTCTACTAACAACTTTCAAAAGTCACCCAAATGAAAACTATGATGCTAAAAAAAACCCTTTAATAATGCAGCCCATATAACTTATACATGTAATACTAGTTATGTTGAAATATTTGGAAAACCAGATTGAGCTATAAAACAGTTATAGTACAGTAATTTTCTTGCATCAGAGGACTTTGTTACTATGCAACACAGGGAAGAATTTAAAAAAATATATTTATTTCAGATTGCATGTCAATATAATTTTAATTATCATTTTCTGACACTTTATGCTCCATGTTCTCTCCCTTTCTCCTACCTCTCCCATTGCTAATATGGTAAATAATATTATATTGGTTGCAAAAATATTTTCATAAAATATATATTTCCATGTTCTTCATATGGTGAAAGAAGACATATATCAAAGGAAGAATATTTAAATGCAAATGAATTCACTATTAATAGTGCTGCAAATATTCCAGTCAGAGCATACTCTGAGCCAGTTTAGTTGACTCATCAGTACTTGTCAGGATAATGGCACAAGGTTTTCTGTATCTGCATCATATAAAATAAAAATCATGCCCCGATCTTGAAATACCTATTCATGGCCAAGTTATAATTGCAATTAATACCCAGTTTGGGTCAAAGGTTGAATATATTTGTGATGAAGCAACATTATGAAACTTAATATTACTAAGACTGAAATTTCTCCAAAGTCCAAAGAAGGGAGCAGTGACAGGCAATTTTGTGAAAACTCTGATGGATATGGTTCTTTACTTAAATAAAGAGGTACTATGGATAACAGTATATAGAGTCTGTGCCCTTGACCATTATCCCTTGTGAAGTTTTTGCTAGAAACAAAAAATCTTGATAGTAAAATTCTTAACGCCATCAATTTTTTCAGCCTTATAAACTTATACAATTTCTTGAATTAAGATAACATAAAAATAGGTACTTTGCCACTATGCCTCAAGGACCATAGGTTATTTCCATATTACTTGTAGCTAAAACTTATATATCTTTTTACTTCCTTTAGTATGTGAGTTCCTTGAGAGAAGTATCTGTCACACTCTTCTATTTGTATCTCCAGCACTTAGTCCAGTGTTTTACACATAGTGAAAATATGAAATTGCATTTATTATTTTTATATCATTTATTATAAAATCAAGTCATGCCATATAAACTTTTAAGTCATATCTGTAACTAGGATGCTAGAAAGGGTAGACTTTGGAATGTTAAGTACAGTTTGATTAAAACCTAATTTTGGATAAAGATAACAGAAGAGATCATAGAATCAATTGTGAAAGTAGGAATTTATAACTAATATTTGTTTTTCTAAGAATTTGTGTCAATAATAGGGTCCTCTGATTATATGACTCAGAGAGATGATTTTGTTTATCTTTTCTTTTTAAGATATATTTTCTGAGGTCATTAGTTATAAAATCAATAAAATACTTGGACCTTATACTAAAATTTATTAACTATTAGCTAATATACTTTTGATTATGTGGACTTTGTTAGTCAATGATTTGTGTCAAGTGTCAAAAGCCTATAAAAACAACTGTGAACATCCACAAGATGTCTTTCCCCACACACTGGGTATGATAAGACTACTGACTGTATCTGACAATAAACAGTCATTTTTCAGCTCATAATTATGGCCTAGAGTTTTTCTTTCATTGTTATAATATTAAACATTTAATACTTCTTTTAAATTATTTAATTCATTATAAAAGACTGCTAAAGGATGCTATTTTTATATCAGTTATTTCTGGGAATTATTATCTTTCTTCATGAGTGAATCTTGTTTTGTAATAAACATAACTAATAAAAAACACCCATGAAAATAAACACTTCTAAAAATATGCACTAATGTGGAGAATATTTTTCCCATAGTAATCCCCTTCTACTCTATTTTTAACACGTGATGTTCCCTTATCTGTTTTCCAGGACCATCACTGTGTAGTTTAAATTAATAACTCAGAATTCAGTGACTTTTTAGTGTCCCTTTCATTTACACTATTATAATCAGAGAGTTTATTGTTTTCTTTTTTTATTTTGATCATTGCACTTTGAATCAGTTGATAAGAAAAAGATCTACCCATGCTTTTCTGAATTCTTCATATACATTTTTTCTTAAAGCAAAATAATTTCCCGTTATAATTATATAATAGTTTTCTTGTGGTTTTTTCCCTTAATAGCTTTCTTTTTTGACAATCTTTCAATTTTTCTTTTCCTTTTATTAATAATAATGAAGTTTTTAAATTAACTTTTCTTATTTATTTGAAAATATCCATGTTGAAGAAAAACTTAGTCTCAAAGCAAGACTTTAAAAACATGTATTCTAAAGTGTAGTGTCTTTCTACAATAGGATACTAGATTTCCAAATATGTTTTTTTAATGTTCAAGAAAATTTCTTGGATTGTCTGAAACTCTGGATTTATCAAGATTTAATTTAAGCCATTTCCCCAATTGGTTCATAAGGATTACATTGGATATTTTAAAGGAAAGCTAAGTTAATTAATTTAGCTTCTAAAATTTATTTCAGAGAAAACAAATAACTTAATTAGAGGTGTAGATATAGAGGTGTAGATAAATGATATTGCTATTTGAAAATCAGTAGTTGATAGATGATGTCAGTGTTGGTGATTTAAGGGTGCTTTCATCCCAGGTCAGAGATGCAATACTGAGTACATATGAAAAGAAAATAAGTTTGAAGAAAAAAAATGCTCAAATGTATAAAAACATTTTATAGCAACACTTCTGTATTTTCTTTTTTGTTTGTTTGTTTGTTTGTTTTTCAAACCCTTAACTTCTGTGTATTGGCTCCTAGGTGGAAGAGTGGTAAGGGTGGGCAATGGGGTAAAGTGACTTGCCCAGGGTCACACAGCTGGGAAGTGTCTGAGGCCGGATTTGAACCTAGGACCTCCTCTCTCTAGGCCTGACTCTCAATCCACTGAGCTACCCAGCTGCTCCCCTGTATTTTAAAAATAATGGAAACTAAGATGCCCATTGACTAGAGGATGACTAAGCAAATTATTTTGCATCAATTTAAAGTGATATTATTATGCAAAAGAATGGAAATATTAACAATAAATAAATGTATTAGTGCCTTGTATGAATTTATACAGAATGAAGTATAATCAGAAAAATGGTAAAAATTGGAACAAATGTCTAAAAGGTAATTATAATGTCTGAGTTTGATTTCATAGAAGAGACTATTAAAATTCATGTTCTCTCCACTTAGCAATAATGATGAGTGAGAATAAAATCTATGCAAGTGGAACACTGCATATGTTTTCAAACTCACTTGGTTTGTTGATTATTTGTACTAAAATGCTACCCACAACCCCCTTTCTTTTTTATCCTTTCTAATGAGAGATTGCTATCTCAATTGGAATAGGGAAGGAATATACTTCAAAATTAACATGACAGAAAAATATCAAGGAAATTAATTTAAAAATAAAAAATGTCTAGTTTATTACAGTTTATTCAATTACCTGCCTGAGGGTGATTTATGTTATTTGTTTTCAATGATAATTGCACAAAATTTTAATTTCTTCTTGCCATCCAGAATTTGTGGAGGTTGCCTTCTACCTGATGTTATTTAGGCAATTTAGAAATAAAAATGAAGCTTTTATTATTAGCATGAGTAAAATATAATTAGGAAATTAATTATCTGAATAAAGTCTCAATGTTTGAAAGGCAAACATAAATGATTTCTCTTATTTTTAGTTTGCATATTATCTGTACCTCTGTTTCTCTCCATTAGTACAGAAAATTAAGACATGATTTTTAAATTGTCATAAACTTTGAAATATATATTTTGCTTTAATTCTCCACAACTCAGAGCAGATTGAATAAGCTTTTTGACTAACCCTGGTTCCACTAATTCCCAAAAGCTCTTTCATATACCAAAAATAAATAAAATAAAAGTTTGTACCAAACTACTATATATCAAGAGAAAATTATTAAGAAACACACATACAGCTTGCATAAGATGAACTCCAGAGTATATGGAGTTCTAAATGGACTAATTTGATTAAAATTTAGATATTCAAAGTGATCATCAATGTATATATTTAGTCATATGATAAAAATTGCAATACAGTCATGTTGAGTCATACTTTTGATACATACATCCTTGTACAAATTCACCATAGCGTGCTCATCCAACATAGAGAGTGACTTCCCTATATTTTTCTTGATATTAAAAAGAGCATAATAGCAAAACATATCTTGTCTACCTTTTTCCAAGCTCTTAACAAATGGCTAGTGTGTCTCCTTTTCTAAGCATACTTTTGTTAATGACATTATATCAATATTTTTTCTAACACAAATTCATTCCTCTTGGTATAGCGTTCTTCTAACCTTTTTTGTCTATGAGATTATATGTCCTTATAAATATGTACGATCTCTTGTTAATTGGGTCTATGTATACATTTTTCTGGGTATACATGCCTGTATGTATATATATAATATATATGTATATATATATATATACACCCATACTCATTCATCTATCTATCTATCTATCTATCTATCTATCTATCTATCTATCTGTCTGTCTGTCTATCTACATTTCTTTATATCTTCTATCAAAAAGAACTTATTAGGTACCATGTTTATGTAAACCATTATTCTAGGTGCTCTATTAATCAGTTTGGAAAATCAGGAAAAATCCAATGAAGGAGATGGCATTCAAGTTGAACTTGGAAGGAAACTAGAAAGGTTAAATTAAGTGGAGAACAAATGTTTTGTTCTGCTTTTAATTAATGCACTCATTTGTTGATCTTTTAAAAAATTTAGTCCTTTTAAATTATAGCCTTGGAAAGTTGCTTGTATATATAAAAAGACTTTTGAGGGTCACCCATTCAATATACATTAGACCTAAGACTTGAATTCAGCTTTTTCTGCCTTCAAGGCTTGTGTACTATGCATTTCCCCACCATAACTCTGGGAGAGGAAAGGTAGAGAGGAAAGGACAGTTTTACTGTATTTGACTTGTAAGTATGTATTTCTTCACTTTTCTGATCTTCTGTTGTGCCATCTATACAGTATGACAACGTAATCTTACTTCCTACTTTACTTTGTAAGCAAATCATTTTGTATAGAGGTTTCTTACAGAATCATAATTATTAATCCTCCTTTTTAAAGCCAAATCTGAATGATCAGAAATGTTTTATTTCAAAGATCCTTTTATTAGTAGAAAACAATAATTTATGGTTAGGTAAGCATCCTATTGGTTCCCAAAGACTAATTTTTAATATGAAATAAATAATCATGTTTCGGGGCTTATATTTTTTTCTGTGGCAAGCTCATAAACTGAATGCCAATCAAATGACTTAAGAAATTATTGGGACAATCAAGTTTACCATTTTTGCATATTATATTATATTAATTATTGAATAGGTGATAGAAAAATACTCATATTTAATCTTCATCAGAAGTCCTTGATGTGCCTTCTTTTGGTTGTTAGTGCCAAAGTAGCATCTTTCACAGATTAAAAAGATATACAGAATACATATACCTCCTTGTAATTACTTTTTGGTATGTCTTTTCCACTAATATTAGTAGTAGTGATATTTCAAATTATTTTAATTTTGCCATGTAAGCCAAATGAAATACTGAGATATTTTGTCCATTTCCTCAGACTTAAATAATCTTGTATTTTTGGCATATGCATGGAATGTGACTTGTTAGAGAAAAGCTTTTATTCTACTACACTATTATAATCAATATATGTCAGGAACTGTGAAGTCATGTGTTCTCTGTATCTTTCCATTAATTCTGTGATAGTTATGATGTAAGAGGCTTCTATTCCCTAATATCATCACAAAGGATTTTGCATGTAATAGGTAATTAATGTCATATTTAATTTGATTGAAGTTATATAACAGATTTAAACATCAATAGAAACAAGATTGGAAACCTTACTCCTGAAATATTTTCAAAAATACAAAACCAAGAGATATTTAATGATTCTGTTATTATCAGATAAAGAACTTACATCCATTATCAATGCTAAGATGACAGAGAATATGAAGGAAAGAAAATGGTAATGTGTTCCAGGTAAGTAAAATCTCTACCACCTCAACTACTTTTTCATCTCTGCCACCAAAAGAGATGATCCAGGACCCTGAAACCAAGATCTGTGAGAATCTGTGCCCCATTTACTACAGAACAATGATTCTTTCTTTTGCTCTCATCCTGAACTCATCATTCATGAAGCAGCTCCTCTGGAGAAATAGGTAATGATCCCTTCAAACTGCCTACCGTCACCTACAGCATTGGCAAGAAAGCCTGGCTGAAACACTATTTTGAGGGAGAGAAATGAGGCAATACATGATAGGCAAGTAAAACCATCGTATCACTTTGGGCAAAACCTCTTCTAAGACTTTGATGGCAGCAAAATAGGAGACTAAAGTCAAGAGCCTTACGAATAGTAAAGCCCTTCAGAGGACGATTTATTTTTCCACTTTCCTATCAATAAAAAAGAATAATCACGTTTGGCAAAAAAGCTTGCATTTCTTATCACCACCACTCCATACTTTTGAACTTCCACCTTTAGAAAAGATAAGGCCAAGAGGTCTGGAAGGTGTAGCTCTCCTTTGATCTTGTTTCTGGCTGATAAAGTTCATTTTTAATTTGGAACTATTACCATTAATTAAGAATTAACATAGATAGATATATGAGATTAAGTTGTAATTGTTGATTTAATTATGAGTTAATAGTTGATTGAATAACTTATTTTGACACTTTTAATATATAATCTGTAGCAGTAGTAGGGTGATCTTTTATAATCATACAGCTCTCAATCACTGCTTTTGTAATTGATGCCTAATAAAGAGACGTGTTTTGGAATATCTATGCAAAAAAGGTATTGGAGATGAATATGACCATATATTATTGTCAAACATTCCACTGAGGACACAGAAATCTCACCACCATCACCTTGAACTTTCCAGCCTCCCATACTTTGAGCCCTCTCAAAACAAGAGTACATAGTTTTTAGCCTTCAGAAAATACAAAATCCACATTATTGGAGAGGGCAGTAAATATGTCTGCAAGTTTCCTTCTTTTCTTTAGAGGTATCACATTTAATGTTCAAAGTTTCACTCTACATCTGCAGTCCCATTGTCTCTGTCAACATACCAAGCTTTGCATTAGATACATACTACCATCATTAAACTCAATTAGCCCAGAAGCTTACTCCCAGACATTTTTTTTCTTTACATAGCCCAGCCCTTCCATTTTTCTATTGTGCCATGAAGTTCATGGGATCTTTCCATCTGACGTATAGCTAAAACCTCCTTTATATGTTGTTTTTCCCATTAGAGTATGAACTACTTCAAAACATAGACTTTACAAGTGTCTATTTGTATCCCAGGCATTTAGTGTACATGACAATTAGAAAATGCTTTACTTCATTCTTTTATTCAGTGATATGCTCTAGAAGTATACAAGTAAATTTCTTGTTTACCACATTCCTTATTTTATTTTTTCTTGGGAAAGAGTACTCTTTCATTCTTTGATGCATTCTTACAAAACTCTGAATCAGGCTTTGATGATTTGTTAGGGGAAAAAAAAGCCCAAATGGTGAGTATGCTAAAATGCACAGTATGAGCAATTTTAGATAAATAAGACCTATAAAAGACAATCTTGAAATTACTATAATTTAGAAAAGTTTAAGTTGTTGTTCAATAAATGTGGAAAAGAACTCAGCCCCTGTGAGCGAGAAAGCAAGTTTTTGGGTAACATAGCAGCATGCAATCTTAAAATTGGCAGAGATTTCAGAAGAAACTGAGTATAATAAGTTTCCTCTACAATATGCTCAACAGCTGGTAAACAAAGCATTATTTGAAGATATCCAGTAACAGAAACTTGACTATCTCATATCTGCCATTCCATTTTTAGACAGTTCTAATATATAGGAAGCTTTTCTTTACAATGAGTCAAATATCAATCTCTTTTATTACTTTGATTACTTGTCCCTCCTTCTTTCTGTACCAAACAGAAGTTGTATCTTTCCTCTGTATAATTCTTTAAATAGTTACAGATATTCTGAAACATTATAGGGCATAGAAAATATGGCATTAGTTTTTTAAATATATATATATGTGTGTGTGTGTGTGTGTGTGTGTGTGTGTGTGTATTATAAACCCTTACCTTCCATCTTAGAATAAATACTGTGTATTGGTTCTAAGGCAGAAGAGTGGTAAGGGGCTAGGCAATGGGGGTTAAGTGACTTGCCCAGGGTCACACAGCTGGGAAGTGTCTGAGGCTAGATTTGAACCTAGGACCTCCCATCTCTAGGTCTGACTCTCAATCCACTGAGCTACCCAGCTGCTCCCATAGCATTATTTTTGATTTCCCAAAGACCCTGATTTGAATCTCACTTTTTATAATAATTATTTGGTCATAGGTAATAAAAGCACTCAATTTTGCTAAGCCTCACTCTTCTTCCCTGTAAAATGTGGGCAATTAAATTTGCAAATATTTATTTATTTAGGATATTGTATCAAATACAATTATGTAAATATAGCTTTACAAATATAAAAGTCTTCTATACCTATCTGTTTTCTTCTCTTCTCCAGAATGAACATACTTTCGTCCTTCAACTGATTATCCTGCAACTTGGATCCAAATCTCCATCACCATTATGATGATCACTTTCTAGATTTCATAGAATAACAGAAATACAGTTATACAGTGGCATACAGGAAATCTTGTACAACATATACCTTAACAGGAATACACTACAACTTGCTTCCCTACAACTTAGCTATCTACTTGAAGACTTTTAATAAATAAGGACACACTGCCTCTTGTAGCAGCTCATATCACCTTTATTAATCTATAATTGTTATGAGGTATTCCATTATATGAAGTTAATATCTGCCTTTATAATTTTGACTCATAATTTCTTTCCTGGGAGCTAAAGCAAAATAACCCTAATTTCTCTTTCACATGACTTCACTTTCTACTACTCCTCCCCCTTCAGGCCAGTTCTTCTACTGAGAAATTTATTTTGGGGCAAGAGTCTAGAAAAGTAATACTTTGTTCTCAATATGCATTAACAACCTCCTTATTTCATTCCTATGGGTCATTTAACCCATTTTTAAATTCTTCCTGGATCAGACACCTAATTTCTCTGTCTTTCAACTCCCCCTTTATATGTTATCTTTTCCAATTAGGTTGCAAACTTTTAGAAGTAAGAATTCATTTTTTTGCTTGTATTTGTATCCCAATACTTAACTTGGTACTTGGCACATAGTAAATATTTCAAAAATTCTTGTTGATGGATTGACTGGCATATTAGCAACTTCTAAATGATTAATACAGATTTCTTTAAAATCTTCTTTTCGTCATGACAAACATACTTAGTTCCTCCCACTCCTCATGATATAGAGGGGACATTAGTTTCTTCAAATTCCTGGTTTGTAACTTGGGATAACAGGATTATAGATACAGAATTGGTAGGTATATTGGAGGCCATTTAGTTTGACTCCCTAAATTTGCAATTGAGTAAACTGGGATCTAAAGAGGATGAGTTTGCCAAAACCTCATAGATTATTGGCGATAAAGGCTGAATCAAAATCACACCATCTACATCCTGAGAATTTCTTTGACTTGCTTTTTATTTGTTTGTATTTGCCTGATTTTATAATTTCTATCTATGCTTCCTAGGACCCTTTTGGGGATATATTTTTCCCTCCCACATCAAGAATAGACTCTCTCTATATATGGACTGATGGAACCAAAGGGTTCCAACAGTAATATGATAGCTTTCCTTGTATCTTGATACAAGAAGAGCATTCCTGGTCATGGTAAATGCACAAAAGTTTGTCTGATACTGTAGTAGCAGGGAATAATCAATAATTATACATCTTTTCTTCCAATGACATTTCTTCAGGTGTCACTTATCCATTATCATTCCTTGGAGTCAAGGAAACTTTCTTCATCTCAGAGTATCCAGTTCTGTCCTCTAAGAAAAGATATTCATTACTATTACACAATTCCAAAACTTTAGCTGACATTCTCTTTTTTTCTTTTGTGTTGCATGTTATTCTTCTCTCCTACATTCTCAAACTGCTTAAGATTGCCTTATGGTTCTTTAAGCTTTATTTTCTTCTCTTTTTCATCTCCTCTTTGGACCACTTGTTTATTCCATTCTTTCAAGAAAAAAAATAATTATCCTTGAAAACTTGGAACAGTGAAGCAGTCTTCAAAATGGAAGATGATTCCCAGGGTTATGTGACCTCAGTCAGCCAAAAGGATAAAAGATGCATTGCATTCTACCATCCTCATAATATCTGGTCATAAATATTTTCCCAATACAGCCTTATTAACTCTTTTCCCTTACCACTCACTCTGTCCCTCTGTGCTTTCTGTATAAGCTCCCCACTTTTACCTTTCTGAGGTGAATAAGAGCCCTATAGTATAGCTGGAACCCAATTGTTAGAGAACACCAACAGTGGTAGATATGCAAAGGTCATTGAAAAA
This sequence comes from Gracilinanus agilis, assembly GCF_016433145.1. Lineage (NCBI taxonomy): Eukaryota > Metazoa > Chordata > Mammalia > Didelphimorphia > Didelphidae > Gracilinanus > Gracilinanus agilis. The sequence goes on along the minus strand of NC_058132.1, from coordinate 551,269,584 downwards.
ACTACCCTTTCCCTCAGCCTACATGATCCTGATAGTAGTGTTCAACATCGAAAGGTGTCCCTGGGAAGGTGGGGGTCTAAAATTTGGGGTAGTAGCTAGTGAGTAAGAAGGTAAACTGATTAAGTATACAGGTCATGATCTACATCCCAAATCTCATTAAATTTTCTCATCCAAACACACCTTCAAACTGCTCATCTTCCAATATATACCTATTAAATTCATGGGAAATATCTACTTGCTAATCAATCACCCTGGTAAATGACTTCAGTCTTTTGCTTATTTTCTCATCCTGCCTCATCTCTCATGCCCTTATCCAATCAGTTGCCAAATATATTATTTCTACTTCCATCTCTTTTGAATTAGTTTCCTTCACTAAAATCATGCATTTGTTACCCTTATCAACTTTTGTTGGATCATTCTCATCTCACAATTAGATTATCTTAATAAACTCCTGATAGATCACCCTATGTTAAACATATTTACTCTCCAATACTTTCTCCACTCCACTGTTCAGGTGATTTACCTAAAACACAGGCCCAATTGTATGATACTTGTATTCAATAAACTCTGGTGGCTTTCTATCAATATTAAGATGAAATGTTATATAAATGTATCCTTTAAACAAATTTGTTTTAGAATAAGTTTTGTAATATATGTAATTATTATTAAAAACAATAAAAATAAACAAATATTGGGAAATGTGATGAAATTTTCTTTAATTGATGGGGTACAAAATATAAAATGTTTATAGAAAATTCTCCCATAGAAATTAGAAGCATTCTTCAATCTCTTTTGTTTTCTCCTTTAGGAAGACCAAGTAACTCTTTACACATGCATTGTCATTATTTGTCACTGGAAGAAATATTTTTCTGTTTTCCCTATAATGCAGAACTCTAAAACAAAGCATTTTCTCTAATTATGAATAAAATAGAGTATAATTAATCTATAATCTCCTTCATTCTCCACATTAAAATATTAATGAAGACTAGTCACTTTAGAACATTTTTTCTGCTGTATGACTGTCAATTTATTCCAAATTTTCCCTCCACTAAAATTCTAGCTCTTAATTTTACAAAAAGCTGTATTACTATATATAGCCAATATTTTATATATAGATGCCTTTTTTAAAAGTGTGATTTTGATTTATCCCTTTTAACTTCAATCAGATGGGAAAATTATATTTACAAAATATCACTTAGAAGAATAACAATGCTATTCTGAAGTGACATCAAATTGAATTTTTAAGCATATATGTAAGTTTTAGAGGAAGCTAAGTGACTAAGTGTATAGAATGTTAGGCCTAGAGTCAGGAAGAACTGATTTCAAATCCAGTCTCAGACACTTATTAGCTTTGTGACACTAGGTAAATCATTTCACTTCAGTTTGCCTTAATCCAGTAGAGAAGGAAATGGTAAAATCACTCCAGGCTCTTTGCCAAGAAAAACCTATAAACAGCATTGGCATGAAATTGTCCACAGTGGTTATGAAGAGTCAGACATAACTTAAGTAAAGAGAAAAAAAAAAGTGATTTCTATTTTAATGGTATAGCGAGGTGATTTTGATTCTCCATTGTGCAAATATTAAAGTAATATCATAGGCAGAATTTCTTTGTTTTGTTGTGAAACATCAGTTTCTTTTGTAGTGAAATAAATAAGCTAAGGAACCTTGTAAAGTCTCTAGGAAATGGGTTGTGGGTTGGACCAATGCTGTAGAACCGATGAGGTCTGCCCCCAGTACGGAGCCAAGTGGTGGGCCCAGTCCTGTGGGTTGCAGACAACACTATCTGAATTCTCAGAAAGATGTAAAAAATAGATCTTTGTTTATTGGAGAAACTCAGGATGGGGTTGTGGGCCAGGGAAACTGGAGATACCTAAAATCTTATCAGTTCTAACTCCTCCCACTCCTGACCTCACCGTTCCTCTTTGTTCCCCAAAATATTGGACTACTCTCTCTGTCTCTGCCTAAGGATATTCTAGCTACATAACCTGACACTAACTGGTCAACTGAGATAATCACAGGGTTGGCAAAGTCAAATTAGATGAATTGGCTAGAAGGCCAAAAGGCCAGAGCCTTGGTGGTCTGACTCTCTTAGGTAGAATAAAGATTTGGGTCCTTGGCAACTCACAAAAAATGGGTGGAAATACTGATAAAGCTGAGAAATAGGTAGATTCAGGGAAGACTTCTCGAGATTCAGAAAACCTCCAAGGGAATCAGGAATACAGATTCTTTCTCAAGCCTGGTCCAAAGATGGCCACAGGAAGAGTTCAACTTACTCCCTTAGAATCCCAGGGTGTCCCCTTATCCATCGCTACTGTTCCAGAACCTCACTGGGTCTGTTCCACTCATGTGCCAGCTCTCCTCTGCAAAACACTTGCAAATGCTTAAACCCTCTGCAACTTTTCCATACTTTCCGTTTCCTTTAGATTACCCTTCATGATTCATATATAATAATTTCTGGACTTTCTGGGAAGATAAATACATTTCTATCAATTTTCAATTCATCCCCTATATTGGGTACTTCATTTCAAACAAAACTTCTTGAACTTAGTGATTTGGGGAAAGTTATTTAAATTAACAGCTAATTCTGGATAATAATAAAATAATCTCATTCATAGAATTATTTAAGTGTAATTTTGAACTGTAGTTTATTTCATTTGCAGTTTAGGTAACCCAGTATTAATTTTAAAACTTCAGCTGGATCTGTTCCTCATTCTAGTACTACAGGAAGAATGATATGGGAAAAGTTGGTTCATTCTTTTTGTTTTGCTTTATGTAATTTTCCCTGAACAAACAAATTTCTGTCACAGTGATTGTATATATCATCAGTCTCCTGGACAATGGCCACAATGACAATTGCCTCTAGTCTTGTCCTTTTACCTCAGGCTTCAGAACAATATCATTATTCAAATTGCTTCAGCTCAACTCTGATTGCCCTTTCTGAATGAATTATGCATTGTGAGACTACAATGGATATTTCCCAGAAATGTCTATATTGCATAGCTTTTCATTATGCTTCAAAATATTTTATACTTCTTTTACCATTGTGAATACAAACACCACAGTGATTAGCACATAACAGCTGTTCACTTTACTAATATTGTCCAAACCTTTCATTGGAGGAAATTTGGCAAGTGGATTGTAGCAATCAGCAATGTCATGTCTATGAAGCTACTACTCTAAAAAGGAGATAAAAAGACATAATGAAATCTCCAATGGTATGAATGTTGAATAGCTACTTAGGATAATTTCACCCTGGAAATATTGCTTCAAAACCTTTTAATAGTAATGAAAATAGGAATAGATAAATATGTATAGATTTATTTTAATATATTCATATGAAGATATAGATATTCACATAGTTATGGATATGTTTGCACACAAAATTACAGATCTGAATATATGTACATAAATATTTGCTCGAATATACATATGTTTACATCTATATCTATTTATCTTGATCTAGCTAGCTAACTATATATGCTAGGCTTTTTAGAAGATAAGGATAAAGACTGAATCTGGCATTTCATTAATACAGGCAACTACTAGGTAAGGAAATTTCATTTGCCAATTTAGAAACATCTTTCCTGCAATTTAATTACATAGAGTTGTCTAAATCTCTGAGACTTTAAATGGCTTGACCATTTATTTCAAGTCTTCCTTGTTTTGTTCCTTGTCCATTACTCTTTGACTTTATTGAGGTGATACCAAAATAAATTATGTCCCTAGGAGTAGAGGGATAAATACAAGTTATAAGAGCTGTAAGTAATCCATGTACATACTGCATGATAATAACACTGACATCTTTTTGCCCTGGTAGAGAACCATGATAGGATGCAGCTATAACACAGACTATATTTTATTTTAATTTAAACTCTTTCCTTCCATCTTAGAATCAATACTGGGTATTGGTTCTAAGGCAGAAGAGCTGTAAGGGCTAGGCAATGGGGGTTAAGTGACTTGCCCAGGGTCACAGAGCTAGGACGTGTCTGAGGGCATATTTGAATGTAGGACCTCCCATCTCTAGGTCTGGCCCTCACTCCCATGATCTACCCACCTGCCTTGTTATATATTTTAATGACATTTCCACTGATAAGTTCATTTATATTTAGGATTGAAAGACTAGTAGGACAGTGTGGTTTTTATAAAAAAAAATAAAAGTTACAGTGGAATAAAAAGTACTGGAAAGATATTGGGTTTAAAATAAAAATCTGACAGTTTTCTGCATGGAACAGAGTGTTGAATACATGAAAATGGATGAGAAAAAAGGCAACAGAGAGAAAAGAGGAGAAAATCTAGGCCAAAGGCTAAGATAAAACCTAGGCCTAAAACATGAGACAATGATTTAAAACTAGCAAAAAAGGCAAGGAGTGAGTATAAATAAAAGAAGAGTGTCATGGAAGTCAAGAGAATAGACATTTTCAAAGAAAAGTAAGTCACAATATCAAATGTCAGAGCTAAAGGCCAAAGAAGATTAGGGTTTGGGGCGTGTGTGGGGAGACTATTAAGTTTAATGAGAAGTGGTTATTACTGACACCAAAGAAAACTGTTTTTAGAAATGAGTTTTTAGGAAAATGGAAGTAACAAATGTAGATGAATTTTCCTCAAAGAGTTTGGCAGTGAAAAAGAAGAGAGTGAACATAATATGATACTCACAAGTTGCAAATATCTAACCTTTGAATACAATCTGTAAATAACAATAATCAATACTTAACCCATTAAAGATAGAAGAGAGGCTCCTCTGTGTCCTTATATGTTGACATGCCTTTCTTCATATAAGTACAACCTATCTATGGCTAACTAGAGCCCCATAAACAAATAATTTGCATTTATGCCATTGGATGCTTTTCCCATAAATCAATGTTAAAATTAGGGATCAGTTCATAAGACTGATGTGCAAAATATTTTGTAAATTCCATAAAAATTCCTCTAAAAATAATGCTGGTTTGATGATGTCTTATTTATTTTGTTATTGCCTCAATAAAGTCAAAGAGTAATGGACAAGGAACAAAATAAAGAAGTGTTGACTAGATGAAAGGGTGAGGATAATTTTTGTAATTATCTTGTATTTCTTGTCAATTACAAATCTTGTCAATTTTTCACTTACAAACAATTTAATAATGGGCCTCATCAATAACAATTCTAGAAAACCAAACCCCTTAGAGATAACTTTATTCATATGTGTTATCAGTCTTGCTGATAGGGTATATAGCAAGGTGATTTTGAGTTATATCATACATATGTTAAAAATAACATTGTAACTGAGTTCCCTTTTTTGTTTGTTTTGAAATACAAGTTCCTTACATTTATTATCCTTCATGATTTGTTGACTAGACCTGCTTGATAAATTACTCATGAGTCGACGAACCAGGATGAGAGAGATGGTTCTGGTATTACAGGAGGGTCATACTGATAGACTGACACACAGACACACAGAGCTTTCTTGCTGATCAGTGACAAAGTTTAATGATTTGGGATACATACTTTATAGGGAAAATGAAGTAGGCTGAGGGATTAGGTAAGCCTTTTGCAGAGACAATAGTTAGTAATGATTTACAAGATAGAGACAATGGATGTAGATTACCTCAGTGGCTCTAAACAGAGTTTTCTATAGAATAATAAATCACAGGTAAATATGTAACCATCTAGTCCAGATTCTCAGGGAAATATTTGCTTCAGTGAGTTTGTCTAGAACAGCCAGTTATTTACCAAGTACATCAGGGAAGGATGGAAAGGAGGGGTTTGGAGGCCTCATGTAAGAAGTGATTCTGGCAAGACAATGGCTTTGATTTTTACTGGGGTTTATTCACTCTCACTACTAGCAGCTATAATTTGTATATAATTATCTTGGGGGCTGATTATAAAGGTCACCTTATCTCTTTGGTTCATGATTGTTCTGTTCTAGAGTTATAATCTTTGAAATCTATAAATATGATTGTTCCCATATTTCCACCAATAATGGCAACAAGGTCTTCAGGGTCTTCAGCTCCTACACAAGCCTTTATTTCATCCCATAGAAACCAAATAAATCATATTAATGGGATCAATGAATACCAAAGATATTTGGAAAATATATTAAACACCAAGAGAAAAAAACTGAAATAGTGCAAAAGGAAGTTCAAATCAACTAATTCATCTTGGAACAATCATAGTACTCTATAAGTTTGATTTTTTGTCTCATAGCAAAGAATTAAAATATATGTCTCAGTCTTAGACTCACTATTATGTAAACTCTCCAAATAGATTGTGGAAGCCTATGATCAGTTTCCCTTACATAAAGAAGACAGCAAAAGGACAGCAAAATGAAATAATGTTTACATAGTCATTTAGCAAGTTCAAAGCATACTTTAGATTAGAACCTTGGTTCAAGTGACATTCTTTTGCATAGTATGTCCACAAATCTCAATAAAAGACAGACTCATCATGCTGAATTAATATAGAAAAGTTAAACTGACATGTGGCACAGTGGATAGAGTTTTTAGAATCAGAAAGAACTCATACTCGACCCTAAATTATGAATCATTATGTGTCCTTGGAAAAGTCAATCAACCCCTTTCTGCCTCAGATTCAATATTTATAAAATGTAAATAATAATGACACCTAGCTCCTTGGGTTATTGAAGGATAAAATTATATATTTGCAAAGTGATTTGCAAGCCTTAAAGGAGTATGAAAATGCTACCTTTATTATTAATAAGTCTAAATTGAGGAAAAAATTAGTGAAACATGTTTTCTTTATATTTAATGTTCTGATATGGCTGATTGTATAAGCTCAAAATTTTTGTAAGCTAATGACAACCAATACCTATGTTGCCCTTTGGAGATAACTTTAAGATTTGTAGATATAGAAAAAAATGTGAGAGTCACTTAACATGCTAGCAATACATATTTATTAATATGATATATTTATCCGTAATATGTTACTGAGTCATATACATTTTGCAAACTGATTTAAATTAAAGACTTTTAAAATTAAGACATTTTTAGTAACATAACAAAATACTGATTTTTCTTCTTATTCTGACACATTTAGAATGACCAATGTGACAAAAATAAAGGACATTTCTCCCAATTTATTGGTTATGAAACTGCTGTCCCCTCTATGATTAAGTTCTATATTACTTATATTTATAGAATTAATAAGTGAGACCTTGAAGAGGCAAATGCAACTGCAAATATGCAAAATGTTCATGTTTCTTTCAAGAAAAAACAGGAAGTAGCTATCTGGCTTCAGTGCTGCTATATACTATAATGATTAACTTTAAAATTTAATAAAAGAGAAAAAGATTTGAAGGAGTGAGTGAAAGATTATCTACCCCAAAAAATTCAGACTACATTGCTTTCACTGCTGTCAATTTGTGGCCTTACAATGTTCCTTTTGTTTTGTATTGCTTTCATTCTGAATTTTTCACCTGCTCATTCCATTATTCTATTTTCTCTCATTAATGGTACTGTAATCATAAATGCCTTGAAATACTTTAAATAAGCTATCTTTCTTTATATTCTTTCACAGCCTTCTGTTGAGTCATTCACAAGCACATCTTAAAGTTGCATATTTCATAGAAAACAGCAGTTGGCATGACCATAATTACGACTTTCTTTATAAGATATATATTTTTATCTTCATCTAGTAAAATGACAAAAAATGTGTGCCTCCGTAACTGATTAAAATCTATTCACAGTACTACCTTGCTGCCTCTAAAAGCTCCCTAAACAAATAGAATAATTTTGTAAAACACTAGTTTACCAATTGACTTTTCCATAAGAAGTTCTGTAGTTTTGCAAAAATTATCTTTCATATCTCATTTGATGCTGCCTTTGACCTTTCTTATGAAAGTATGTCAGTTTTAAAAATAATTCTTAGAGACCATGGCAAATATTAGGCATGGACTAACACTTGACACAATATGCCAGGATTAAGTTCAAATGGATACTTGATCTAGAAATAAAGGGTGACACCATAAATTAAGGGAGCATGGAAAAGTTTATGTCATGGTTATGGATAAGGGAAGAATTTATGATCAAACCAGACATAATAAAGATTATGAAAAATGAAATAGTTAATTCTGTCTACATTAAATTACAAGATGTTGTATAAATAAAATCAATGAAAACAAAATTAGAAGCAATATAACCTATTTTTTGGTGGAGGGAGAATTATAGCAAGGATCTCTGACAAAATTATCATTTTTCAAATATATAGAAAACTGAATCAAATTTATAATACAATCTTCAAAAGATATGAACAGCAATTCTGAGAAGGCAAAGTTAAAACTCTCCAAAGTCATATGAAAGGATTTTCCAAATCACTATTGATTAGAGAAATGCAAATTACAAAGATTCTGAAATACTACCTTACACCTATAAAACTGGCTAACATGAGCAAAAAGGAAAATGATAAATTTCAAAGGGGATGTGATAAAATTGGGACATTGTGGAACTGTTTATTGGTACAACCATTCTGGAGAGCAACAAGGAACCAGGCCTAAAGGGACACAAAACTATGCATACTCTTTGACCCAGAAATATCACTAGTGTGTATATATCACAAAGAAATCAGAAATAAGGGAAAAGGACCTACCTGTACCAAAATATTTTTAGCAGTTCTTTTTATAGTGGCAAATAATTGAAAACTGAGAAGTTGTCCATCGCTTGGGGAATGGATGAACATGTGGTATGTGTTTGTAATGTTGTGCCATAAGGAATGAGGAACACAAATACCTGGGAATGTTTATATGAACTGATGCAAAGTGAAGTGAGCAGAACCAATAGAACTGTGTATATAATAACAGAAATAGCATATGATGATGAACTCTGAAGGACTAAACCATTATCAGCAAAGCAATTTTCTATAATAACCACAAAGGTCTCATGATGAAATGCAATCCACAGATAAAGAAGGAACTGTTGGAATATAAGGCAGATCAAAACATGCCACTTTACACCATTTTTTCTTCATGAAGTTTCTATTGTATATATGATATGTATCATCTATCATGACATAAGCAATATGGAAATATGATTTACATGAATATATGAGTACAACCTATATCAGATTATTCACTGCCTCAGGGGTAGTGGGGGAAGGGAGTGAGAGAATATGAATTTTTTAATGTCAAAAAACAATTGTCAAAAAGTGTTTCTATATGTAACTGAAAAGATAAAAACTTTTTTAAAATGCTTAGGATCAATGAAAAAAAATATGAAATAAGCTATATTTCAATTATTTTATAAAATAGTAATTAAAAATAATCTAAGTGATAGAGTGGGGGATCAATGGAATGCATTTGGTACACAATACATAGTAGTAGTAAATGACTACAGAAATCTGGTTTTGATCATCACAAAGACCAAAGCTTTAAGAGAAAGAACTCACTTTACTTTTTCGCAAAAATTGCTGGGGAAAACTGGAAAGCAGTTTAGGATCAACTAGATATAATCTAACATTTTTCAAAAAATGCCAATGTGAGGTCAAAATTAATAAATGAATTAAACATAACTGTTAGTAAGAAAAGTCAATTAGAGGAGAATGTAAAAACTGTACATGTCAGATTGATGAAAAAAAGGAAGAGTTTATGACCAAGCAAGAAATTCAGAGAGTCATTGGAAGTAAAATGGATAATTCTGATTATATGAAGTTAAAAAAAAATTGCACAAAGACAATGAGTATAACCAAAAATAAGAGGAAAACAATAAACTGGGGAAATGATTTTTTTCAGGTAATTTTCCTAATAAAGGTCTAATTTCTTAAATGTATTCTTAATTTCTCAAATATATGGGAAACTGAGTTAAATTTATAAAAATGAATCATTCTTCAATTGAGAAAAGGTCAATGGATATGAACAGGTTTGATATATATGTTAATTTTTTGTGGCAAAGTATTATAAAGTGAAGGGATGCCCATTAATTGTGCAATAGCTGAGCAAAGTGTAGTATATGATTGTGATGGAATATATTGTTCTATAATAAATGATGAGAAGTATGGTTTCATAAAAACCTGATACATCTTATATATGCTGAGGAAAAATGAAGTGAGGAGAAATAGGAGAACATTGTACATAGTTACATCACCATTTTAATGATGATCAATTTTGAAAGACTTAGCTTCTCATATCAAGACAATGATCCAAGCAAATTCCAAAACACCCAGGATGGAAAATGATATCTATTTTTAGTCTCTGAATACTGATCAAAATGTAATTTTTTCACTTTATTTTTTTCATTTTTTGACATATGCTTTTCTTTTGCAATGTGGATAATATGGAAATAATTTTTATAACATCACATGTATATCAATGCCATATTGCTTCTTGAGGAGTGAGAAAAATTCAGAACTCAAAATTAAAAAAAAATTAAATATTTTAAGTAATTAAACTAAAAAGGAGGAACAAATTGAAACATACCATTCTTCACTTTATTTACTTCATGGTTTTTGTTTTTGTTTTTGTTTTTTAGTACAAGCAATATATGTCTTGTTTCACATGGCAAAGTAGTTTATATTTCACAATATGAAACAAGAAGGCAGCATAATTTAGGTGACAAAGAATACTATGTTTGTAACCAAATGATCTGTGTTTGAATCAAGATGCTCACTTTCTTACTGAGTACTCATTTCACCAGCTTGCTCTCATTTTCTTCATTTCTAACAAGAGATAGTTGGATTAAGAAATTTTTAATGTGACTTCTAGCTCTCTTAGCCTATTAATCTCATATGTTTTCACTATGAGAGACAAATGTACACAACTAGAATCACTCCCCTTGGTGTTTTTACCCTTTAGAATAATATAATTACAATTAAATATTCAATTCATAAAACAAGCTTTTAACATAACTTATGGCTTCTTCATCTACATTTATTATTCGTGAAGGTCACTGAACCTATTATCATAGTATCATTAGAGAGTATCTTGATCAACTGCCTCATATAATTTACCCTCTTGCCATGAATGGATCTAATTATCATACCTTAAAAATGTAATGAGGAAAAATACTTGTAATAACAAAAGCTCACATTAATAGAGCACCATTTTTGTTGTTTAGTTGTTTTTAGTTATTAACTCTTAATCAGTTGCCTCTCCTGTAAAAGGAGATAGCTTTTATGGGCTTTCAGGTCTCTTCTATTTAAAAAAAAATCTTAATTTCCATGACATTATTTTGTATATTTTTGTTAATAAAACATGTTGACTTATCTTCTAAAACTTTATAATGATAGACAGAGTAGTTAGCCTCCCTTCAGAAAAGAGACAATTAGGGCTCAGAGGTGAAGGTCACCTACCAATTAAATTGGAAAGTGTAAATTAGGACCATGAGTCTCTTTCAGCTGCTAACCTAATGTTCTGTCCACTATACTATATTGTAGATGCCTGGGAAATTTTAATAGTACTCCTATTTTGTTATAATATGAAATCATTGTGAACTATTGCTATTATCATAAATAGCTTAATATTTTCTAATAGGAAAATTTGTTTTACATGAATAGTTGTTTAATGTGCCAGTAGTTGCTTTTCTTTAGCAGTTCCTTAGTGATGGTTGGCATTGTTACTAAAATCATTAACAGTAAGCAATTTTCCTTCAACTCTAATTGTTTTGAAAAGAGTTTAAATTAACATGTTCTGAAATTTTAAATGCAAATTCTTTATTGTAGACATTTGAGTAGGTTAGACTTTTTAAAGTAATTTAATACTCTCATCAATGAACTGGACAATGTCATAGATGGTTTTACAAGGTTGTAATCTCAATTTGGGTAATCATGATGAGAGGGCAGTTGAAACTGTGTAAATTTAACCTATATTAATGGAAGCATAGTGTCTAGATTTTTTGAGGTAAGAGAGCCATAGTACTATTTTTGGACAAGAATATATTTGAAGAATTATAATCAATTCTTGCTGAAAAATTTTAGTGAAGATATTAATATGCTGGAGAGTTTCCATAGGAGGAAACCTAGGATGTTAAAGAGGCTTAAGATTATTTTATATGGAGATCATTTGAAGAATGTAGACATCTTTGATTTAGAGAGTGGTAAATTGGTGATGGTAGTAGGATTATTTAATAATTAATAATTATTTTATGACTTTTGAAGATTATGATGTCAGAAGAGGAATTTTACTCAATTTTACATGTCCCAGAGAAAAGAAGTAGTAACAAAATAAGTAAATTTCAGAGCTTTATTTAAGAAAACATTTTTTCCTAAAATTAAGAGGAAAAAATAGGATGATACTCTTCACCTAATAGTGAATTCCTTTTCATTAGTAGTCTTGAAGCAAAATTGAAATAGATCTTTCATTTCTTTATTATAGAGAAGATTCCTGCTTATCAATGTATTATAGAATGAATGTCCCATGAAATCTGTCAAACCACTAAAATTCTATGACTCTGATATTCTCAGTGTTCTAACAAGTTTTATGGTTTTGATGTTTAAGATGCACAGTAACTCAAAATCCCATGCCTACCTTTGCAAATTATAGAAAGTAAATTAAATAAGAAGCCCTATATCAATTAAATATTATAGCTCCAAAATTTAAACCCTGAGCTGCAAAAGGGTGAATAATAGGTGTTTATTTAAGAGCATACTTAATGTAAGTCTGAAAATTCTTTCATGAAATCATAGCTTTAGGATAAGTATTTAAATTTAAAAAATTAAAATCCAGGTACTAAAATAGAAATAATGATTTCAATCTTCTCCATTAACCAAGAAGGCAGGTTTTCATATGGATTTTTTTTTACAAAGGAAAGGATAATTTTCTGTTAAGATCTTAAATAGTATAGTTTTCTTAATTAATTCATTTTTAACTTTATATATAAAGTCTCTCCTTCAGAGCATTTTCACCATAAAGCACCCCGTATTCCCCTTTCATTAACTTGCATAATATGCTTTCAACCCAACAAATGATATTATTGATGTATCTCTATGACAGTTGGCACATTTACACTCCTACACAGCTGAAGTATACTTTTTCCCCAAAATATTTTAAAATTATATTTACTTTTTATTTGTTCAGTATCCTCAAGAAACTGAAAAGGAAGGAAAAAGAATATGTTCGAAATTAAATGTTTTCTTCTCTTTTTTTCAGTCATTCCTTATATACCTAAATTCTCCCAATTTAATGCTTTATTTTTCAATTCATGCAAAGATTTATCAATAAATATTACAAAAATGCACTTGTCATTTTAAAATCTCAAGCTTTTCACTGATGATTATTTTTTGAAATTTCTCCTATTCTTATGTACTCTCATAAATTTTTTGTCTAACACTTAAAAATACTTCTGAAACAATCAATTGTTCTATTTCTTTGAAAGTAAGTAGTGAAAATGAGCACACGCTGAATATACAGCAAATCTAGTGAGAGAATTGTGTAAGGATTTTTGGAGCTGAAACGTAAAACCTTCTTTGACCAACTTTGTGTCTATCTCCAATTATCTTGTTTTCATTTTGTTGTTCCTGGTTTATTTCTGTTCTCCAGTATTGATATATTTCCTTATGTTCATAGCACGCTTTAAGTTCATAAAGCATTTTTCTCACAAAAATCCAGAGTAAGGAAATGTATTTATCATTTACCTTTTTACCAATATCAAAATTTAAACGCAGAGTGGATAGCTTCACATAGCTAGTAAAAACTAGTACAGGCAAGACTCAATCTTTTATATTCCAAATCAACTGCTTTGGGCACACTCTTAAAATGCTTATCTCAATGTTCTTTTAAAAAAATGTGTATTCTTATTGGTTCCTACTGCAGTTGGAATAAAGGGAAGTATTTGATTATGATATTTAGTGATTATAGATTGTGACTCTTAGGAGGCATTTGAGGGCTAGCTTCCCATAGAGGTAGAGGAATATACTACTGTTGTGGAAATTTTTATCCCACCACCCTGATATAGACAATTTAGGTAAACAAAGTAAAAAAAACAAATTTCTCCAAGTCAAGGTAGAATTTTAGACTTTATTGGAAGAGTGCCAAGTCTTCCAGATAAACGCAGAATCTCGAATATGTTACATAGTTGGACCCCAGCGAGAGACAAAGCCAGGCAGCAGAGACCTGGTTTATATACAGAGTGAATATTTCCAAACAAGATTGATAACATATCATACAGCATTATGTAGATCTTTTTTAGAAATGATTCCCCAAATACACAGCTGTTTCATTATTTCATTTAAGAAAACTCATATTTGGCTTAAGGTCAGATCACAAGACAACACTCTGATTAAGGAATACTGATGACCATTATCTCAGGGTTCATCTGATGGAGTTTGGAAAGATGGTTATTTCCAAAATGGGAGAGGTGTGCATTCTTGTACCATATCGGGACATGATGCAGCATTACGAGACTTGAAACTCCTATGGTCAGCATCTCATGATAGAAGGGAAAAATGACTTAGGTAGGGGTTGAAAGTCCCCTTAGAAGCAGTTTTATGCTTTATTTAGAGATCCTTATAAAAATCATGAATTCTACTAATTGTAATTAAGATTATAATGGAATTATATTAATCACTTTAGAATCTCAATACTGATTATCTCAAACCTATCACTATCACTAAAATCCAATCAAGCATAAGGGGTTAGGGGCTCTTTCTTCCTGAAACTACTATTTTGTGGAAAGGATGAAAGGAACTTCACTGTTAAATTATCATTGAACAAATTTATTTCCAAATGATCATCAATTGAGAACCATGATGTAAGATTCTTGCTGCAAAATTTGCTGTTGTCTAACAAAGCAATCAATCACACTATTATTCCCTTTCATCTTGGATGACCAGACTCAGGCCCAGCAGAGTTAATCTCTGAGGGGCAAAGAATGAGTTATCTTTCTCTGTTCTCATTTCTTTCCCTAAACCGCAGATTTTAAATATGTCTTTCAGGAGAAGCACATAACAAGATATATGTATTTGCATAAGTGAATTGAAAATTCTTTACCTCAAGTTTCTCATGCCTTCTGCTTTTTATTTCTTTTACTAGACACAAGTGAGAGACTAAATTTCCCGCAGAATTGTTTTCCTTGACCAAGTGTTTTGATAGAGTTCTGGTAGAATTCAGTTGTGAAGATAGATTGCTTTCCTGAGAAGAGAAACTATGGGGGTAATTTACTCCAGTTTGAAATTACATCGTGGGTAATCTTTTTTGTTCAAGAGTTGCTAAATTCACAAGCACAGAACAAGTCTATTAGAGGGAGAAGAATTTCTGAACATTATGTTTCTAGGAGAAGGGATTTGACCACTGTCACAAGCTGGAACCACATCATTGATCAACATGAAACCTGAACCTAAACAATCTTCCTTGATATTGTTGTGGTTGCATAGACTGTACAAGTTTTACATGATGCGAAATGCTTTTAAACAACCCCCTAGAACTGTGATGGCAAACTTATGGCACACATGCCATAGATGGCATGCAGAGCCCTCTCTGTGGGCACATGCCACCCCCATCCCTACCAGAGCTCATTTCTAGAAAGGCAGAGTGGCTCAAGTGAAGCTTTTCCCTTTACCATCCCCACCATGCCTGATGGCATTTTTTCACTCACCCTTCCACCCAGCAGCCCAATGGGAGGATATACTCCTCTCCTGCTCTTGACCTACTCTGTGGGGTACAGGGGGCCCACCTGCCACTTGGTGGGGAGTGGGGCATTTCATGTGGTCTCTAAAACATTTGCCATTATTGCATTGCCCTAGAGTATGTCAATTTCCTAAGGATCATTTGGGTGCATGAATAGTCTTTCTATCTTTTCTTGGGCACCTTTGATGATGAGGATTTTTGTTTGGTTTAAATAAAGGTTCCTTCATTAGACATATATTGTACACTGAGTGCCTATATTCAATTTGGGAACTATTTTTCATACATTTGGGAAAATAATTTCAAGGCATATGAGGTCTTTATTTTAAAGATATGATATCTCTAACTTTGAAATGGGTTTATATGAACATAAAAAAATGATATTTTCTTCCAGAGGATAAGACAAAATTTTTGTGAACCCAAAGTCTTGCCAGGTACTTGACAAAAGGATATAATATAATATATTTCATATTGGCAAGCTTGAGAGAGTGGGATTACAGGATAAAAAAAAGTAGAAAGATGAAAGTATTTACAAATTAGTGCTTTCTGGAAAACAATTTCAAATATTTCCTTTATTTACTTTGTTGAAATCCCTTCTATATGAGAGGTTATATTTAGATGGCCGTTAAGTGAAGAAGGTTAAAAAAAAGGCTGGGCAGGGAAAAAATGATTGATCAATAATTACTTCTTAATTTCACTGCCACATTCACTGCTTAGGGAGTAAAGAAAGTTAATAAGTCATTTGATATGCTCATGAATCTCTATCAATTATCTTACTATTTTATGAGGGTTTAAAAAGAATGACCCAGTAAAGCATGATGAATAAAGATTTTTATGACTGTCTTTCCTTACCCCTTTTAAACAGGTTATGCAAAGTTTGCACTAACATCTTGTCCACCAAAATGTACACCACATTAAGAATGGTAAAATGATCTGTTTTAATTATTTTCTTATTGTGAATGAATGTGTTTTTAAAAGAAAATGAACAATTATTGTCTTATTCAATTGAAATGCTCATCCTTATTATTTTAGTCAAGAAAAGCTTCAGAACTTCCTAATTTTTTGGTTGAAAGAAAAGTGAAAAGAGAGGAAGTTTCAAAAGAGAATAAATAAAGAAACTTTGGGAAAGAGTAGATTAAAAAAACCCATTGATTATCATCCAAAGCAATAGCAAATGAATAAACTTTTCAGCAGTCAACCAAAACATTCACTTACTGTAATTTTAAAAAAATTATATTGTTGTTGGTGGTGTTCTTTTTAATTTGGTAAATATTGTTTTAATAACAATATTTATTATATATTTTATTTTTATTTTTAAATATTTCACACAAAGTAATTTTAATATTATAAGAGTTCCCAAAGATGATTACGTTAATTAATGTTCTACTTTACTGTAACTGAACAACATAGTCCTAACACTGGTCACTTCTTATATGAGTAACTTCCTTTTCCTCCATGGTGATATCTTTTCATGTTCCCCATAGAGAAAGGATCCACCAAAATAATATTAGGACTTTTTAAAGCTAACAGGATATTACCCACAGAAAATCTATAATTTGTAGATCTTTTCGTAGAAACCATTTTATACTTTTTTAACTCTACATTTTTCCTTGCTAATTGTTTTCCTTTGTTCTTAATTGAACATCCCTTTCCTGGCTAAAGAATATTTCATTTCCCCCTCTTTCTTTATGATTTATAACTGTTAGATATTTAGAAACAGTTAAGATGTCACCTGTAAGTCATTGCTCACCCAGGTTATGCATATGAAGCTCATTTAGCCTTACTTGTAAGTTCATTTGTAATTTTGTTTGATAGCCTTTTCTGAACTCTCTCCAATTTCTCAGTATCTGAATGGTAATTAGAAGTCTTAAAGTGAACATCATAGCACAGCTGCATTTTCATCGTTTGAATTGTCTTTAAAAAACAAATAAAAACTTAGTACTTGTTCATTTACAGGATCCAATAAAACATTGGCTTTCCCTTCATTTATAGTATTTTAAGGTTTTGTTTTGTTTTGTTTTGTTTTTTTGCTTTCCTTTCTGCTCCTCTTGGTCAGTACTCACCTTCACACATAAGTCACTTCTTATGCAGACTACAATCCATTGATAGATAATGGCAGTTCTGTAATTCTTTGGTGCTGATATTAAAAAATATTCAGGGAGATTTTCTTATTATTTCCTAAAGGTTTTAATTGATCCCTTAAATTATTAACTATGGATATATAGAACAGATAAAATGGTTGTACTGTGTTTTAATTAAAATTAGTTTATAACATCATATATCCAATATTTCATGGGGTCATTATAATTATCTATCATCTTGATTATTCTTAATGTTAGCTGTTCATTTTCCTTAGAAATTCTAAAACACATGTATGTATATATTATACACACATAAATACATATATATGTATATACTTATATGTATGTGTAAATAGACAATGTGTGAGATCTCATTTTTGTGGGGATACTCCTTAATATAGATCAGAACTACTCTATACCTTTTGAGGTTCTAATGTAATACCATCACATACCATACCTTCCCCTTCACTCAATAATTTTTTGAGGCTGTCACCTCACCTCCAGGATAACTTATAAATCTCTTGTTTGGCATTTAAATGTTTAACAATTTTGCTATTCTTCCTATCTTCTCAATCTTTATAGACTTTACTCCTTCCATGTATTCGATAATTCGTCTATACTGGCCCATTTACTGTTTCTTGCACATGACACCATCTCTTGTGTCTTATGTAGAAGACCAATATTCCTCAACTCTCTCCCACTTTTTGAAATATAAAGAAAATATTTTCCTAATTATTATATTGGAAAACTTTTCATTTTATCTCAGAGAGAAAAAAATCAACATGCATATAACAATTCTTATATGATGTCCTGTTCTCCCATATCTGATCAATCTAGTAAATGATTCTACCAAGAAATAGTTGGGACAGTGATTAATCACTGGCAAGGAGTCTTCCATTGATCTATTTGGATTGGGTTGATGATCCACTTCAGAATACTTTTTGAGGAGTAGGTTACATTAGTTCATGCATATCAAGATGGGACTAAGAATTTGAGAATGGAAATTGTTTAAAAGAAGGTTCAAAGAGGGAATGAAACCTTTTAGGAAAATTATTCAATAAGAATGTTTTTTAAATTATTGAATAAACTCTAGACTCTTGTTCTGTTTTTACAGTAGGATACTCCTTGTTCAAAAAATCTAATTTTTGTGGAGGTGTTCCCTTTATCAGTACAAATTAGAACAGCTCTAAGCCATCTATAATTCTAAAAAAGGGACCTCTTTTCTCACATATAGGTTCATAATGAATAACTTGTGAAAGGCATATCCAAAGGCTTCAGGTGACTTTGTCAATTTGGATATTCCAGTCTCTATGCAGAACAATCCTTAGATTTAGAATATTCAAAAATGCATTTAAAAGTCTTGGAAGCCAAGAACTTACGAAGCAAGCTATAGTATTTATATTTGTTTCCCAATATGATGTCTTTTCAAAACTGTCCCCCAAAGCAACAATGTTCTGACTTTTCCCCTCCACTTATTAGTTTCCAAGTCTTCATTTCGTAGAATAAATCCTATCTTTGGCAAGAAGCCTTTTCTGGTAGTCCCATCTGCATGTATCTCCTACTTTGAGTACCTCCCATTTAAACTATATGTATAAAATTTACATATTATATCTATTGTTATAATATAAAAATTCTGAAGGCAGTCAACTGTTTCTGCATTTCTTTGTATCTCTAATGATTATCAAAGTAGTTGGCATATAATAATCACTTAATAATGATTATTGACAGACTGACAGCAAAAATCTTGTTCATATCTTTTCATAAATTCTTCATATAAAGTGTACCCTGTATATTTAAGGGATTATTTCCTCTTTGATGAATCTTCTTAGCATTCTAATGAAGAATCTATGCTGATTTATCTTATTCTCAGTAAAAGACCAATCCACTTTCCTTCCTTTCTTGACACCATACCAATAATTTATAATTCTCTCACATATAATTCAATACAGTGCAGTAGAATAAGACCATTTCTCACTCCCATCTCAAAAAAGGCCTCCACCAGTAAGGAATATGGTAACAATTAAATACAGCCTATTTACAAAATCAAACTTTTTTTTTTTGTAATGTGGGTTACTTATGGTTTTATTTACTTTGGAAACATGGCTTTTATGAATCATAGCTGCTTAGCATCAGAAGGATAACACTTAAGATAAAACGGTTTATTTTGTTGTTATTTGTAAGGGTTTTTAATTTCTTTTTTTGTGTTTTTTTTTTAATCAGTGAGTGGTTTATGATGACTAAAACCACTAATTGCAGTTTCAGAAATTCATTTAATATCTTCCTTTATATCAAGGCTCAACTCACCATTCTCTCTATCATTTGCCTAAGATACAGAAACTTACCAGTTAGCTTAATCAGATGCCTTGCAAATCTTTTTTGTACTGGAAATAAACATACAAATGCACAAATGCTATACACATATGGGCATACATGAGTTTGTATATATTTTATAATTTTATAGTGAATAGTTTAGAATTTGCACTATATTTTTCTTTTTTTCCCCATCAAATATCACTAAATTACTTCTCAGACATGTTCTTTATTAAAATTGTCCTTAAGAGATGGTTTGGCAATTCTACAGTGTATGTCCTTAATCCCCAAGGAATCATTTGAAATGGACACATACTCTGAAAACTATTTTTTTGATATTGCTGTTATTTTATTTTTTGTTGGGATGCCAGAGAGTCATGAGAAAGTGGTACCAGAGATCATTTACCAAATATTTTAAAATTAATTCTGAGTAGCAATTTCTTCCACAGCAAATTCTTCCACAAACAGTACTTAGATGTCATACCTACCTACATACTTTCTACTTTTCTAGCTTCAATAAGCTTCAATAAGAAACCACATAAATGATATATACATGTGTGTGTATATATATATATATATATATCACTTAAGAGTTTGATTCTTTTCTAAAATGAGATATTTTTATTTTTCTGTGATGTGAGATACAATTCTCTTTTTTTGTTTGTTATGATGATTCTGAGAACAATCCAGACAGTAATTTATTTAGCAGTGCTCCAGACCAGAATAAGGACCTCAAACTTTAGATTCTTAAGTTTTTATACAGTTGAAGGAAATTAAAAAAAAAAAAACAGAGACTGAGACACCTTATTCTTTAAAGGTGAAGAAGATCAGGATTTTTTCATATTGGGAAGAGGAAATAGTCTTAAAATTTATGCCAAGATTAGAGAAAAATAGAGTTACAGGCATTATTTTATTATTATAATTTCCTCTTAAAGCCAACTCCAAGATCACTTATTTAAATGCTTTATCTATTAGAGATTTCTAGATATTATTGACAATCTACCTTAATAGGAATCAAAGGGGTGTGGTGAGAGGAGTATTTGATCACTAAGAATTAAGCAACAAGTTATTTACCCATGAGGAATCACTAAATGCATAAGCTTAGTGATTAGAAAAAGCAAAAATCATGAAATTATCTTTCTAATGCTACCAAATGTAAAGCAGACAACAACAATATGGGATTCCATCATGAGGAAGTTTATTTCTTAATGTGGGATCCTTCTATCATTTGCTCAAAGTTGTATAGGGAAGTTTGTGTGTCTCTGGAATTATTTATATATGAGTAACAAGAAAGATCTCTCATAATTCATGCTTCTCACTCAGAAGTTATGTTAAGGTCTAGTATCATATAGTTTTGCAGAATGACTTGTGATAAAAAATCAACTTAGATTTGGAGGGTAGACATAGTAGAACTGGTAGTGGTTGCTAGTTTGTCAATTGCCTTCAATAAATTTTATAGAGATTGCTCATATATGAGATTTCCAATAAAGGTGTATGTTGCCCTGATAAAAGAGTTGAGCCACCTTCCTTATGGGAGGAGAGGATTGGAGGTATTTCAGATTGGGAGGGAGAAATAGTCTTGTGACTTTCTTGTCTTGTAAATTTCTAGAAATTAAAACTTATTCTTACAAAATGGTGAATAAGGGTAAAATGGAGCTACTATGTTCTTTTAATATTATGATAATAATTTTCCCTTTTGTCACAATCCTTCACTAGATTGAAAGGGGATAGCTAAATGGTAGTGTCTAGAGTACTGGATAAAGACTCGGGAAGATTTCTCTTCCTGAGTTCAAATCAGTATTTAGACACATAATAGCTTTATGACCCTGGACAAGTACATAAGTTCCCAAATGAGCTGGAGAAGAAAATGACAAACCACTGTGGCATCTTTGTCAAGAAAACCCCAAAAGGGGTAACAAAAATGAGACATGACTAAAATAACTGACCAAAAAAAAATCACGTAATCCTTTGCAGTTATGCCATAAATGTAATTTCCCTAATATTAGGTAATTTATCATGGGTACCACACATTAACTTTCTGATTAAAAAGCAAACAAATTAAAACAAAAACCAACACCACCACTACTACAAACCCCCTCCCCCAATATAACTTACTTTCTTTAGTGGTCTTATTTTCCTAATTTAATTTTATTTACAAAGCCACTTTAATATAATATACAACAAAATCATATAGTTTACTGAGTTGTGTATTGTCCTCTTAGAAATATATAAGCAGTAGAGTTTCTGTGAAGATTGTACCAAATATTTAAGTATTATTTTTAATTTATTTTTTCAGAATTAATTTAATAGATATTTTGGCAGATCAATAAGGTTACATATTCTTCATGTGCTGTAGAATACAATCATGATTATTATTAATTAACATTTAGCATATAGTGTTCATCAGGTATCTATCTAATAGATGCTAAGATTACTGGGACACATAATCCACAATTCTTGATTTTTAACTTTTCTGTGATTTTGTTCTATTCAGATTCTCCTTTTACTGTTATGACTATTTTCTTTTTTCTTTCAATAATTTCTTTTACTGATAGTCTCTTCAAATTGTGGGCATTCCTCAACATTTTTTAAAAGCTAAATAGCTTTTAAAAAGCTATTTTCTGTGTAGTTTCCCTTGAAATCTCCTCTACATCCATTATTTCCATTATCATCTCCATTTTTCTCATTTCTCCCAAGGCCCAAACTTACATCCCAAATATTTATTTTATGTTGTCATGGTGATTGTCAAACTTTACCCTTTCAAAACTCTTTATGTGAGAAATAAGACATTCTAATTCTGTCTCAACCAGATCTTTTTCAAAGTTTCTGTAAATAATTCATTATTTTAATCTTCAAGTCCCAGAATTTCTTTTATCAGTCTGTTACTTTGTCCTCTTAATCCTCCTCCCATAGTATATCTTACATTTATTCCAACAAATTTTAAAATCCTGTTGTCATCACCATACTTTAGATTCTCACTATTCTATACTGCAAAAAACACATTTGTTCTTTCTTCATCCAGCCTCTCCCTACCTCACTACATTCTTTTCATAAGAGATTAATCTTCTTATGGGATTATTTTAATCTTGTTACACTCCTATAACCAAAATTTCAAGAGCTCCCCATTGCTTATAAGATAAAACTAATCTTGTTTAGTTTGGCATTAAAAAGATCTTCACAATAATCTTATTCCAATCCTCCTTGATAAGTTTAATTCTCTTTGGCCTGTAGTACATTATTTCCTTCTTACCAAGTAATCAATTCATGCTGCCCCTAAATATTTCTTTCATTTTCCTTTTTTTTAAAATAAGTTTGGGTATGATCACCATTTGATTTTATTTTCTATCTCCTATGTCATCTCTATATTACTCTAATTTTAAAATCCTACCTCAATTCCAATGTCTTCATATGCTCCTTCCTAAGCCAGCATTGGTGAATCTTTTAGAGATCTTGTGCCCAAACTGCACCTTCAAAGGATCTGTGAGCCTCCCCTCCCTCCCCCCATTACATCAAAGTGCAGGGGGAGGAAGTGCCCACATTGGTCTGCTGGACAGAGGTATGGGGCATGCAAAAATGTCCTCAGGCTCTTGGTGGAGAAAAAGAGTGTAGAAGACCAGTCCAGCATACCAGGGCAGTGTACCACATCTTGGCTAACCTGGTTCTAAGGGAACTAATTCTTAAATCTCTTAGTCAGGGGGCAGCTGGGTAGCTCAGTGGATTGAGAGCCAGGCAAAGAGATGGGAGGTCCTAGTTTCAAATCCAGCCTCAGACACTTCCCAGCTGTGTGACCCTGGGCAAGTCACTTGACCCCCATTGCCCACCCTTACCACTCTTCCACCTATAAGTCAATACACAGAAGTTAAGGGTTTAAAATAAAGAAAAAAAGAAAAAAATCTTAGTCAATAGTGTTTTCTCTTTTCTCCTTAAATTGTCATGCATAAACTTATCTGTTATATGTGATAGCCCTCGTTATCCCAAGCAAAATGTGTGTTCCCTGAGATGAGAGATTTTTTTTCCTTTTTGAGTGAAATGGACAATTTTATATAAACGATGATCATTATATTGGATTAGATAGTCCTCTATGAATCTTAACCTAAACATTGAATCTCAAAGTAACATGTCATCAGTGAAATTCCCAAGATATTTAACTCTACCATTAATATGACACCTTCTCTCTCATTCTCTCTCTCTCTCTCTCTCTCTCTCTCTCTCTTTATATATATACATCTATATATAAACATATATATATTATAGACTTTACATCATATATATATATATATATTCTCTCTNTATAAACATATATATATTATAGACTTTACATCATATATATATATATATTCTCTCTTATAAATTGCAAATACATTGAGTTAGGGAATATAACTTGTGCATATTGGTATCTTTATTATTATAATTCTTTGCAATAAAATAATTGCTCAATAAATATATCTTCATTCAACTGAACAAGTCATTTTACCCTAAACTTGAACCTGAAAATAGATTGCTGATGTCAGGTCTTCCTCTAAAAGGTTGAAATTCCTAAGATTACACCTAATACAAGTTATGAGCTTTGTTTTCTCATTGAATATTTGTCCATCAGGTCCTAATAGCTAGAAAAAAAAACTAACTATAGAAATTGAAGAGCACATTTCCAATAGCTTGGTCTTTTCTCACCTTGTCCTTCTCGTGATGAGGATTATCTTGGTGATATATGCAAGTGGGAAATTAAAGGGGTATAGAGAGGGGACAAAAAGGTTAGAAAGAAAAATGATGAAAAAATAAAAATAAAGATGACTGAAAGTTGCCTTCATTCATGAATTTAGAGGGATATCCATTTCATAAGAAATGATGAACAGTTTTAGGAAAAAATGGGAAGAATTGGGTGAACTGATGTAGAAGGAATATAGCAGAAAATAAGAACAATTTACACTTCATCACAACAGTATAAAAGTAAAGAACTTTGAAAGACATACAAATTCTGATAAAGTACAAAGACCACCCATTACTTCAGGAGACCTATAAAAATAACACTAAATGACTCCCCATCAAGAAGTTATTAAATAAATGTATAAATTAGGAAACATATCACCTCTTATTCTTCAAAAGGTGATAGATTAAGATATGCTGAATGAGACACTTTTTTGACATGACCAATGATAATATTTGCTCTGCTTGATTATTTAAATTTTTAATAAGGCTTTTGTTTTTATTTTGGATTTTTTTTTGGAATTGGGATGGGATGGAAAGGAAACATAAGACTTTCTACCTTGTCTCTAGAAGTAACCATTGCCAATATATAGACTTTATATTAGACACCACAGCTGACTCTAAAACATTTTCCCCTCTCTCTCCTTCTACATTGACTGGATTCCATGAAAGATACTTTTTAAAACTGAAAGACTAACTAGATTACCATAAAATATTTTTTCCTCAAACAAGTATCATTGTTTCTAAGAAATCTTAATGATAATTGGCTTTATATGGTGATTTCAAGTGTACAATAGACTTCAAAAACTACTTTATAACAATCCCATGAGGTAAGTACCATGGAAAATGATATGATTTCATGAAACACTCTGAGGAAGAAGAATCATCAGATCATCATTCTAAAAAGAAAGGTTGAGAGAAAAGTGAAACCCAGAAAGTTTAAGTGACTTGACTAAGGTCAAGCAATTAATAAAAAATAAATAAGCATTTATTAAACACCTACTATGTGCTAGGCACTGTGCTAAACACTAGGGACACAAAAATAGAGTCACTATTCTCAAGGATCTTATAATTTAATGGGTATATTACTAAGTGGTAAAGTCACTATTAAAGCTCAAGTCCTCTGATTTCCAATCCAGTGCTCTTTCTACTTCCTGAAGGATCATTGGGTCAAAATTGTATGACCCATTTCCACAAAAATAATACTCAATAATTTTTCCATGCAATAATTCTACAAAACTTTATCATCAGGACTTTCCATAGACTTTCTAACTCTATGAATCACCCCAAATTTTGACCTTCATAAACTGCCTGTCAGCAGGAACAAAATGAGATCTGTAGCCACTGTAGTTGTATCACTGATAAAAATAAATGGTAATAGAATCGTGGGAAAAATTCTATTAGCAGAAAAGCCAATAAGAGAAACAAAGTCTCTATGTGAAAAAGAAATAAGTTTATTGAGAGAGGAGTGGTCTCACAATAAAGCTGGACTCTGCTCAAGATAAAAAATCCAGAGCTTCTGTGAGGGCCTCCTTTATACCCAAAGAATATCACAAATTATATACCAGTTTAAAATTATATACCAGTTTAAAAATAATCCAGGATAAGTACTCCCAGATATAGTAAGTCAATCATATACGGGTGCTATGTAGAGAATGCATCACCTCAGAAGAGATGATGTAGACAAGGGTGGTATATGGGTGCTACACCATACTCCATCAGAAAAGACCATCATGTGTCTAAGATGATGTATACCAGGGTGCAGGAGAAGTACTGAACCTCAATTCAAAAGAAAAGACAATCATATGATTAGGGTTGAATAATGTTTAGAAGGCTAGGTTTCAAGACCATATTAACTAAATGCTAAGTAACAGTGATTAGCTAAAAACTGAGGCCTATGCTAACAAGGATTAATTACATTAAAACTGTTATTTACTTAATTTAAACCTTAAAACTTAGACTAAAATATTCATTAAAACACTACTAAAATCATAAGGAGTATTATGTTAACTCATTTATGCTAACATTATTCAATTATCCTAAAATAGAATTATGATTAACCAAAGATTACTGTTAACATTAAAATCTAACCATTATAAAGGGGGATGAGGGATTTCTCACTCACATTACTCATAGTTTTGTTTAAAACAGAAAGGAAGTCGACACAGACCACATATATACCTTCTAAGAATATGTTTTGGGGCTAAGATTTAAAACTACTTAGATGAGTATAAATATAATGTTTCTTTGGAGTACAAATTATTTTATCTTATTTTCTAATAAGTACATAGATACATAATTATAAATATGTAACATATGTAATATAATATATATAATTATAATATATGATCAGATATCAATTCCTTGATCAATTAATTACAGCCAATAATATTTTTAGCAAATATTTTAATCTCTCAATCTCTGTTTCCTTATCCATAACATGAGGTGATGTTATAGATATAGAGATAGATCTATAGATATAAATTTATATATGTGTGTATTTGTCTTTTCTTCCCATCAACTTTTTATATATGCTTTATATTTTTCATCTCTCTTTTTTCCCTA
Organism: Gracilinanus agilis; assembly: GCF_016433145.1. Lineage (NCBI taxonomy): Eukaryota > Metazoa > Chordata > Mammalia > Didelphimorphia > Didelphidae > Gracilinanus > Gracilinanus agilis. The sequence continues at coordinate 551,242,386 of NC_058132.1, read as the reverse complement.
ACACAATAAATTCTCAAAGGTCATGACTTTTTAAATTTGTGTTAAATTTCTTGATACTTTTCCCAAAGTAGGAAGTTCTGCTAAAAACATAGTAGGCTCTTAGTATGTGGTCATTAACTGGCAACATGAAGAATATAATTTAATTGAAGATTTCTAAAACTGTCATATTAATAATGGTTTCCATCAAAGCATCATCTTTATTCATCCTTCCCAGGGTTATTGTAGAGCATCTGCCAGTAGCAGCCATTCAGATCATGTTTTAGTCAGCTTTTGCAATAATAGAATTTCTTGCTCTTTTGCAATATTATTGCTAAGACATTTTGTCCCATTATATTTTGTCTGCCTTTGTTATGCATTTCTAAATTGATTGATGTCGCTAACTGTCAGGGAATTATTCACCAATCAGTCTGACATCTACTCAACTAAATTGAGACCTGCTTTATATTCTGACTAATGCCTCATTCTTTTTCTTGTATTCTGTCTTGATATTCCTGTGCTGTGGCATTTGTTACTGGCATCTTCATTGATCTGCAGCAAATAACCCTACAATATGTGTTGCTTCCCCCCTCCACCTTCCAACCATAACTACTATTTCTTCTGTTTCCTAAAGATATTCCCTGGCTATTTTATAATGTTCAATACTAAGTACATATCTATTAGACAGATTGTTTCTAATAGAATATATATAGAGTGTAGGTCACCTATAGTTTGTTAATTTTTATGTTATTTTAATTCCATGATCTGCATAATATCTATTGGCTTTTATTAATCTCTGCTTTACTTTGTGGGTATGCTGAGAAAATTAAACTATTTTCATCAAGTGATTTGTAACATTTAAAGGAATTTAAAATTGCATTTGTCTATGTCATTTGTGACCTATGTTATTAACTTCCTAAGTTCTTAGTGTTTAAACTTGTATATTCTCTTTTTAATTTTGAGGCTTACAGATTGACAAAATTTTCAAAGGTAATTTTAATTATTAAAAGGTCAAAAGTCATAAAATGGTACTGATATAAAATAAGAAAATAAAACTGTTGATGATGAATTTCCTAAAGGAGATTATGTTTTAGAAATGATTAAACTCAGGGAAATACTGCTAGAAAATTAAGAATAAAATTTATTACTTAATGAAATCTCAAAAGAGTATATCGTCTGCTATGTGAGTCAAGTGTTTAGGAGAGATGTGTATGGTTTTGTTGTTGTTGGTATTAATTGGTTTTTATTGTTTTTTGGTGGAGAGAAGACAATGTGGCACAGGCTATGAGTCATAAGGACTAAATTCAAATCCTGCCTCAGACATCTGCTACTTGTATAAATCTGGACAAGTATACTTTGACTATGTTTTAATCTATACTTTAGTTTCCTTTTCTCTAAAGTTGGGATAATAATAGCACCTCTCCCCCAGGGTTGTTGTGGGAATTAGTTGAAATATTTACAAATAATTTTGTAAACCCTATAGCACTATAAAATATTTGTTATAATTCTTGTCCTTGTTCTTGTTATCATTATCAGTACAAAGAGAGATTATATTAATGCATTCAAAGTCAGGGAGATAGGTTCAATTTCTTGATTAAATAATTAATGTCTATGAGACTTTTAGTAAATCCTTTAATCTCTTAATCTCTCTTTCCTTATCTATAACATGAGGTGATATTACATATATCAATATGGATATAGAGATACATACATAGATATATAGATTGGTAGATATAGATCTATAGATATACGTCAGATGACCTCTCAAACCTAATCTAGGTGTATGTCTATTTTAGTACAAACATTTGGGACATAAAACAATAAAAATGACAAGTACTATCCATGTGAGCTTAAGAAGTCAGACTAGAATGGAAGGAAACAAATTGAATACAATGTGCCGAATATTGTGCTAATTTCTTTATAAATATTGTCATTTGATAATTTATGGTTATTATATAATTTTGTATAGTCGCTAAATTTTATATAGAGCTAAATACTATTATTATACATTTCTTCTAGTTGAAGAAACTAAGTCAGAGGCTAAGTAATTAATCAGTAATCTCACAACTAGTAAGTTTCTGAGGCAGAGTTGAACTCAAGTTTTCTTGACTCCATGCTCAGGAATCTGGGACATCTAGTTCATAATAATAATAATCAGTTTTAAACTGAGGTATGAATGTTAACCAGGTTATAATAGGTACAAAAAACCAAGGTAAGATATGTGAGAAAAGTGAATTTCGAAGTTATTCATTTCATTTCATTTTTTTAAAAGTAGGGACTTCCAAAAGATTTTTTCCCCTGGATCCCAGCTGCCATGTGTTTTGTAAACTGAGTCTATTGAGTGGGAACATACAGAAAGAATGTAAGTTAGAGCAAAAGCTCATGAGAAGTATTGTTAGGGTCAAAATTTTCTGCACATCTTATTAATTTAGAATAATTTATTAGTAAATTAGAGGAAAAGATCACGTGGTCCCATGACTGAGCCAAATTAATCTCAGTTTGCCGTATTGCTTCTATAAGTCAAAAGTAGTTCTGCTAGCAAGAGTCTCCAGCCCTGAAAAGAGAGATTGACACATGCCCAAAAAGTGAGAGAGAGGGACAAGTCCCACAAAAGAGAGACAAATCTTCTTCTGTTCCCTTTTTTATGAAGTGTAATAAAGGGTGGCTGGGCTGTACTATAGGAGTAGTTTAGAGGATGGAATTAGGCCAGCCCCCCCAGGGCTCTAGGCTGGTGTAGAAAGTGGAATATGTACCAGGGGTCCTGCACCCAAGCTAGCTGTGAGATAGTTGAAACTCTTTTACTACCAACCTAAGCCCCTTTAAGCCCAGGGTTCTATGACCTGCCCAGAGAAATGGTAGTAATCCTATTGGTCAATAGGAGGGGTCAAGCAGGAAGAAGGTTGACACTTCCTGGCCCTAACTGCTTATGGAGTTTGTTAGCTGTAGCCTGTAGAATGTTCAAGCTGGTGATGTTGGTTGGCCTTTGGTCAAGGTAAGGCAAATGACTTCAAGATCTTAGTGAAGGGTCAAAGGGGTTTATTGGTGATACGTTGAAATAAGGTAAAGTGGATTGGTAAGTGGGTAAGGTAAGCTAAAACTTGAAATGGCTAATTTCAATAAACTGCTCTAAGTAATGCTGTAGATCTTCTTAAGGTACAGAAGGAAGGATGCTTTGAGGGCAAACTTAATTCTGATTGGCTTGGTTGCTGACCCAGGGCGGTGAAGCCCTGGGCCAGATGGTGATGTCTTGAGGATAATATAAACTCTTGTTTCCTATAAAGGGTTATTGGGTTTGCCAATGAGTTGTTGGTATTTGGCTAGGAATGGAAGTTGTCCCTGCCTGCCTAAGGAAGCTAAACCCAAAACCACCCTGGTGCCCAGTCCCACGTTCCACCTCCCTAGCCCAGAAGAAGAAGTACAAGTGAAGACAGAGGCCTGGGACCCTTCATTCCAAACTGCCACACTGGCACCCGGCTGGGTCTCATGCCAGGTTCTGAGTTCTAAATGGACAACTTGCTTGCACCCAGCTTGCACCCATGAAAGCATGGTTGCAAGATTTTGTACACTACAGAAGCCATTTTTCTCCACTCTTCCTGGGACTCTGTGGTTGGACAGACTTAACTCAGTCACTGTGATCCCAGCCTTGTCTTTCAGACATGCCATGAATTGTGTGTGAACTTAAATCAGCCCCTTCCCAATGTCCAGGTAGCCAGGAGGTGCCCATTCAAAGGAAGGGGCTGACACTGACCAAAAATGGGCTTTCAAATGGAATAAAGAGGTACAATTTTTATTAGATTTACAAAGTATGAAGATCATTCAATGATTTATCTTTAGTCTTCTATCATATATAGATAAATATAGGGGGAGGATGGAAAGAATGAAAGGGAAGAAACAGGAAATACAGTTGACCCTCACTATATTATGGTTCATTTATCATGGCTTCACTGTATGGTGGGTCTTTTAAAAATATATAAATATATGTAATTCTATATCGCAGAGTTACACTTAACCCACCACATGAAAGATGATCAAACACGGCTCTGTGTTCTGGATCCTGGGTATTGATTAGCTCAATAATTATAGGTTAATAAGAGTGAGGAAAAGGTTTATAGGAAAGTAGGAAGGGTTTATAAAAATACAACACTGCTACTTATGGATTTGATTTTCACCAACATAACTCTGGTGATAGGTGAGAGATGGACATATATACATATATGTATATGCATTTATTATATTCATGTGTGTATATACATATATACATATAAAATCATTATCTAAAGAACAAAAGATTATAGGTAAAAATAACATCAAACTGTATATAAACTTGGTTAAAATTTATGCATTTTCACAAACTCTTTTTATGTTATTCCAAAATAGACAATTAGACAATAGTGAAAAGAGAATAATATATCTACATGTTCCAGAGAGAATGATTTTGAATATTCTAGATCTCCACAGGAGGATAACTTCTTGCATTGAGCTTGGAGGAAATGATATTAGCTTTGTGTCTAACTAATTCCTAGTGGTTCTCTGTTCTATGGTAAGCCCAGCTCATTCTCATCTCTTTAACTTTGTTTCTGTGGTTCCCTCCTCCTGCCTGAAAAGTCAACTGTTTTATTTCCTTTAAAGAGTAAATTTTATATGTTCTTCCCCTCCTCTCTAATATTTTCCCAAATTAACTTTACTAAGTGATTTTCTTTGTATTCATAGGACTGAATTGTTACACTAAACTTGATTTGTGGATAGGATATTTTAATACACTTTTAAAAATACTTCTTTATTTGTAGATAAACAATTTCCACAATTAAATTGTGAGTCCCTAACAGAAAGACATATCTTAAGCTTCATTTCTATTCCTTAGACCCCCTTCAGACTAATTTATTACATTCACACAGTAACCTAATCCTCATAATGGTGGCTCACAATATCACATATAAAATGAAGTCAGTTTCATTTTATTCTCTGGCCATATTCACACTCTTCCCCTTGCTGTGGCATGTGCTTTTTCCTTTCTCTATGTCTTCCTGCCCAATTCTGAAACAATATTTAAGTCAATATAGCCACTGTTACCAGAAAAAAGTATACAGATTTACTCTCTTATAGTTCCATTGGAAAACTTTGTGACTTTCCAAAGAAAAATTACAGTCCCTGCCTATACGTTCTAAATTGCTATGTTCTACTTTTAGAATGTAAGCTCTTCAAAAAGTTGGAAAATGAGGGGGTGCCCTTCAGCTGGGGAAGAGATGAACAAATTGTGGCATCTATTGGTGATGGAATACTATTGTACTAAAAGGAATAATAAACTGGAGGAATTCCATGTGAACTGGAAAGACCTCCAGGAATTGATGCAGAGTGAAAGGAGCAGATCCAGGAGAACATTGTACACAGAGACTGATACACTGTGGTACAATCAAACATAATGTACTTCTCTACTACCAGTAATGCAAGGATCTAGGACAATTCTTAGGGATTTATGAGAAAGAATGCTATTCACATCCAGAGAAAGAACTGTGGGAGTTCTGCACAGAAGAAAAACAACTTCTTGATCACATGGGTCGATGGGTATATGATTGGAGATATAGACTCTAAATAATCACCCTAATGCAAATATTAAAAATATAGAAATATGTCTTGATCAATAACACATGTAAAACCCAGTGGAAGTGCTCATTGGCTATGGGAGAAGGTGGAAGGAGGGGAAGGAAAAAACATGAATCATGTAACCATGGAAAAATAGTCTTAATTATTTATTTTTTAAAAAAAATTAAAACAAAACAAAAAATAAATTCATTATATGGATATATATATATATGCGTGTATATATAGGGAGAGAGTGTAAGCTCTTGAAGGCAAAGATTGTTTTTACTTTTGAATTTTCCTTAGGACTTAGTACAGTAGTTCCCATATAGTAAGTTCATCATGAATGTTTTACCCTTCCTTCCCTCATTTCTCAGTGCTTGTTGAAATGAATTGAATATTCATAATGAAGTATTTTAGTTTTGGACTCAGCAATTCTTCAGATACATTCATTAGATCAAATTTCTTGAATATTTTCCTGACAGGACTTCTATTTCCTTGATTGCCAATTTTTGACGAGTAAAGCTTCCCACCCTTCCCCCTAAAACTTTTAAATAATGAGCGTTCTCAATGATTGTTCATCAAATTACATTGAAATTGTTCATAAATATTCATGACTGGCAAAACACTGTTGGTAATGACAGCTCTGCTCATCTCATATAAAATTAATCTTATTTTTTCTGACTTAAATTGTAAAGCTCTTTAAAAGCTTTGTCAATGGTCATCAATTCTAGCACTTGTTTAGATTCACAATCAAGGCTTAAAATGGGGGGAAAATGAAAATGATGCATAGATCCCCAAACTTGTGATGTTTGTTCATAAACAATATGAAGTTTGACAGATTATGCAGATATCATTCATGATCATCTCTGGCTCTCCTACTTCCCTGAACTTTTATGAACATTAATAAATCTTTCCTAAAGCTACAATCTCTAGAATTGTCCATGATTATTTTCTGGTTATGCATGAATGCCCATGTATAGTGACTGAATACTGTAATTATAAGTGCTGATTTTTATTGTGAAGTTATAAACACTTCATCTGTTCCTAATGTGAGTCAGGCTTGTAGGAAATGTTATGTACTTTGCAAATGGTAATTAGGTGAATATGAAAAAAAGAATGGCTTTGACAGGGAGGTTGGAATAGTTTTCAGACAGTAGCAGTTGGAAAGGGCTGCTGCTTACAACTGAGTTTTGATTGAAGATGGTACTTTAGCATCCTCAGCTCATTCAAATGCTCCCCATTGTTCTTGTAATCAAGGTTAGATTCCACACTTCAACCCTGCTTTGTTTTGCAATTACCTTTATCTTGCAGAGAATGTGAATGAATAATCTAGATATTTTTGGTCAATTGGAAATATTTAGTTATATCTATAAATAGATAATAGGCAGCAAATGTAGTATAGCAGAAATAAAATTGAAAGGGGTTTTATATTAAAAAGAGTTAAAAATTGCTAGACATAGATATAACTATATCAAAGTATATCTATACTGGGATATTATTTTTAAAAGCATCCTTCAGTCTTGATCAATGATACATGTAAAACCTAGTAGAATTGTGTGTTGGCTATGGGAGTGGGAGGTTTGGAGGAGAGGGAAAGAATATGAATCATGTAACCATGGGAAAATATTCTAAATAAAAATAAAAAAATAAAAAATAAAAGCAAAAAAGCATCCTTCAGGTGGAGGAAATGGCATGTCTTCATACCAAGGAGGATAAAACCCACTACTCTTTTCCCAAAGAATCTTGAAGATAAACCAAACCTCTGTATGCAAGAATAGTAGCTTTACTGAAACATATCAGTAAAGGGAACCTTTTCTTCTCTCTGTCTTTACTGTTAAGAAAATATTGTTCTGATTGCTTTTATATATAGAATACTATATGACCTCTTTAAAGAAATCCACCATTACAAGGAGAGAGATTGACCTGGCACTCCCTGCAAGAAGAAAAAAAAATGAAAATACAAATAAGTAAGTAGATGAAAAATAGAATATTTAGATTATAGTCATAGAACTAGACCATTGATTTGAGCCCATCAGTTCATATATCATGGACAAGCTGAACTGTCATACATTCAAACTTTATTGCAGAGAATCTAGCTTCTACCTGCTAGTCACATTTTCTGAATGCTAAACATAGGTTTACTAAAAGACTATTTTATGGGGAAAATTCACACAAGGTAAGTGTTTGCACAGTAGTCAGAGGAAGACATAAAATCTCACTCTCATAGTCTTTCTGAAGAAATTTTTCAATAATTGTGAGACACAGGGAACAATGGTTTGGACCATCCAACCTGACATACCCTCAGCAAAAATGCAAAAATGGTGTTGTGTTCTATGATTAAAGCAGAATTGCAATAGCTCAAAAGAATGCAAGATGCACAAATTTAGAGACATTTCCATCCTAACTGTTCATATAAACTATTCATGGCAGACTTGTGGAAGAGCCTTTCAATCACATGTTGGTCTGATCAGCCACAATTGAACACACTGTATTTTGATCATTATATCATGATGTCATTATGGCCATTTCCAAGTACAAAGCATGATGATGATGATGGATAGATAATGAACTGGGCCCATGTTTGAACAGGAGAAGAATCTACGTTTGTACAATGGATTATGTTTTGCAAACTGCCCAGCACTTTCAGTTATTTCAATTTAATCCTTGACAACAAAAGCTATCATTTTAAACCAAAATTCCCCTGATGTTTCTATGCTATTATAAATGAAGTAGATATGAACACCTTGTGTCTAGTGTCATTCATTTATTTCAATCTGGCCTCCAACCTCTAAGGGACCTTGTCCATTCTTAGAAATAAAGAAATCATGATAATTCTTATATCAGAAATTTTAACATATTCCTACATATCTCATTTTACAATCCATAATTCAAAAGATTTAGTATATACTGACTGCTTATCTTATAAATGTGAGGTAAGCTAAATATGGTAAAATTTCTTCTATGTGAGGGACTCCATAATCTTCTAGTTCCTACATTTTATCAGCAAGAAATTCAGGCTTAATATCAGAATCATAGAGTTTATGCTAGGGGAGACTTTAGAAATCAGCTAACTCAATGTCATCATTTGATAGATGAAAAAAAAAGAAGCAAAAAGGCAAAATGCCCACATTCACAGTCTGTAACTGCCAGTGCTAGAATTAGGACCAAAGTTATCTTTGGCAACAAATTTCAGGCCTTTTTCAATCATACAATGATTTCAATTTACAGTGAATAAAAGATCATATAACTTATTAGGACCTGAAGAAACATATAATGTGAAAATTAATGTCTATTTAAAAATAATTAATCTCCTTTTCATATATCACTTTAATATCTTTGACATCAAATTTAAATGCCACTTCTACCCAAACAGGAATGATCATTCTTTCCTCTAAGTTTCCCGTGTGACATGAATGAACAGTAGAATCAGGAGACCTGGCTTTGAATACAGATTTTACCACTTATAAGATTTATGACCTTGTATCAATCACCTCATTTTTATGTCTCAATTTTCTCCCCTGAGAAATGGGATGTTAAAACCTTCTTCAGGGGATTGATTAATATTAAAATACTTTTAAAATCAGAAACTAACATATGAATTATAAATATGACTTATTCATTGTATTTATCACACAACAGAAATGTTATTAATTCACATTATCTTTAAAAGTATTTGGAAAATCTTATCTTCCCTACTAGATTATAAGTACATTAAAAACAAAGTTATGCCAAATATTTTTGTATCTCTCTACCAGGTAAAAAATAAGTGTTGATATTGATAGATGCTCCACAAATATTTGTTAAATGAATGAATAAAATTCGTGTATATAACCTTTTTAACACATCTATTTATTCATGTTGACAAATTTAGGAAGACATAATCAATATGCATTTTCTCTAGTTGTTCCTTGAAAAGCTTTAGTATCTAGAAGACTTTCAGTTTTAGGACAAGGCAAGGAATTCAGATCTTTTAGGTAGTTTGGTGACAGTACAAGTGGGAAAGTACCTGATGATAAATGTTGAAAGCACATTTGCTGAACATGTTGTTTAATCTTATGTTACAGGTCATCCAAATGACTTCATGAAAGGCCAATGAAATTTTTTAAAAAGAAGGCAGTATTTGATCTTTCCTTTTCCTTTTAAACTTATCATAGTTAACCATACTTCCCAACTGCAGCTCTCCCAATTTGAGGAGGATAATAGGCACAAACTTTGATGTGAATTCATTTTTCAAAACAGATAGGAATACTTCTATAACATTTTCAGATTTGTAAAGCACTTTAGAGAAATTATCCTTGAAAGAAAGGTTCAGGGAAGTTAAATCACATTCCCAGGATCATAGTAACTAGTAAGTGTCTGAAATTGAATTAGAACTGTCAACTTGGAAAAACACAGAACCACCAAAGCAATTACAAAAGAATATGTCTTTAATCAGCATAAGGGAGACAGTGCTCTTATGGCAACCGCACAGTCATGAACGTGCACACACACACACAACACAACACAACACAACACAGAGCCAATCTCTGAGACTCTGGGAATGCGATGTCAGGAAAAAAACAAAACAAAACACCAAAAATGGGAATCTTCATCTACCTAAGAACTTGAAGTTCTATCTATACCTGAGCCATAGAGAAATAACTGACTGGTTACATAGGTGCTTGTGAAAGAGATTGTTTCATGAGGCTGTGGGGTCTGGGAAAGGTGCAAATACAATAAGAGAAATTAAGAAAACAAAATAGGGTATTTAAGACTTGACTACCTCTAACACTTTTATTTAAGGCACCGAATGAGTGCTTGATCGTCTATTGCTCAGTCTGAGACAAAAAAAAAAGATCAGTGTGGGAGTTTTTTGAAGGCAAGTTTCAGTGAGACGAAGGTAAATTTGGGATTTTATAAAACAAGGTTGTCACAACTCTGGTCTTCCTGAGTCCAAGGCCAATGTTCTAAATATAGAAGCAATTGTGCATATTTAATAATGTTTGAATCTTTCATGAAAACCAAATTAAGAAAGAATATTGAATCTTAAGATCCAATTTTAAATCCTGTACTTGGCACTTTTTTTTTATTCATATGATTTTGGGGAAGCCACTTCATGGATCTCCATTATCTCATTTGTAAAATTTTCAGGCAGGACTAGATGGCTTCTTGAGTTTCTTGTTCCAGTGTTATTGTCTCTTCCTTTCTCCCTCCTCCCACCTAAAAAAAAAAAAAAGATGGCATGCAGAGCTCTCTCAGTAGGCACGCTGCCCCCTATTCCCCTTCACAGAGTTGGTTACTAAAAAGGCAGAGGAACGTAGGCAGAAGCTGTTCCCCTCCCCCTCTCCACTGTACCTAATTACATTTCTTCACATCCCCGCCCATCTGCCCAGAAGCCCAATGGGAATGCACAGCAGGAAAGGTGGGCAACTCACAGGTAGCAGAGCTGGAGGGGAGCAGAGTGCTCAGACCACTCCCCACCCCCTCTCCACACTTGCTGAGGACTTTCCTTATTTCACTTGCCTCTCTGCCCAGCAGCCCAATGGTATCACTTCCTCCCACCCCTATGTGGGGTGTTAGGGGAGTGGGACACACCCTAAACTAGGTGGTGGAGAGGGATATGGCACTTGGTCTCTGGGAGGAATAGGAACAGACCACAGTCTGAAGGGTGGATGGGGGTGGTCCATCTCCCAAAGGTTTACCACCACAGCCCTAATCGCAATCTATAGCCTCTTTTCCAAATCCTTATTTAATTGGTCAATTATTTCTCTTTGATTATATTCCCTCAGGTATTCTAGGCTCTGGCTAGACTCCTTTTTTCCTAGCTTCCATATAAGTCAAATAGTTTTCCTTCTTTTCCTACACTCCCCAAAGTGTATATAAAACTCTAAATTGTTAAGCTCGATGGAAATTTCCATGAAGCAAATTCCAACTCCTGCTGTATTTTCTAAAAGACGTTATTCCCTGAGTCTCAAATTTAGTTTGCTGTGATATTGGTTTGTGAGTATATATGATTTTGTGTGATGGCTATAAGTATATTGTCTCCCTTGTCCAGATTAAAGATGTAACTTTAAAAATGCAAAGATTTATAAGTGCTTTGTTGGTTCTGCTTTTTTCCGGTTAGACGCTTTATTGTTTCCTCAGTGAAGAGCATAGTAATTTGTATATAATAGGTAATTAATATGCTTATTGAATCAAGGAATAATACCCAGTATGTCATGCTTTGGAAAAATCCCATTCCTTCTGAATGGCCTTGTTTTATGGAACCCCCAAATTTACCTTTGTGTCTTGGGAACTTGCCTTTAGGGAAATCTGAAACTGATTTTTTTCTTAGACTGAACAATAAACCATAAAGCACCAAATGATCTCAGTCTAGATAAAATTAGTAGGTCTAATGAAACTTAAGTACACTTTTGTCTTAGAAGTTTCTCCCATTGGAGGTGGATCCAAGATGGTGGCATAGTATCAGGAGCCTTCTGAATCTCCTTCCAAACCATCATTAAAAAGCTGGTCAAAAGGAAAGCAATCAAAACCAAATAAGTAAAGAGGCTCTCCCACTGGACACAGCCTGAAAGGTAGGAAGTAATTGGCGATTCCCATGCTGTAAGGGTGTGAAACTGCACTAATCAAAGTACAAGCTGACCACCCCTCCCCTATACCATCTATTGCACCAGTTAGAGTGAGGGCCAGAGCAATCTTGAAATTTTCAGGGGCTGGCTGAAAGCACAACAGACTTACAACCGAGGGCTGTGCCAGGCCTTGGAGTGAGACAGGAGCTTAAATAATAGAGAGCTTGGTCTTTACAGGGGGCAAAACACTTATACAGCTGAAAATCCAAGGAGCAGGCACTGAGAAACATAGCCTTAGGGCAAAACACTTTGAAGTTCTACACCACAGACCCATCCTGAAAACCCAAGCTTCAGCAGTTGAGGAAGATAACCTCAGGGCAAAAAGGTTTAAAGAGCACTACACACACACACACACACACACACACACACACACACACACACACACACAAAAACATCACAGATCTACCTGCCCTCCCTCAGGCTTCTGACAGGGAAGGAGATAGTACCAAGGCAAAACCCTGTGAGACAGAAGCTAAGAAAGCAATGACCACCAACATGCAGGAATCCTAGTCCTTGAGAAGCAAATGGAGTAAGCAACAGCAAAAAAGGCTCTTGACCCTGAATGATTTTGAAAGGAGGAAAAGAGCAAAATATACATACAACAGCAGAGAGTGAGAAACAAACACATCTAAACTTCCCCTCCCCAAAAAATGGAGATTGGTCACAAACTTTGAAGGAACTCAAAAAGGAGTTCCAGAACCAAATAAGAAAGATAGAAAAAAATGCCTTGAAAAGTAGGAAAAAATTAAAGTAATACAAAAAGAAAATAACTGTTTAAAAGACAAAATTGTCCAAATGAAAAAAGAGGCACAAAAATCAAATGAAGTAAGCAAATTGGATACCAGATTTGACCTGCTGGAAGCCATGAAAAACAAGATAGACCAAAAGAAAAAGGAAAATAAGAAGATTCTGGCTGAAAGTTACCTTTTAAATATGAGAATTGGGCAAATAGAAGCTAATGATCTCATAAGACAGCAAGAATTAATAAAGCAAAATCAAAAGAATGAAAAACTAAAAGGAAAAATGAAATATCTCATTGAAAAGACAAATGACCATGAAAACACATTCAAGAGAGACAATTTGAGAAATATTTGACTATCCAAAAGCCTGAAACAAAAACTTGTACCAAAATATTTATAGCCACTCTCTTTGTGATGGCAAAATTAGGAAAATGAGGGGTGGTCCATAGATTGGGTAATGGCTGAACAAATTGTACCATCTGATGGTGATGGAATACTATTGTGCTGTAAGGAGTGTTGAACTGTAGGAGCCCTATATGAACTGGAGAGACCTCCAAGAACTGATGCAGAGTGAAATGAGCTGAACCAAAATAACATAATTCACTGAAAGTGAAACACTGTGGAACTATCCAGTGTTATGGTCTTTACTACTAGTAGTAATACAATAATCCAGGACATTGCTAGAGGACTTATGAGTAAGAATGCTATACACATTAAGAGAAAGAACTGTGGGAGTAGAAAGGCAAAAGAAAAACTTATGACATGACTTATTACTTATTTATATGGATATATGATTTTGAGTTTCAGTTCTATGGTAAAAATGAATTATATGGAAATTGGTATCAACTGATAACATTTGTACAACCCAATGGAATTGATTGTCAGCTCTGGAGGGGAGGTGGGAAGGAGAGGGAAATAAAGTGAATAATATAAACATGGAAAAATATTTAAAAAAATAAAATTTAAATGAAAAAATCAATAATGCCAAAATAATAAAAAAATTCATTAAAAAAAGAAGTTTCTCCCATTGAATCTAGGCCTCTCCCAGATAGCCCAACTCCTGGTTAGAATTCTCCTTACCTTCGTCTCCATTGTAAACCAATCAGTTTTTCTTCCTGTCCTTTATTACCCAGAAGATATATAGGACCCCAAATTCTTCAGATCATTGGAAAATCATCTTTCAAGGTGCATTTTTCCAGAGACAGTGTACCCAGAGTCACAGAACTTGTTCTTTCTAACTACTTTGGTGGTTCTGTGTTTTTCAAAATGGACACTTCCTTTATGTATAAGTAAGGAATTCTGATAAATATACAATGTCTCAGATGACATTTCCACAAATGGGGACCTTGGAAATAAAGTGTTGGCTAGTGCTTTGGGAAGACTAGTTAACTAACCAGGTGATAAAGAGAAGGCTCTAAGACGAGCTGTAGAGGGATTAAAAAAACCTAGTCAGTTATTTTCATAACCATTTTCTCTTTAATAATTCTCTAATAATTGGACTCATTTTCTCAATTCAATTCACATCTGTTAAGTGACCATGACATAAATATAAGAAACCTACAGATATAGATCTTCGGATATTCTACCCATTGAAGTTAAATGATGCACAGAAATAAACTTTTTACTTAACTCCTAACTTAGTTTCCTTTCTAGATGAAGGAATTGGAATCTCTTATCTGGAGTTGAGAATCTAGAATTCTCAGCATCTATGTTTGACAGCTAGTTTAGGATGGATGTCTCCAGGGGCAAGTGTTAACCAAGGGGAATAAGTTTCAGAAATTAACTGAGAGAAATTGAATTGTTAATTTATCTGTCACCAATACTGCATCTGGATATGACTTTGTAGAATAAATATTTTATAGAAAAATGCAATAAGAGCAACAACGCAGTTGTCTGAAACTCCAAATTGATCCTTGTCTCTTACAACTTATTCATCTGAAAAGCACCAGACTGACCCTTTGTCCCACACTGAACAAGAAACTCTGAAGCATCTTTTCAATCATCCAAGGCTGATACTCAGTTAAAGGCACTCAAATCATAAGAACCTTTTAATCACGCAAAACTAAAGTCATAATAAATTTCTTAATCCTTAATATGCTTTGTAGTGCCCAAGCTGAACTTGGGTGGATTGACCTATGGCTTTCGCTTGTCCAAATATCCTGAGACAGTGATTGTTTCAGAGTGGTGACTGTGTGCTATGGCTATGATCACTGTCTCCTTCATCCTTATTAAAGAAGAGTTCTAATGTTACTATTCTGGTTGTTAGTAGTTGTTTTTCAGGTAGACAAGGATGAGTCCAATCTCCACAGACTTTGGCGGGATAGGAGAAAGTGTGTTCCAGAGATACTAAAGGAGAAACGTTTGTGCATTTATCCTTTCTGTATCTGCAAGGTAAATGTTCCCTTATAAAAGCTACTTCATGTCAAGGAATAAAATGGAGCTGAAGTCCTACTTGCAAAGAGTTGGAGAATAATCAAGTCAGTCTTAATGGAATTGGAGAAGAGACACTCTCAAAATCCTCAGAGCACCTTAAAACTCTGAAGGAGGAAATGTAGCTTGCCTGACTAGTGGAGAGGGAGGAAAATACCACAAATATGATATTTTTATATTTCATTAAATTTTATGAAAATGACATTGTTTGCTAGTCTTTTCTTATTTAATTATGTTTAAGTACACAATAATTTGAAGTGGAATATTTCTATTCTTGTTAAACGATGGCTTTTATCATTCATAAGCTAACACATTTTTCAAAGGCTTACTTCTTTTCTCAGTCTCATCCCTGATCACAATCACTTTTGTATTCATACTTTAATTCTTAGTTTTTATATCATAAAGTAACAAATGTTTTTCCATGAAAAAAGCAAAATGTTTTCATCTTCTTTTGCAGTTCAATATCATACTAAAAATGTTCTTTAATATGTTAAAATTCATATTAACCAAAAAGAAAATTAAAAAATATATTTACATTCATACCAGATTCAAAATTTTTTTTCATAAATACATGTTCCCAGAAACTACGATTATTCAAACATCAGGCAAATACTTCAACAAAGTAGACCTCAATCAAGATAAGAGTAGCTTTATTTAGACTGATTCATCCAGAATAGTCATCCACAAAGCTGCCTTTCACTGGGCCATTCCTCAGCTATCTGAATCAGCACCATCAGGTTCAGATTTATAAGACTAATTTTATTTGTCTACCTTGGCTACTCTTACTTGAGTTACTGAAAAGTCACAGTACTGTTAAATATTGACTATTTACTAGAAATATCTAATTAAACTGTTTTTGTTCCTCTCTCCATCATGAAAAAAATCCAGACTCATTGAAATTTCTTATGCATACTATTTTCAGCATTGTGCTTAATCTTTTATAGGCTCCTGTCATTGGAGGGAAAGTTTGCTTAGGGCAATGAGTGGGAGTTTGTGGAGGGAAAATATTTTAAGGATATGATTACTTTAATAATTAATCAAAATATCTTATCAGTAATCCTTGCTTTTTATGAAATCACTCAGTATTTATATTTCAAAATTATTTATCCAAACTGTGAGAAATATATAGAATAAACCAGAAATAGTTTCCCTGCTTGGCTATTTCTAATTTCTGATCATTGTGACATACAATATTTTGTTATTTAGCCTTAAAGCATCTACAAGGCCTATATTCAATTAGACCACTGTAACAAGTTTGGGTAGGGGAAAGGAGGGAAGAAGCAGTTAGCAATTATTTTATCAATAAATAATAGTAACCAGACATGCCCCAGACTTTTGTAGATTCTTCCAATTTTCCAGTTAGTGGCAACAGTTAGGCTTGGAATACAATGATCTACATTCATATTTTAAAAATTTTAATTGTAATGGAATGAGTTACAGCCTCCTACAATAAAGCAACACATTTTAAAGCTATATTAGCTTGCAAGTCTGAACATAATGAGGATCTTCATTAGAAGATTAAACTTTGAGACAACTTAAGAACAGTTCAACTTTTAAAGGGCTTACTGGAGATGAAATATGCTATGTTTTATAAATGCAATATTTTAGGATTCTGAAAATGTTAAAAGCATTTAGAAAAACTAAATCACCAATAAATAATAGCTATGGATTAAATTGCAAATAACTTCATTTATTAAAATCCTTGTTAATGAACAATTGAATTTTCAAGTGAAACTCTAAAAGCAAAAATTTTGAATCTTTGATAATTTAACATATTTTGTAAATATAATTACATTTGAAACTATTGACTGAACTCATTTTATCATTTAAACAACAGAATCAGAATTGAATTAACCATTTCTTATTTGACACTTCCTACATGTATATCTCTACATCATCCTTCCTCAAAATGTTCCATGTATTAAATCTGTTCTAGTGATTATTATAATATTAACTCCTTATTTTCTCATTTCTGTCTGTCACTAACGAACTTAGTGCAGTGGAAAAGATTAGATCCTCAATTAAAATTTTATTAATTTTAAAAAGTAAAATTATCAAACAAAATGAGATCTACCTTTAATAACATATTTGAGATGAGATCCCATATTTTATTTATGCAGCAGGTAAAGAAGGACTCATCTTCTTTTGCAGAGGCAAATTTGGAAAATAGAAAGACTATTATATTCCCCCCACCTTCACTGTTAGACATCTTCTTTCTTTGTACTAAAGACAATTATTCCTAGAACATCTGTGGTCCAAAAGTCATTTACAATTGTTATATCTTTATCTCATTTATTAAATATATTAATAAATATATTAGAAATAAAATATTGCATAATTTAAATACATATGCCTACCTACCACAAAAGGCATTTTTTACTTTGCCAAATATTACATTTCTCATTGTGATTATAATGTTTCTTCCTGTCAATGATGTACAAATGCCTTGATGGAGGTAGAGCCTAAATTTTAGTAAAAACTAGATCTGGGATTGAGAATTTGAAAATAGGAAAATGGTAAATGAATTATCTCTGGAAACAGAGGGGCTATGTTTTGATTCTGCCTCTATCCCTTCCTATTTTTGATCAGGCAAGTCAATGAATTTTGGTAGGTCCATGTATCCTAGATAAGTTGGCTTCTGACTTCCCATTCAGAGCTGAATTTATAATCATATTGTACTAGCTTTCATACTTATCTTTATGATCTTGGGCCAAGGTTTGTCACCCCAAAATTCCCATCTGCCAAAAATGTAGACTGAGACATAGTTCTGAGCAGTTTCAATTTATTAGGGAATAGTAGAATAGATATAAATGTAAATATGATGGAAAAGAGAGCAAGAGAGTAGGCCAGAGAATGATTTTTAGAAATACAAAATGTAACAGTGTGATTTATAGTAATGCTTTAGTCCCAGGTAAAAGTCTATGTATGTAACCAGATTAGGAATGTAGTCCCAGGATAGTACCTGAGTTATAATTTAATTTGGGTGTATTGTTAGAGTAATTTTAGATGTGTTATCATATTAATCGTAAGTGAATTATTGGGTTAATCCTAGGTATATAAATCTACTTTATAATGGAATTTATATCAAATTAATTCATTCAAGAGCCTATAGCAGTGATGGTGAACCTAAGGCAGAGGTGCTAAAGAGCATTTCCTGTGGGGATGTGGCTTTTCCCTTTCCCCTCTCCACCACACTTGACATTTTTTCACATCCCTCTCCCCTCTGCCCAGCAGCCCAATGGGAGAGCTTTCTCCCTCCCCTGTGTGGAGTAAGAGGAAGGAGGGTGTGCCTGTCTCTCCATCTCTAAAATTACCTGTCTACAGGGACCAGAAAATCACTCAGAAGTCATTGAGAACAGGAGTCCTTAGAGGGCTGGAGCCTTAGAGATTGGAAGCATTTAAAGGGCTCATGAGGGTTAGGAAATATAAGTCTTTACCCCCACTAAGTAAGTTCTTTTTGCCATTAAAAACCTATAAATGTCAGTGGTCAGAGTCTCAGATTTTGAAATGGGTGGGGAGTGGAAACTTGCAGACCCCTAGTCCTGTGATTTCTCTGCTACTATTGTGGCAAAAATGTAAGCCAGATATTTTTCCAGAAGGATCTCCCAGCATTTTATTTTTACAAGTGGTATTAACTAAATTAGTATAATAAATACAAAAATTTTCCCCATTCATCTTTGACTTATTCTCCCACAAGTACATATATAATACAGATAAAAATGGGCTCCATCTGGGTAACTCACAGTTCCCAATGGATAGTTATTTTTTCCCATTTTTCCTGTCCTTAAAATAGATGCTTAGGACACTAATATGCTATACTTCTTTGATCTATTCATATCTGTCAAGCCAATTATATTAGTATCATATTCTGGATCACACTTTCTGTCTGGTTCTACAAAATACACTAGATCCCTCATGGCTGTGGGATTATTTTCAAGATATACTGCAGATGGCCAAAATCACAGATGTAAGTAGACACTGCCAATCCCAGCACAAAATAAGGCATTAATAATATTAAATTAAGTAATTAAATACATTCCACATTATTAGAGAGCTTTTAACTCTTTCTTTCTCTCAAGGTATATGAGCATTCAAGGAGGATTAGCACCTCTTGTGTGAGGGCTTGATAAAACTTTTTCTGGACTACCTTCTCATCTTTGGTGTCCATCAGGCACTGAAGGAATTAGGACAAGAAATGGTCAGTATTGGGAATTAAGTGAACCACACTGACTCCATCTTTTGACTTAGTTCTGGAGCTAGCTCAGTTCTCTTTCTGTTCAATTATCAATCTAGCCCAATTTCTGTCCTATGAGAAAACTTCATTAAATAATGGGAATTGGAAGAAAACCTTATTATATTATTTCAAAGTAATCCTATGTTGCTGGGAAACTGGAACGCCTGTATCTTTAAAAACTCTTAAGCAAAGACTTAATTATTTAAGCAGAAACAAAGTCACATTCCAAGAATGATGCCATTTTCTCACCATGCAACTCAGATGTTTTCTCTAAAGCCGGATCCAGACCAATTAATTAGTTATTGTTATTTTGATTATTTTCAGACATATGTGGGGTGGAAGAGAGAGTAGAACTTCTCATTTGTTGAATTAAGGGAATTACATCCATTCACTTTTCCCTTCCTTAGAAAGTTTCTAATGTTTCATCCAATTACAAATCAGATTTCCTAATGTTGTATTTTTCCTCTTAATTAATTGATTTCATTTCATTAATTTTAATATATACAAATCTGTTTCTCTCTGTATCCAGGGTATAGGACTAAATTGAGGAAGAAGCCTGCTTCTGATTTGCTGAGCAATTGTTATACATTGTTTAATAAATTGATATATTTGGAAGATTGAACCTTTTTTCCTCAATCATTTCATCTTCTTGGTAAAGCACTCATTTCTCATCTCTGACTGTAAGAAATTGTTGCATTTGCAGTGGTCATAGCCTGGAAAAACCATCTAGGTATCCTAGCTGGGTGATCCCTGGGCACATCATTCAATCCCCTTTGCCTATCCCTTATCATTTTCTGCCTTGGAACCAATATTTACTGTTGATTCCAAGAAGAAAGGTAAGGTTTAAAAACAAACAAACATCTGCATAGTCAGGCAAAAAACATGATGAAGTTACTGATGAGACATAAACCCATTGCGGAGTTAATAGTGTCTACCCCAGAAATATGTAGATTTATCCTAGTGGAATGGGTGGATGAGAATAATTTGTTTCAATGACCATGAAGGCAGCTGAAGCAGACATGGTGGAGCATTGGAACCTGGTCAGACATAGAAGACAGCAAAGTCATTCATTGCATCCTGGGCCATCACCAGGTGTTCAAACTTTTGTCTTGACATACACACATCGAGATATTGTTGGTCCTCTTTGAAAACAAAACATAAACAGCATCTCTCTGTTTCTGTCTTTGTCTCTTTATCTCTCTTATAGGGAGATGACTCTCTTGAGCAGTTTGAAATTTATGAACTGTTTTTTTCCTGGAATTTACCAGATTTTCCAACTTTTTCTGTCACTACCTAAAGGTAACTAAATCAGTAGATACCAAAGTAGTGGTTATGAAACCCTTAGGTAGTATTGGATAACATCAGACTTACTATAGGTTCATGAACTTTAGCCTCAATTGTCATTTGTCTATTTTAGCAATCTTATTTTTTCATTTCCTTTTCCCCCATAATTCCTCAAAGGAGTTATGAAAGTAGCTGTTACAAAACTTCTCTACCACTGAATTTCCTTTTTCCATTTCTTAACTTTTGACAAATGATCTCATTTTTTAAATGGTTGATAAATTTCAGGAAATTAAGTACAATCTCCTTCACCTTCTCCTTTCTGTTTCACAATATATTTCTCATGCTCCCACTACTCTTTGACCCTTTCTTAGAGAAAAGATATTTTTCTCTCATGTCCACGATTTATTAATATCTATTTATTTGACTCCATTATCACTTGTTTCTTTCAGTTCCTTGCTCTTTCCTTCCATTAACAGTGCATTTGATCTCTGCAAGTAAACCAGATCCTGACATTTTGCTTTCCAATAACCTAAGCATTAAAATTTATTTTAAATTTCTTGTTTGTCAAGCAACATATTCCTTCCAAGTCCAAATACAAAGGTATTCTCTGCTACCTTCTATGTGAGGACCTCAAATAGAAATATAATTATCAGCAAGGATGGATGCAATTAAACCTAATTACCCATATTTCCCTTTCTCTTTTTGCTCATAGGTTTTAGATGTCATCTTACTCATCTCTGGCCTAGGGGCAAGGATTAATTTATTTCTCAATGGGATCTAACCTTTTCTTACATGAATTAAGTCCCTCAGTTGTCTTTGATTGTCAGTTATCAGATTCCTCCCAAGTCTTAATGCAAATTTATATTATGCTGCTCTATGAAAAATGATTCCCCAAAACCTATAAAATAAGCTCTGAATTCTTCAGTCTAGAATATGTGGCCTACCACAATCTAGCCCTCCTATATGTCTAAACATATCATAAAAATATCCTATACAAGTGCTCTATAATAGTAAAATTAGTCTCCTAAAACAACACTAGGGCATTTTTAGACTTTCCTGACTACATATTTCTGCCTACAATACTGTTTGATACTTGAATGCATCCTTTTCCACAGTAGCAGCAATCCTCTCATTTTCCAAAACTTTTTTTTTCAAATTCCACAAACTTTATGCAATTTTCACTGGATTATCTCTGCTGAAAGCAAAACCATGGCTTCTTCAAAATTCTCTAGCATTACTTATCTACATCAGTGATATAACTTTTGCAATATACTATCTTGTATTGTTCTTAGTACATACATCTAATATTCTGAACTATACTGTAAACTCCTAAAAAGCAAAAACCACATTTAATATATCCTGGTCAATCACATAATGAATAGAGAAGAAATGGACATGGTGTATGTTTCAATTTTTAATTGAAAATACATAACTTTGATTATTAACATACTTGTCCATGTTAATCTTTATCTTTCATGTTTGAACTGTATTTTTTCTTTTTTAAATTTGTTAATAGAATTTATTTCCAGGTGTCTCAACTCCTCTTTCCCCTCCCCACACTATGGAAGGCATCATACTGTGTCTTTCATATTTCCATTTTTCAGTTCATTCTCAGGAGATGAAGATTCACAAATTATTATTCAAATATTAAACATGTTACTATATATAATATTATCTTGGTTCTACTCATTTCTTTCTTGATTCTCTCATGTAGTTCTTTCCAAGTTTTTTTTTAAAATTACTTTGCTCATCCTTTCTTTTGGTACAGTAGTATTTTGTCACAATAATATACTATAATTCATTTTTCCATTTCTCAATTGATGGACATTTCCTCAGCTTCAAATTCTTTGCCACTACAATTCCATTGGGTTGTACAAATGTTATCAGTTGATACCATTTTCCATATAATTCATTTTTACCATAGAACTGAAACTCAAAATCATATATCCATATAAACAAGTGATAAGTGATGTCATAAGTTTTTTTCTTTGTACAGAGAAGAGACACTCCCACTGCCAACCCCCTTCATGCCTTTCCATCTTCCATAGGACAGACCTTCTGCACATGCTACCCTAGAGGTCTTCCACAGGAAGGTACCTAGGACAGGGCACAGACCTACAGCCCAGAGGGCATGGCCTATTGGACTTTCACTTGGAGGATGCTCCCTTTTACTTTGACTGTACAGGCTAAGTAGGATCAAGCCTCATTGCAGCATGCTGATTTATAGTGAGTTACAGAAAAGGAGAAGTTACAGAAACTGCAGTTATTATAAAGTTTCAGAGAATAGCAGCTAAATACATTATATTAATCTTGCTATATAATCTTATAAAGTAAAATTGCCATAACTATTCATCAAAATCTCAGATTGATCAAGGGGTCAGGGATCCTCATTCTCTTCCACACTGTTACACTTAAATTAATCTTAAAACAGCATGAGTCTAGCATATCTTTTTGAAGGCCTTTCTAATTCCCTGTCTTTTCCATTCATATTCGTTTTCAAGGCTCAATAATCAAGGTAAAATAAAGCCTCTGGTTGCTTTTAGAAAATTAAGTAATTAACATATAATACTTTCTGAGTGACAAGATTTAAATCCATTTGATATATAAGGAAACATATGAGTGATAATCTATTATTCTCTTTGCTCAAAGTGTTGTTATTATTAGATAAACATAATGTGAAACTGGTTTTTACTTTTCCATAGTTTATGCCTTAAAGAGAAAGGTGTTGTGGGGTTAGCACACAAAAGATGAGGGCCAGGACAACTGGAGTTCAAGTAAAGCCTTTACAAATATATCCTGAGTGGTCCCTGAGCCATTTAATTTTTCAGGGCCAAAGGCAACTCTTTAAAATTATAAATGTAAGAACAATTGAATATCTGTACCCCTAGAGAACTATTTTACTATTCTGATATCTTATATCGATTTTATAAAGTGGCTATATTTATCATAAATTTCAAAGAGATCCAGAACCAAAAATTAATCATTACAGCGGTATCTTGGTACTCATCATTAATTTATTCCAGAAGGCAGGTCAAGTACCAAAAAGATTGAGTGCCAAATGAATTTTTCCCACAAAGAATAATTTGAATTAAACAGTTCCAGATGCCCAAAAAACCTAGATATTATAAAGTATTACATGCATTAATGGAGTTGTATTTTACTAAATAAATATTAATAATGCATAGGCATAAATTTAAAAAAAACAATACTTAGATTATTGTTAAAAACAATAATTAGATTAACTAAGATAATTTAAACTTACTTTTTTACTTGTATTGAGAGGAGTTCATGGTAGGGAGAAATAATGCTATTTTATGGAAGTTCCCTCCCATAATATCTGAAGGTAATTGTCCTTTTGAAGTTCTTTTGCTTTTTTATGTCCTTTATCCTCACTGAACCCTGATTAAGATTCTCCAGGTATGTTTCACAAGAAACCTATCCAATGATGTTTGCTTTTGTCTGTGGTTCAAAATTCCTCCAAAGCTGGAAAATGGTTTGGCCATTTAACAAATTTGTAATTCTGCTTATTAAAACTTTATGAGGGCATTTTTAACAGTTTTTCCCTTCCACTCATTTTGCACACATTTCCTTGATGGGGGCATCCTCTTTTGCCTCCTCTTCCCTTGAAGAAAGCTCCCCTGGCAATAGCTACTGGTCTTACCTTTAAAGTTCTAGCAGCTCCTCAGTGCTGAACTCAGGTGATCCTTTGTTTTGGCTAAAGCAGGCATACATTTCCCAAGATCACCATGCCAAAAAGTTCTAGCAAACACTCCAAGTGCCAAGCAAATATTAAGTACCACAACAATTTCTTTCTGACTAAAATGACTCAAATATCAAATTGTATGAGTTCCAAAACTGTTGAGTACCAAAATTTGACTGTATTAGCAAGATGCTACACAAATGGAGCTGTGAGAGAATGTGTGAGTTGTAGTAAATTCAGTGAATGTAATGCAAATGTAAGATTCCTTTCAAATAGAGTAGGAATACATCACATGCCATGTATATAAGAAATGCACAAATCGATAACTTTCTAGTTGATGCAATTCTTTCAGCTGTAATAATAATGCTATACAGTTTTCATTGATTTTTCCATGAAAATCAGTTAGTGAAGCAAAGATTCATTCAATAACAAAATCAGTGGCAATTTTCCCACCATCATACAATATGGGTTTAATTGTGAATATAAAAATAAAGAAAAACATATTGTGCTTTTTGCTTTTTTAGGTTAATTTTTCCTAACTTTCTCAAAGAAGAAGTCAACTTACATCATCGTAGAAAATTAGCAAAAATAATCTAATTAAATATTGATAATAGAAAGTAATTTTTTGGGTTTTTAAGTCTCTCATTTCAGAATTCCTTGGGCTCATATGCAACCTCCCTTTCATCCAACCATATTCTGACCTTCTACATTTCACATCTCCTTTCTCTCACAAATACATATCATTCTCCATCTCCTTACTCTAAGAATCTTAATCAAAACCTCCATGGTCTTTGGGATATCTTCTCATACCTCTCCATGCTTGAAAAATTCCCCCCTCACCCTATGACTTTTTAAAATCTGACTGACAATGATTAGCTACGTGACATTGGGTAAATAATTTCTCCTCTAGGTGTCAGGGTACATATATGTAAGTTTGAAAGATAGACATCTAAGACTTCCAAGATCCTTTTAGGACTTAATATGATTTAGTTAAATTGGGTAAAAATGAGAAGATTATGTTCAGATACAACAGATTATATGTATTGCTTGCATAATGTAAATGAATAACTGAATGACTAAGCTACATTTCCAGATGTTGGCTCATTAAATATTCAGCAGAATTAACTCCTATTATTGACTAAGGAATAACAAATTAAATGATAGAAAACTCATTTATTTATTATTCATTAAATCCATGCATAGAGTATAATATTAGGTGTGATTAATATTTTTCAGCTAATCTGAAAGAAAAAAGAAAAGAGACAAACTCCAAGTCAATCACAGATTTATTGAGAGTCTAGTGTCCCTGAACAAACCTTGGTCATTAGGATTCTTCCCACCTAAGAGAATTGAATGAAATTTACTCCTCCTTTATAAACTATAATCTCACACAAAAATTATAACAAGATGACTCTCTAGTCTCAATGTCTTTCTAGTCCAAATATCTCTGTGTGCCATATATGTTCTGGCCTTCTGCTTAGAGGAAACAGGTCTTCTGAGCCAAATCCCATTTTACCCTTTTGCAAAATGCTGGCTTGTAAAAAAGTCACACTATAAAGAAAAAAATAGTTAAGCTTAATAATACATTAATCTTACCTATTAACCTTATGAAACATGTTTATTATATTGCTATTAATCAATAACCTCTCATTGTCCCAGATTAATCACTTCCTTTACTTCTATACTGAGCAATTCTATCATCATGGTCTTATTCAAAAGCTGTCAAGAATTCTCATTCTCTTTATAGAAGAGTATTTTGTTACAATCTTTTATCATTAAGAAGTCTCTTCTTGTTGTATATAGGGCTTCCCTATTGACATCTGCTTTCTATGGCTAGAATCACATTGCCATACCCCTCAGGAGAAGTACAATGGTACATATGTTAAGTTGTTTTCCAAGGACCCAGCTCATGTGTAAGGAACATTCTGTCCATCAGCTGGAGACATGGGGGGAACTTAGATAAGACACTTGCTAATCACTTTTATTAGGGGAATATAACTAAAGCTCACAAAAATATAATCATATATATTAAATAAATTAAAACATAAAAAAAAGTGCAAGAGAGGTTCAGTAGGAAAAGATTGCTTGTTGTAAAAGACTTTAGGAATTTTATCAGAAAAGACTTTTCAATGGAGTTTTAAATCATCAGCAATATCTGAATAAGTAATGCAAAAGACATAGAGTATTCTAGAAATATAGAAAAATGAGAAAGATAGAAAGACCAAAAATTTCAGAGAACGTTTAGGAACCAGAGGGTATAATAATATTCTAGAACATAAAGTATAAATGTTACTGGGCAATGAACTTCCATGCTTAATTTCAGGTTTTCCTTCATTGTTTTTAAGCATATATTTTAGACTCTTGATAAAGAGAACTGAGTTTAGAGTCAGGAAGACCTGTGTTCAAGCCTTGACTCTATCATATACAGATTATGAGCCTGGGAAAGCCATACATAGGAGTGAACCAGGCAACTCTTTGACTATAATTTGCAGAGCATGTTGAGGAAATTTCTCATTAAATTCCCCCAAAGAATAAAATCACGTCAAGTCCATAACCTCCTGCTTCCTACACCAACTTCACATTACATTTCTTGAAGATAATGAAAAAGAAAGTTTAACAAATATTTATGAATTATTTAATTTAGAGTGAATAGGGTAAAATTCAGACTCTCTGAAATGCTGGAATCTGAATATTTCTAAGCCACAAATAACTGATGTCATAATGAATTATTATTAAAACCCAAGTTCATGTGGAAATTAAGAATTTTTAGTCCTTTGAAGACTTAACCACAGTAAAAATGTTCTTTCTCTGGAATTAACCAAAAAATTATATATGAAATCTTGGCTAAGGCCTTTTGCTAATATTTTTTTCTTGGGCAAGTAGGAATTCAGATATGTTGTGCTAAGTATCTTGCCATATGCCACAATACCATAGATTTTACCCTATGGGAATCTAGGCCATCAAACCTATCATTTAGGTAATGTTTTCATGTAAGCAGTTTCCAGCTGTGCTGCTTGTAGGGCATTCAAGACAACATGACATCCACTCCCTAGAATAACAATGTGATTTTTCATAGAATGTATTCTTTGTGAGCAGATTTTTATGTTAGTAACTTGTGAACGGCATGAAATTTTCTGGATTTGCTTTTTATTTTGGCCAAGTCTTCAGCACCCAATAACAATCTGATATGGCACATAGTTGAGAATGCAATCTAATAAACATAGAGCAATACATCTGGGAAAATTCCTTGAATCCAAACTTCCAGTAGAGTTGACATAACATTTTCTAGAATCTTAGAATTACAAGGGATACAATCTTCTATCCAATCCAATCTACAGTTGAAAAACTATTCCTGGGTATGAAATGTGTGACAAATAATCACTTTAGCTTTGCCTGAAGACCATTAATGAGTGCAAATCCACCATCTCTCAAGGAAGTATACTGCAATTTTTTATCACTTTAATTAATTAAATGTCTTATAGTAGCATTTGACAAAGTTGTCTATATATTTTAAATATGAGACCTTTTTCTAAGAGGCTGTCTGTAACCTCCCTTCCCAATTTTCTGCTTTCCTTCAAGTCTTGACAGCATTTATTTTATTTGTATGAAAACTTTTCAATTTAATGTATTCAAAATGATCAATTTTTCACTTCACAATGCTCTCTATCTCTTGTTAACTCAAAATTTCCTCTCCTATGTTTAAATTTAATAGGTGGCATGTTCCCTGTTCATTGTTTCTTATAGTACAATAGTGTTTGATCACCAAAATAAAACAAAACTTGTACAGCAATTCCCCAATTGATGGCAAATCCCTCAATTTCCAATTTTTTGCCACCACAAAAAGAGCTACTATGAATATTTTTGTATGAGTTGGTCAATTATCCATTTTTAGGATCTCTTTATCCTATAAGAACCTGTAGTGGTATTACAGGATCAAAGCATATACACAGTTTTATAGACCTTTGGGCATAATTCCATGTTGCCCTCCAAAATGGTTGGATCAGTTCACAATGAACAAAAATCCATTAGTGTCCCAATTTTGCCATATTCTCATCCAACATTTATCACTTTTCTTTGCTGTCATTTTAGCCAATCTGATAGATGTAAGGTGGTGTCTCAAAGTTTTTACATTTTATTTTTTTCTTAGTAAGAGTGACTTAAAATATTTTAAAAATATATTTATTGATAACTGATTTCTTCATGTGAAAATTGTTTGTTCATGTCCTTTAACCATTTGTCAATTGGAGAATGACATATTCATATAAATTTAATTTAGTTCTCTGAGTCACCTAACTTTTTAGGTGAATTTCTAGGATTTTAAACATATACCATTTCCTCAGCTAGTAGAAAGAGTTTGTCCATTCCGATTCCTCCCATTTATTTTTCTTTTCTTATTACTATAACTAGCATTTTTAATACTATGTTATATAATAATGGTGATAATTGGTTTCCTTGTTTCAACCAATTATCCCTGATCTTATTGGGACGTGTTGTGACGAGGATTACTTAGTTATTATTTAGGAGACCTACCAGGAAGGGCTTGAGAATTCAATGGTGGTTGGGACAAGCAGTAAATGACCCTGGGAGACCTCAGAGGAAGTGGAATTTGCACCCAGTTTTCCAGAGATCCTGAAGGAAGACTGACATCTACTTGTGGAAGACTTTTGGTAGAGACTATTAGTCTCAACCTGAATTGCAGGTTGACTTGGGCTGGGTTAGCTCCCAGAATCTACCCGCCTGAAGGAGTGCAAATAGTGGTCCTGGAGGAGCTACAACATCGCTGGAGTTTCAGAACTCTGCTGTGAGGATGTTGTTCTCTGGGCTCTGTCTTGTTTAGGTCTCAGTTGAGTGTAGATAAGTCCCTCCCCTGACCCTGTGGTTTGCCCTTAGTCTGGAAGTGTAGAAACCCCTATTCCCATGCTAGACCATAGTTCCCCTTAATTAAATTTCTTACAAACTCTTGTCCTTTGCTTGCTAGTTTCCACAGGCCCTTGTCTAGATGGTGCAGGGTGACAGGTCTAACAGCCACTTCGGTTACCAGACATTTTCCTTAGCAGTTAAACCCAGTCTCCCTAACTTGTTAAATCCCCATCTTTTGTCATTCCTGTCTCCTACACACCCCACTGGACCCACAAATAATATTTGAGTTAATTTCCCTAGTTTTCCCCATAAGAGAAGGCTTCTAGCTTCTATTACAGATAATACTTGTTTATGGTTTTAGGTAGATGCTTTGTATCAGTCCAAAAAAAAATAATTCATTTACTATGTGTTCCAGTGATTTAATAGGAATGAGTGATGAGTGGTATGTATTGTCAAAAGCTTTTCCTACCTCTATTGATATAATCCTATTTTTATGACTTTTATTATTGACCCATTTATATTCTTAAAAATTATTGAGGAGGGGCAGGTAGGTGAATTGAGAGTCAGACCTAGATATAGGAGATCCTGTGTTCAAATTTAGTATCACGATCTTCCTACCTGTGTGACCTTGAAAAGGTCATTTAACTCCAATTGACTAGCACTTACCACTTTTCTATCTTGGAACCAAAACTTAATGTTGATTCCAAGATGAAAGGCAAGGAGAGAACCTCCCAAGGAGCTTTTATTTATGTGGGTTATATTTTTCAATATTTCCTATTCTAGAAATAAAATGGCCTCCATGTTATTATGAAATTTGTGTTTGGATTGAGATAAAGAAGATTTAGGTTGAAATCTTATCTCTTATATTTTCTAACTATGCAATCCTGGGTAAATCAGTTATTTAACCTCCAGATGTCTTTGTCAACTCAGTAGTAATCGTAGATAAAAATAAAGATAGATTATTTTCTGTCTTAGTAAAATGAATCATAATAAAAGAGAATCATAAAATTTTAGCACTAGATCTAAGTTTCCATTTAGTCTTACTTGTACCTGTATATAACCCACCCCTGAGCTATTAACACCCAAGGATCATCCAGTCTCTGAAGAAGTTACTACACTGGGAGATTACTGAATTTAGGGAACCGTTATGTATGTTATACTTAATTAACAACTTAGTGACATACCTAAAAGCCAAATTGCTAGTAAACAAAATATTATTCTCCACATAAAGCCTTACATTACATATTATTTTATTAATAATAACAATAAATATATTTTGTGGCGCTTTAAAATAACAAAGGGTTTTGGAAATAATAACTAATTTCAGCTTGACAATAACTTTGTGATATAAACAATAAAATTATCACTGATGACACTTTATAGAATAGAAAATTGATACTTGCTGATATTGATTTGGTCAAAGTCACATTAACTAGTGTCAGGGACAGAATATGAACTCATGTCTTCTTGGCTAACAGCCTGTATTCCATCCATTAGGAATTTGACATACTAGCAATATTAGAAGCATACAAATTATTTTATTACCTGGAAAAATCATTTTAGTTCTGTCTATATTTAGAATTTATCATTGTCAAATAACTAATTCAATTTCTATTCAATGTTTTATGTATATTGATCTAATGTTGAAGCTGATATAATATATCTGTCATAAGCTAGACTTTTCTCAATTTTCAAGATCATTAATATGATCTTACAACCATATTTACTATCACCATGGTACTTCTATTTAATTCCTTTTTATCATTTACATGACAGAATACATTTCAGAATAATTTTGTTTATTATTGCTAAATTGTTATGAGGGCTATGATCATTATGTCAGTTACTCATTTATAAAACTGCCTAGAAAGTAAAATTTATTCTTAGCAAATAATGAAAGGACAAGACAAATTTTAATAACAGTATTCATACATAACAAAGAATTCCTTAGAAGTTCTTAGACATGCAATAACTCAGAAGAATTTTAAAGCAAGTTTTTCTCCCAATTATGTTTGTCTTCAATGACTGACTGAATTCTAATTCATGAAGATATTAATGTTTTGGAATACCAATGTTTGAATTTAACCTAGTTAACTTAGGAGAAAAATATACAATATAATCTCCAAACCTAGATACTTAATGACAAAAATTGAAAAAGATTTTATTCTTCAAAGTGAAATAATTGAAGCTTCAGATGATTATCCTTCCCAAATTTCTCTTGGCTATTTAAATATAGATACTTTTGGAAAATGGATTAAAGATATTAAACTCAATATTCACAGGAATAAAACCAAATAACTGGTCTAATTAATCCAATTTAATTCATTTCAAGAAAATTAGCATTGGTTTTAGTCCTATGACATACTCCAAACTATGTTTCTGGGTACATATAACTGCAGATTCAAATGAATCTTTCCCTCAACAAGCTTATATCCCAGCTCCAGTATTCAACTCCATACAAATCAATTCATTGAAAATATTTGTTGATTTGAAAAAAAAAGTAAAATTGAAATTAAATATTTCAAATAAGAACAAACAAAAAATGAAATAAAATGTACCCTTGCACAATAACATAAAAATTTCTTGAAACTTGTCATATGTAATAGTCTATTAGGAAAGATTGGAATTTAAATATGAATTGCTGATTTCATTAATTAGTAGGTAAAGAAAAAAATCCATTAGTTACTACATAAGATTCCATTTCAAACATATTAAAATGTTCATTAAAAAAAATCTAAGGATAGTATTAGAATTTAGTTTTATGACCTGGATATATCTTTGTCTCCATTACAATTCAAGGTTCTTCACTGGGTATATAGATTTGTATAAGTTCAAGAATTAAATATTTTACTTAATAAGTAATTGATAGTGTTAATCTAATTAAAATTTAGTTTATCAGTTTTTGTCTTGGACTTAAGTGTAGATTTGTTTAACCACTGATATTGTATAAGGTGCCAAAGACAATGAATATATCTATTTCATCTTCTCTATAAGTGATAACATTAAACATATGAGTCCCTAATGGGAAACAACTGTTTTAAAATGATTGAAAAAAATATTCTCTTCCCTGAAGCCCATTTTATAAGCAGGCACTATAGATATCACTAGATTCTATAGCTACTTGATGAAATGCAGTAGTTGCATTGAGTTTGTATGATTTTAATCAAACTTGTTTGTAGAGGCCATTTCATTCTGACAAAACAAAATTGGATTTTCAGATAAACTGTGGTCATGCCTAGCTCTCAAAATCCATTATATTTGACTATTGAAATTTTCCTTTGAATTCTCATCATGCCTTGTATATGCTTCTAAGAATGTATTATTCTCTGTTTTGTCACCTGTTTATTTACTTCCATATTTCTCCATCTCTATTACAATAAAAGCATCTCATAAGTCAATGACCACAATTCATATAATCTTTATGTATTCTTTAGTGACTTTTGTATAGTTAGTAAATATCACTGGGGAAAAAAATCTAAAACTGGGGTCAGAAGATCTGAAATTAAATTATAGCAACAGTAGTTCTCAGTAGTTGTCTGATCAAGAGCAAATCATCTCATTAATCTGACCTTGAATTTTGTCATTTATCGCAAGGAATTAATGATACTTGTACTGTCTAGATCACCTGGTAATTGTGAGGAAAGTTCTGTAAACCTTGCGCTACATACATATAAATGCTTACTCTGCTTTTTTTCTAATCATAACAAAATTATAGATTTATATTTTGTTTCCCTTGAAAGGCCTTGAGGCCAAAGTGTGCTTTTGTTTGTTTGTTTAACCTTTTATCACCTCCACTACCTAATCTATTGTCAGGCACATGATAGGTGATAAATAAATACTTATTTGTTAATAGAAGGAAGGAGACTTTTCTATCAGGAATAAGTGGAAGAACAAGTTGATGGGAACTGGACTTCAGGGAGCTCTGGGCAAGATTCTAGAAGGAATCACAAGTAGCTATACTATAAGGCAAAGAAACAAAGCAGGAATTAAATCTCTTTTGGTCAAAACCAAAATGGAATTGAGGTAAAAGATAGATTTAGCATTAAGGAAAATGAGATAAAAATTTGTGAATTTCAGAAATTTCAGATATATTACTGATAGATTGCAGGACTGGTAATCTTGATGTTCACACGCTGGTGTTATGGGGCCAAGTACATCCACAATTTTTTTTCATTCTAAATCCCTGTAGATTCTCTGTAGACATTCTCTATTCCTCATAGAAATTAGGGGCCTCAAACTCAACACTTCAGATAATTCATTTCTTCTCCATGCTTATTTGACAATTCTTTCCAAAGGCAAAAAAAAGAGAGAAAAGTTTCTATCCAGTCTTATAATCCATTAACAATAGATCCTGCTCTTTATTCACTTTAAATAACCTTGTTAAGTGTATCCTCTACAGGCAAAAATGTTAAGCTAATTATGATACTATTCATCTGTTCCCTGGTCCTTTGCTAGATTTCCTTAAATAGCAATGCTAAATGAATTTAGTTATGTCCATGCTACAAATTCAGAAAAGGACCCAGAAAGACTGATTGAATATTGATTCTCTAAGCCACTTGTATAGGACTTTTTATCATTTTCCTCCTCCTGCAGGCCAGTAAACTGAGAATTGGGAAGAAGGTGGGTGGTGTTATTCTCCCTAGATATGATAAACATCCACTCTCTAAACACCAGAAAAGACTACTTTCAAACTATGAGTTATGGTGTCAACTTAGGGTATTCAGAGCTAACTTTGCTCCACTGTATATTAAATTGGTACCAAAGAGTGGTCCATTTGGAAAATAGGACTAAATATATAAACAATTTGTAGGACTTTACCAAAGAACTGCTAAGACTCCAGGCAGCCTCCTTGCTCACTGCTTTTAGTCTCCTTTCCCCTGGATAATATTTACTCTCATTCTATGGATTATATTTGACTACCCAGGGAATTTCTTTTACCCAGGGATACTTCAATAAATATTTTAATAAATGATTCTTTAATATGAGAATAATAAAATAAAATTTTAATATCATTTAATTGAAAATAAATTAAATAAGAATTTAATATTTTAATATGATCTTAGAGTAATCCATTTTATTAGATGTAGACTAAAGATCCATGCATCTTCCTCATTCTAAAGAATAGGACACATATTAATATACAGTTCAGAGTTAAATTCCTAGAAGGTAGCTTAGAGGAATACAGGTTTAAAAAGTCAGGATGAGTTTTTCACAATGACTATACATCCTTCAGTAACATCCTCATATACCCTATGAATATGTTGTTCTTAACCATGATATATTCAGGGAGGGACTGTCAATCCCTTTACAAGGAGGATCATTTACCTTTAGCATCGATCTTTCACTCAGCTCCCACCTGAGATTCAAAGAAGCTGTAGCATGTGCAATAAATAAGCACATCCCAGTAAAACTGTATGCAACTGGACTAAAAAAAGCTTGAGGGAAGGTGACTGGCCTCAAACCATTCAGTGAGTAAGGGGGATGTCTACCACAAGCATGCAAAGACTTCCACTGGTAGAATGTACAGATGAGAACAAATTGTTCCAATGGCCATTAAGAGAGTAGTAATAGGTGCTTTGGAATGCTTAGAGCTTGGTCAAACATGGCAAATACCAAGGTTATCCACTGCATCCTGGATCATCAGTTGTCCTGACTTTTGTTTTTCTCCACCAGACTTCACTGATTCTGGAAGAAAGGGTGAGATGAGGCTAATAATGACTTTGTACACCCCTGCCTCACTTAAATCCAATTCACATACAAAGCAAGATATAAGCCTGTGATATCATTCATTCTCTTCAAAAACAAAGGATGAAGAATCACAACACACAATTCTTTACCACAAAAATCCATATATTTTGAATGGGATCATATAAACATCTATATTTTTCAAACTACTTCCACAGTAAAACCTAGACTAACAAAAGAACTAGAATTTAAAAAAAAAGTTTTAATTACTTAAGTTATCATAAAACACTGACTTCTAACAATGAGCCACTCAAAATTTCAAAGGAAATCGGATACTTTTATTGAATTTTATAGTCATCTTTAATTCTCATTCTACAACCATCTCTATATCATATTATCATTCAACTATCTTATCTTTGTTTTCCTTACTATCTATTTATAATATGTGTTCTTTTCCTTTCAGATGGATTGGTTTGCTTAAATCATAATTTCTTATTTTTTACATTATAACATAAGATACTCAAATACTATGGCTAATTGATTTAGCTATATAGGAAAAAGTAAATGCAACATCATCCAATGTCTTTCTCTCCTATCTGCCTAATTCTAACTGTGAAGAAAATAATCAATAATTCAAAGAAATTGAATGATCCTATGGAAGTTCCAGAAAAGCATAATGGATTGAATGGACTGAGCAAGTTCAAATGTGATAGTTTTTTCATGGTTTTGTCAAAGTGGAGAATTGCTGGCAAAGAAAATCCCACTATCAAATTGCATAATTAAAGTTATTCTTCAACAGTGTGCAGGTTTAAAGAGTTATCTGGGATATTTAGAGTTTATATGACTTGTTCAGTCATTATGCGCTATCCAGGTTATTCTGGCTGCAAGGTTAGATCTCTATACATTTCATATATATATATACAATTCTATAATTTATATTAATCAGTGTCTATATCTCAAATTATAGCAATATTTATAATTATGTCACTATCCATTTTGATCTATATAATTCAAAACTAAATCTAAATCAATGCTCATATTCAATCCATATATATATATATACCTACATTTATATATTTACATATGTATTTATAACTATATTTATTTTATCCAAATTCACATCTATATTTTTACCCACATTTATCTCCTTTGATTAGCATTTTTGTGGTATAATTCCTCTTACACCTCTTGAATGTTTCTCTTTTTCTACTTCCTCTTTCTAAATACTTTGAATGTCTCTTTGAAAAGGTGAGAATTTTTTTCACTTTCCTTATTGTTAGCAAAGCAAAAATATACACAGGGTAATATTCATGACTAGGACACACCCACACACTCACAAGTGACATGAATGACACAGGTTAACTGGGGGCTAGCACAAGGGATGTAGGATTAGGTGAAATACACTACTTGTTAAAATGACAGTTGACAGTTATACTGGTCACTATCCTAGACAGGGAAACTTGGGTTTAGGAAGATATCTAACAGTGGGCTCTTTTCTTGGAGGTAGAGGAAGACACAAGAAGTATCTAAAACAGTTTAATGGTTAATAGTTTCTGGGTGAGGTATATCTAAAACTCAATTAACTGACAAATAGAATCCTAAGGATTGGGAAGACTATCAGCTTTTCTGCTAAACTAGCTTCAGTCCAGTAGACAACCTTGGCTGTATACTAGAGTGGGCTAGGAATTGGGATTCTCACAACTGGTCCAGGCTTATCCTTTGATGACTTCAGGGTACAGGAACCAAATCCTTGCTCAGCCAGTAATCCAATGAACACTAGGGAGGGAAGTCTGTCAGCAAGCTGTCCACCAGGTGCATACACTTCTTTCTATTAGATTTGCCTTGATAGATGGCATCTCCAATCTTCCTCAAACTCCCAAATATCCACAGTT